>NC_054740.1:56002082-56337082 GCF_018143015.1 Lytechinus variegatus | reverse complement strand
AAAGTTATGGGGAAGTTGTAAATCATGACGAAAATTTTGCGTTTAAGAGCAGTATTCCCCAAGTTTCCCTTATCATCAAATCTCTTCTCAAAACAAGCATGAAATTTAAGTATAGAAACACCTGTTTCTTGACCTCGGTCCGAAGATAATACACCCCAGCATCAACGGTCACAGCAGGGGGCCACACACGATGGATTGCATTCTGTTAAGTGCATGGAGTTCCATGTATACACGCGTTGATAGAAACTTTTTTTTCTTTCTTTCTTTCGTTTTCTTTCTTTCTCTCTCTCTTCCTTCCTTCCTTCCTTCCTTTCTTTCGTTAAGACTGTATCGTTGCGCGAGTGAACGGCATGCATCCCATATTTTCTTGCTGTACGGACAGAAACTAGATGGGATGCATCGCGGTCCTTGTATGCTAAGCATACCGTAATTTTTATTCCGCATACTTTCCTTATTTCAAGGTCGATTTTCTTCGTTCGAAATTGAAAATGGACTAGTATTGGATGTCTGAATGTAATATGCCTTTGAAAACGTGATTAATATCGAATACAATAATTTCATTCTGAAGATCCTTCCACAGGCAGACAAGTCTTACGTAATAGCACAGCTGTTGTTTATCATTTCGTCCTTGGCTCAACGCTCGTTTAGCTGGCCCGTGGTGGTGAAATCGAGACAAGGGGATTACCTGGCCAAGATGGGTTTATCGGGGTTGGAAAAGTTGTTTGAGATTTGCAAACGCAAAACGGGGTATGCGACCGCAGTTTGCAGTCCGAAGTGAGGTCGAGAATCAAACGGGAAATTTACGTAATGGTGTGACATCACAGATCTTGGTCGCATTGCCAATGGGAGGATCAACATAACATTATTGATCTCAATAATCAAATGATCATAACTTTCTTACTATTCATTCAATCTTCCTCAAACTTTGATTGATTTCTTTAATTTTTCACTTTTATATGAATTCAACTACTTTCAGAGGTTTCATTCTCCTTTAACAGAAAGCTGCATTTTTTAATTAAATTTTTTTGGATTTCAGCAGCATGATACATAAAATGATTTTGACAAATTATATGCAGATTTGAAACATATCAGGTAATCAAGGTTCAGCATACCGTCGCTCTTGTCACTTTTATGAACCGTAAACCTGAATGCATTTGATGCTCGAAGATCAGCATACTTTCTACTTCAATTGATTCTCGTATAATAAAATTCATCATAGCAACTGATAGATTTCCATTAAAAACAAGTGGAATGCCTTTTTTTCACCTGCATCACGCGGTTCAATATAGCAGCAGTGCTGACTTTGAATACTACTCTAACTCGCACAAAATGTTCAGTGATACATGGTTACTCTTTTGTCCACTTTTTATGAACTAGACCAATAAACTTACAGAGATATGATGGTTATTCAACAAAAAACCCCAACATGGCCAAAGTTCATTGACCTTACATGACCTTTGACCTTGATCAGGTGACCTGAAACTCGAACAGGATGTTCAGTGATACTTGATTACTCTTATGTACAAGTTTCATGAATCACATCCATAAACTTTCAAAGTTATGACGGTAATTCAACAGATACACCCAATTCGGCCAGTTAATTGACCTTTGACCTTGGTCATGTGACCTGAAACGCGCACAGGATGTTCAGTGATACTTGATTACTCTAATGTCCAAGTTTAATGAACTAGACCAATAAACTTTCAAAGTTATGATGGTAATTCAACAGATACCCCCGATTTGGCAAAAGTTCATTGACCCTAAATGACCTTTGACCTTAATCATGAGACCTGAAACTTGCACAAAATTTTCAGTGATGCTTGATTACTATTGTGTCCAAGTTTAATTGAATCAGATCCATAAACTTTCAAAGTTATGATGGGAATTCAACAGATATCCCCAATTCGGCCAAAGTTCATTGACCCTAAATGACCTTTGACCTTGGTCATGTGACGTGAAACTCGTGTAGGATGTTCAGTGATACTTGATTAACCTAATGTCCAAGTTTCATGAACTAGGTCCATATATTTTCTAAGTTATGATGACATTTCAAAAACTTAACCTCAGGTTAAGATTTCGATGTTGATTCCTCCAACATGGTCTAAGTTCATTGACCCTAAATGACCTTTGACCTTGGTCATGTGACATGAAACTCTAATAGGATGTTCAGTAATACTTGATTAACCTTATGGCCAAGTTTTATCAACTAGGTCCATATACTTTTAAAGTTATGATGTCATTTCAAATACTTAACCTCAGGTTAAGATTTGATGTTGACGCCGCCGCCGCCGTCGCCGTCGGAAAAGCGGCGCCTATAGTCTCACTTTGCTTCGCAGGTGAGACAAAAACCCCCTAAACATGCAAAATTCATGTTCTATGAATATAACTGCATAGAATGAAGCAAAAATAGAAAATTCAGATGATTAAACAGGATGGAAATGAGATCTGGTGCCTATTTCTTAAAGATACAATGATTGTAACTTTGCAATTATAGCAGCAACCATAGTAACATGGTTCAGCAGCGAATTACAATCAAGGTTTCCATGGAAGTTAATAATTACTGCAAATGTGCAATACTTGCAAGTCTTTATGAAAACAGGTCCCTGTGACTGATACTTACCTTGTTCTTCTCATATCTTCATCCATGAATCCTAAGAACTTCTTTCTTGGTGTCAGCACGGCATCCTCCGAATTCGGTGTGTTTGCCTCAGTAACGGTCATCAGGTCCTCCTGTAGGGCTTTGAGGTCACCAGTGTAAGCCGACTGAGCATAGCTCAGCACAACCTTACAACAGTAGGTGCAGACCCGAAGGTTTCCTGGAAATTGAAGGAAAAATAGAGAATATAGCAACAGTTGCTTTAAGACAGCAAAAACATATCCATACTAGGTTTGTTTGGCCTTGCAGTCACCTGTGTAAGTTGACTGAGTGTAACTGAACACAAATGTACAGACCCGAAGGTTTCCAGGATATTGCAGGTAAATAGAGAAAATATTTAATGTTTTATAAAGATTAAAGGACAAGTCCACCCCAATAAAAACTTGATTTGAATAAAGAGAAAAATTTAACAAGCATAACACTGCAAATTTCATCAAAATCAGATGTAAAATAAGAAAGTTATGGAATTTTAAAGTTTTGCTTATTTTCAACAAAAAGGTTATATGAACGAGCCAGTTACATCCAAATGAGAGAGTTGATGACATCACTCACTCACTATTTCTTTTGTATTTTATTATATGAAATATGAAATATTTTTATTTTCTCGTCATTGTCATGTGAAATGAAGTTTCATTCCTCCCTGTACACGTGGAATTCCATTATTTTATCATTTTGTGCTTCAGGCAAGGAGGTCCTAATCGTCAAATCCGTAAAAATTGAAATATTGTATAAATCAAACAATAAAAAACAAAAGAAATAGTGAGTGAGTGACATCATCAACTCTCTCATTTGGATGTAACTGGTTCGTTCATACAACTATTTTGTTGAAAATAAGCGAAACTTTGGAATGTCATGACTTTCTTATTTTACATCCGATTTTGATGAAATTTTTAGCATTGTGCTTGTCTGATTTTTCTCTATTAATTCAAATCAAAAATTTTCTGAGGTGGACTTGACCTTTAAGTTCAAGTCAAGTCACGATTTTAAATGGTGGAAGAAACTCAAAGTGGTGGAAGATCTTAAAGTGACTGTGATAGGTCAGTGTGAAAATTGTACCTCATCAGGGTAATTATAACAAAAAGTTAAAACTTTTTATTCTGATACCCTCTGAGAGAGGGTACAAGGAAGCGACCAGACTTGAACCATGGCAGAAGCCCCCACACCCATTCCTTTGCTGCAATGCATCTTCTTGTAGAGGCCAGAAGTGTTATTTTACCTGGCAAAGATTGAAGCCTCCAGTCTGAATTCAGGATTCAGAGGAAAATGTGGTGGTAAATACTTATCCTGAAATTTTCAGGATTTGGATCAAATGTTTAACTTTTTGTAATTATGAAAAGTTGTTTACAAAGTACCTCATAAGAATTGCAGTTTCTGAAAGGCCTTGGTATCCCCAACATGATATTCAATTGAAAACTATTGAAAGTCACATGCACAGCACACAGGAAAGCATGCATAGGACTACACAGAAAAGAGAGAGATGAGGACAACAAGAAGGGGAGAAGTAAGAAAAGATGAATAAGAAAGAGAAACAAAAAGACAAGGAGAAAAGCATATTCCACTCACCAATGAATCCTATGAATTTGCCTGAAACTTCCTGATTGCAGCAGCGGCTGCAGAAAATCTGTCCGCACACCCGACAATGGTGGCGCCGTCTAAACGTAGTGAACTTTTCCCCGCAGTCATAGCACTCTTTACACTGACTGTCTGGCATCCAATACTGTCGCAGACTGCTGTCTGAATAGGTTGTAGGATCCTGTAGAAAGCAAAATATAGCATTTTCATATTATTTACCCTATACTATACTTTAAAGTAGGGTTCCATAGCATTGCATATTACGCATTTGATAGTATATTGCTGTATCATCACTAAAATGTGAAATATCGTCCATCATTATCAAATATATGACAAAGTTCTAGTGCAAACAAGTTTACTAAGAATTGTCTTTTGGGCCGATTCACTAGCCACAACACCCAAATAGAAATGAAACTGGAGATGGGATTGTTGATACTTGGTGTTGGGCTAACTATAACATGATTGACGTTATTTTCAAAGCCCAGAGTTAGTGTTGGAGTTTAGTTCAGCACATGATTCTTGAGATAAACCTCAAATCACCAATGTCTACACAACATTCAACACCAACACCATTTCAAACATCAGGAAGAACAGCAGTCCATCATTAATGCAAGGCTCCACATTAACTTTTTTTGTTGGTGGCCCGTTCGGGCCACCAAAACCTTCAAATAATTTTTTTGGTGGCCCATTAGTAAAGTTTGGTGGCCCGAAAAATATAAAGAAAAACATTAATTTAAAATGAATAAAACAAAGTGAAATATTCTGCAGTCACTAACACGTACCACTATTCTTTGTACATCTTGTATGTAAATCGTGCTTGCTGTTATTTTACTTTGCTTATTTTGTGGTAATATATAAATTGTTCTATCATTGTAAATATGAAATGATTGAAAGAGAATAAAAGAATTGTATTGTTCCCAGGTTGTGCATTTTTAATCTCCGTGTCGACACACACTCATAATGGTAAAGTAAATAAATAGTGCATATAGCAAACTCAGATAGATTTACAAAACAATTATTTTTCCTTTCTTCCTTTTTGATCAAAAAACCAAGATTATGCAGGCCCCAAATCCAGTTTATTTTCTCTTTTCCAGCATATTATAGCAGGAGAAAATCACAGAAAAATATGCTGCAGAATTTATAGAACAATGTGTAAAAGGGGGAAATAACAAAAATCATTTTTAGAATAGTATACTGAAAAAAGAAATAAAAAATTGTAAAAAATGAATAAGTGAAATAAAACAAAAGAAAAAATGAAGAAAGAAAAAACAAAAGAAAATGTAACTTTGTAAGAAAAATGAATAAGACAAAATTATCAAAAAATGGGGAAAATTATTATTCAGTAGAAACATGTTCTTTAATCAGGCATATTCAATGGGAAGGGGTATAAATGGTTTAATCACTGTAAAAAAATGAAAGAAAAAAAATGAGAAAACGGCAAAAATTATCTGGAAAAAACGGTGAGAAAATTCCTTCCCTATATTTGACAAAATGATGGAAAAATTCACATTTCATATCAATGAAATGCCTTCCCAAAGTATTTACTTCCTTAAGAGTGGTTTAAGAAGTCATTTGTAAACAAGAAAGAAAGAAGCTGCCTATTTATTTTTGGCTAGAAGAGACACAGCTTCGAAATAAACCAAATATCAACATACATACAAATGCACATACGGGACTGTGATGTACTCACCTATGTGTTTTATGTGTATTAATGCATTTGGAAATCGGTCTTTTTGAGTCAAAAGAGAGGTCATAATTCCTCCTTTTAATGCTTGCAGATAATCAGGTTTCAGTAATACGGACTGTAGAAAGGCATTTCATTGGTGTAAAATGTGACTTTGACGTAGATTTTCTGAGTTCTGGGGAAGATTTCTTAGCAGTAACATTTCTTATCACAGCTCCCTGAGTCTGAATAGTCTGCTTGCGCATAGCTAGCTGCAGTGGTTTCATGCACGCAAAGCTCAGCCAGACAGCCGGCGCGGCCGGCTGAATAATAGTTACTGTATGCTAGCGGTAGTAGGCCTACGTACTGTCATGACTATGCAATCTTTGTGTATGTGTATTGCGTGTAGATGAACAAAAATGCGCATGACGAATTGGCTTGCAATTTGAACTGTAGAAAGTTGATAAATACATGCAAAATCGGGAGAAAAATTGCGCTACTTTGAAAATTATTGGTTGCCCGATTCGGGCCACCAAAACTTAACATTTTTTCAATAATGGTTGCCCGAGATGAATTTTTGGTGGCCCCGGGCCACCGCTAATGTCGAGCCTTGATTAATGTCATCACATATTAAACACCAACAATACCATTATATTAATATATCATATTAATATCAATATATTATTAGAACACCACAAACACTTAAACCTTAAACACCCTTTTCCTTATAAATAGACACCAAAACTAAACTTTAAAAAATAACACTATTCCTTACCTGTCCCTTCCTCTCAATCAAACTACTAAGGTGCTTAAGGACAGTGGTCAAGCTCCGAGTGTAATTGACCACCGGTGCTGATACACTGGACTCATATCCTCTGGACTTGGACAAAGACTGGTCCAGATCCTTCTTTGACCCACCACCGACCAAAGGAGACAGGCTTCGAGGAAGTAAACCTAAAATAGTGCATAAAACAAAAAATCAAACTTCTAGTTATAATGCAGGCATGTCATCATATACATGACAATAAAAGCAGTGCTATGGGGGGAGGAGGGGATGACCAGACCTGCCTCCCCATGATTTTCTTAATAGTGACCAAAAAGGGAAAGAAGAGACTTCCAAATGTTTAACCTTATATTACCCCTATTATTCAATTGAGAAAAAGACTAACGCCACTGGTGATGCCGCCATCACCTATAGTCATGCTCTGCAACGAATGTAAGATGTAATAGATTAAAAATCCCCAAAACTTTCCCTGAACTTAGATCAATTAAGTGAATACAACAGAATTGTTACATTAGAGAAAGTAAATATCCATAGCCCTAACAATATTTATCACATCGATATAAAATATATTATGGAACGAACTCCATCAATTAACTATCCTAGGTTATAAACATGTACAGCATCAGACTGAATATTCTAAAATTTACAAGATGTTGATTTTCATCTTAACAATGTCAGCACAGTTCTTTATCAAGTTCAATTGTAGCAAGCCTTCAAAAGGGCCTAGTCACATATAGGAAGGGACAATTAAAGAAAATATTGACAATTGAAAGTCTGTCCAAAACTCTAACCTCTTAATTGACCTTCGGGTTTCAATCTACCATCAGACGATCTCCTTTCAGTGTTGGTTGGAGCTTCTCTCTCAGCCTCTAGATCTTCTTCTTCTTGTTTGTGTTCTAGTACGGACTTCCTGATTGGTAGATCCTTGGGTCGGCTACCAGGGTTTTTGTCACTGGACTTGGAACCTTGGGAATCTGCAAATCAAATGATATTCTATTGATCACTCTGTTCTCTTGATTTAAATTCAATTCAATTTAACAATTCTATTGATTACAAATGTCTATAAATAACTGGGCATTGTGGCATGCATTTGTTTTCCAAGCTATACATAGAAGAAGTTACACATTGGTGCAGAGGTTACAGCCCAAGTCACAACTTTTGGATGGTAATGTTAACTGTCGATCCCAGACGTAAATAATCATATCTGACTAATCCATGCTTGACAAACTTAATCACACAAATATATACATTAAAAAAAACATTGAAAATCTTGCTCTACTTGTAAATAATAGTATGTTTCTTAATATCAAGAATTTAATTCTTGATACCATATCTGCAAGGAGTCATGTGCACAAGCTTTTCGAGATTAGAGCTAATAAGAATACAAGTTGGAACTTTTTTACATTGAGAAACTGTAAGTTATGAATTAGTCTTCCTGAGCATGTAGTAGAGTCTAAGGATGTATTACAATTTGAAAAGATTGATTTTTGTGGCTTAATGCAGAATTTAAATTTGATTAGAAGGTTCCTCCCCAGGACTGCATCAATTCTTCAGATGTCACTGTATATCACCAGCAGCTGGACATAGAGGAACAGAAGATTCTGTGTACAAGACTGAACCTTATGTAATGACTTCCTTGACATAAGCTATTTACTTCTTGATATCAAGAATTCAAACATTTGATTGTAAGAACTACCCAACACAGGGTTACCAGCTTACCTCCGTAGAAATTTTCAAATCGTCACTTAAAGCTCACCTTTTCTCATAACTTTTTTTTTCTTTTTTGACCGATTGACTGTATATCATTATAATCTGCCAACCTGTGCACTTTGAAACACCAGTATAAAGTGCCCTACAAATGTTATTATTATTATTCAAGAAAACAAAATTCCCTGATCAATTTTAAAAAAACCCTGTTTTTCCCTAATGAAGTTGAAAAATTCCCTGATAAACATTTAAACCCACTCCCAGTTTTGTATATTTTCCAAGTGTTTGCAGTATATTAAATGTCTTTTTGGGATAAAAACAATGATGTAAAACTAATTAGTACCACCATAACCAGTCATTCAATGGATGTTGTTTTGATAAGCAACAAAATATAACAGAGTCTGACTGACTAACATGCTTTCAACTTTTGGGCTGATCAAAATTCCCTGATTTTTCCCTCATTTGAGGCATTTTCCCTGATTTGAGGTATTTGTCATCAAATTCCCTGATTTTTCCCTTACTTGAAAAAAAGTAAAATAATTTTCCCTGATTTCCCTGATGGGCTGGGAACCCTGGGATATTATTGATCCATAGGATTAAACTTAAGAACAGCTTGCCATTGTAGCAAATTTCCTTACCTTTTCCCTTGCGGAACCAGCCAGTAATTGAGAACCTTGATGTCTGGGTAAGATCATCACCTGGAGGCCTTGGAAACAAAGTGAGATTGCTCTCCTCTAATTCTCTTCCTGATGATGATGCAGCCATGTTCTTGGTTTTATTGCTACATTGGCATTCTCATAAGCAGGTATATATGTTCAGTGAATCAATCTGTAGAATAAAACAAATAGGCTGTGCTAAATTCCTCCATGAACTGCAAGCCTCAAGTTGCAGTAAGAATACAGTGACTTGATGAACCGACTGTATGTGATGGAGTGCAGCAGTTTGGTGTAAACAAGGTGCTGTCTTAAAAGATGTATTGGGAGCTGGGTGAAAGTTGGGGAATGGTAGAGACATTATCAATGACACCAAAGGGGATAAGTATGGTTCAAAAGTAAAGATAAGAGTCAGCATTTTTGATAGTTTAGATTGGCTATAGCACTGTTATCCTGGGGTGGTTTACAAAGTAACCATAATGGCAAAATTACAACAAAGGCAAGTTCTTTATGATATGTATGAAATGTTCCAGAGCCCTAATGAATAATTTGTTTTTATTAGACCAACTGGTAATAAGCCAAGTGAATCTAATGTATTACATTTCTAAGCATGGGGGATTAACATGAATGGAGTCTAGGTCAGATCCCCGAGATGAAACCTGGGGAAAACCTCCTACATGTAGTCTCAGAACACATGACTCCAGCCGAGATGAGGTCAAGAGCTGGAGTACACTGTGAAAATATGGACTCAAGGCCGGCCTCAATTCCATCCCAGGTTATAACGTCAGATACAGGATTCATAAAATCAAGTTGAGGCATTAATACCCTGCTTTAATTTAGAGAAAGACCTGTATTAATGTATAAATTTCATTTTGCATTCATACATTTTTCCCATATTATATAGACCTGTGTCAATGTTTTTTTTTTCTTCATACTTTCTTCATCTTCATTTTCTTCTTCCTCATCTTCCCCTCCTTCCTTTTCCTACTCTTTTCCTTCTGTAAGGGTTGAATTTTGCCTTATTTAATCTTATTGTTTATTTCACACTTTGCTTTCCATACTTTTCTTTACTTCCCATTTCTATACCATTGTCACACACCTGTTTCTCTCATTCCCTAGTTTCTACATCACATCATTCCATTGCCATTCCAACTCCATGGATCTTTACATGTTTCTATTGTCATTTTCTCATTTACATTCAGAACATTCTTCTTCATTCATATCATCTTACCTCATCCTCATTGGTTCACCTTTCACCCTTGGCTCTTCCACTCTTCTGGGTTCTTCCATTCTCTGTTTCTCTATTGGTTGAATTTATCATGTGACATTATTTTTTAATATATTTGAATATATAATTTGTAAAGGCAATGCCTTGTGAGGTCTAGATTGCTGACCAATAAATCAGAGCATCACTTGACTTCATTTAGTCGACATCTTTATTTTGAGTTTAGTTCAGCTTCAAATATATTTTAGGTTTTTCTTATTTGGTGCTTCTGGCTGTTTGATATGATTTGAGTTTGCTTGTTTTACGACTGATTTTGTGAGGTGTATCTTTGAACATTCGGCCACTTTCGGCCACTACACGTCTTCATTTTCTATTTTTCTTTCTCACCCTCTTTCTCCTCCTGCTTTCATGGCTTTTCCTTCTTCCTCTAGCTCCTGTTGTGTGCAGCAGACAAATACACTACAACCGGACACGCATGATCACATTCACAGTCACGTCGAGGGCACGGGTCCACATGCCAGCACACCAGGCCGCGGCCGGTCAATAATGCCGAAACGTTCGGCACTTGTCCCACCACCGTACCCGGTACGTACACCCGTCGCGGGCCAGCGCCAGTTGATCGCAATTTCGCGAGCGCCCAGCTCAGGCTGCAGGGCCAAGGCAGGCCCGGCAAAGAGGCCGAGAATCACGCATGGAGAAATTAAATTTTTGTGCCTATCCATCCTAAAGAAAATTATATTAACAGATATTAAATGAATCACACAAATTAGGACATTAACCGGAGTCTAACTTACATTTCCTCAAAGAAGGTAGGACTCTCGGAGGAGTGGTCGTACACGGTTAGCTGACAATAAGGTGTAGGTACCGGTACGAACTGAAATTATAAATAAAAACTGTTCTTATTACGGTGGTTCCCAATCAGAATCCCAATATCACGATAATGCCAATATTTTTTTTATCTGACATTATGTACATAAAGTGGTTCAATCATTTTGTTTATCAATATGGAACATTTCAGGGTTTTTCCCTCGTACCGTACTTTAATTTGTCGATTTCAAAAAATATCATATCGAAATAAGCGTTTATCATATTCTAATTTAATCACTTTTTCAATCATGAAAAATAGTTTCTTGCTATACCTATAGAAACGATGCAAGTGTGAAAACCGAGCTGAGCACACTTTTGAATAAAGAAGGAGTTGCTCAATAAAAATATATATGCGAGAGTGAAGATCGAATTGAACATTAAGCACTGTGTTTAATGTGTAGGACCATTATGAAGACGGCAGTTCAGTTTTTTTTTACTACAAATGAAGCAGGGGCCGCGGAAGGGGTGGGCCCCCCTGCCCGGCCCCCAAGCTGTAATGTACTGACCAGAAAAGTAAAAAGGACTGCGGAAAAGAAAAAAAAGGACTGTATGAAAAGGATACATATCTCACGAGTCGGACAATGCGAGCGCGAAGCACAAGTTTAAATTTATCTTCCAACCTCAGTGGACATTCTAAGTATTTTTTTAACCATGCAGGAGCAAAATAAATAGGCTACCTTTATAAACAATAATTTCTGTGAGCGCGAAACCCAATTCAAAATTTGTGATTTTCCAGCCGGAAAACTGAACATTTTATGTATTTGGTAACCAGGACCATGCAGAGTGAGCATATTACTAAACAATAATTGATGAAACGTGAGCCAAAATCTTTGTGATTTTCTTACCTTAAATATATGTTTTACTTCATTAAGGGTATTACAAGGGCACTTTTTCTGACATTTTCCATTTTGAAAAAAGGGCAATTTTCCTACAGAAAATTTTTAGGGACAAGTGTCCCCTATAGCTGCCCCCGAATCCGCCACCAGTGAGTGAAGCGAGCAGAATTTTGGTGGTGGATTAAGCTATAGCAACTTGACATTCTAAAAATGCAAGCGCGTAGCGCGAGCTGAACATTTTTTTTTTTCTAAATTCATCCATTTTTGTAATCATAACAGGATGCGTAATCGCGTATCTCGCTGAAACAAAGCTACAAAAATCAAATCATGAGCATGATAATCTGTTTAAATTGGCAAAAATATATACGAGATATACTTTTCTTATCTTTTTATACTTTTCCTCCTCTCCTTTACTTTTTTCTCCTAATTTCTTTGCTCCTTTTTTTTTGGGGGGCTGTTTGCAAGTGGCAGGGTTCCGCAAAACCCAGGGAACTCTCCCCCACCCCGCGGCTTCGGCCCTGAATTGGATAATCCTATATTAATAATGTGATCGCGAAGCGCGAGCTGAAATTTTTATGATATTCTAATCTGAAACTGAATAATTTATTATTAGCATGTTTTAAATAAAGAACAAGTTGCGTAAATCAATAAACAAGCATGTTTTAGATTTATACCCACTATCTGGGCATTCTTATTATATTTTTTATCATGAAATCAATAAAGCGAACGCAAAGTGCGAGCTGAAAATATTTTATATTCCGATTTGAAAAGGGGTCAATTTAAGCACTAATTCAAGCACTGTGTAGGAAAGTTCATAAATGGATATTTGGAACTTAATAAAATAATGATAAAACGAAGCGCAAACTGATATTTTTATTAATACTATATAATAAGTATAGAATTACCGTTATTAGAGGTAATTAAATTACTCAGCAATCAAATTGCGAGCGCGCGCAGCGCTGGCTGATAGATATTGACAATCAAACCTGAAAAGGGATATTTTGATTACTTTAATACATGAAAAGAATAAGTACTTAACAAATCAAACAATGGGAGCGTGCAGCGAGTGCTGAAAATGTTGATACTGAGACAAAAAACGGACATTTTACAGAACACTTTTTCAAAATCAATTTGTAAATCAAACATAATTGGAAAGCTCGATGGAGGAGCTGAAATACGTTTTTATAATGACTTCAAAACTCAGAATTTTAAGCTCCGCCTCAGCCTATATTGACCAAAAAGTTTATGTTTGTCATCAAACATGGAATGCGAGCGCAAAGCATGAGCGAAAATCTTGTAAAGTGACATAAAATATTTTCACTTTATTTTCCAAGTCTTCTCCTCACCTTGTTTCATTCACTCGTCTTCCTCCCTTTTTTCTCTTCTTTTTTTTCCTCCCCCTTTTTTTCTTCTTCCCCCTTTTTTCTACGTTGCTCCTTCAATAGGAGTGCCCGGGCCGCTCGCCCCCCGGATGCGCCTTTGTAAATTTGACAGCTAGGCAAAAAAATACGGTTTCACTTCAAATAAATGAAGGTCGTTTTGGTGCCAAAAATTTGACAAAGCCCCTCCCCCCAAAAAAAGGGTTTCAACACAACATGTTGGTTCCCATATATTTCTCCTATGTGACACACCTACCAGAATACAAGGGGGTGCTGCTGATGGAAAATAATACACACAGCACCCCCTCTGGGAAAATCTTCAGCACCCCCAGGACCCCCGCTTCCCAGGGCCATGAAAAGATGTGTAGTAAACAGAAAATGTGAGCGCGAAGAGCGAACTGAATTCTTGTTATGAGTCAGGAGTAAGTTAGGACTGAAAACAGGACATTAGAGCCTTTTCGAAATTTTGACCGTGATGTATATTATGATCTTACAAAAAATAATAAAAATGCAAAGCGCAATAAACTATTTTTCTATAATGAGTTTTAAAACTAGCCTATGTTAAACGTCACTATATAGGCTACATCGTTTAGTTCAAGCACAAGTTTTATTTTCATTTCCATCATTAGCATTGTATAAACAAAAAGTCAAATATAAATCAAGCATACATTATTATATGTAAACAAATACAAAATACAAATCAAATAATGATTACAAATCAAGTTCAAATTCCAAAACATTTGTAAAAAAGTTTTAACAAAATCTTGTTTTAGAAAATCATGTATTTCTATGTCATTAAACATGTTAAACGGCAATGCGAGCGGATGTTTGTTTTATGTTTACTTTACAGCGGCGACCCAAAGGTTTGATATCTATCGATTCTCCCCACTCATTTTCTTCACATTTCCTCCATTATTTCTTCTTCTTTATCAAGCCATTCATTGCTTTTCTTCCTTTTCCTTTGCTTTTTTCTTTTCCTCTTCTGACAGCTGCTGCCCCATCAAGGTTCGCGCCTATATCTTTCATTTTCCCTTCCTAAACTATTTAGTATGGTACAAGAGGCCGCAACAACCCGATCTAAGTACATGTAGATTAACAGTTTTTTGACAAAAATTAAAAACTGACATTTCATTTTTCAGTCCCGTACTCATTCCTTTTATTTTTGGCTTCGATATTTTGTTATTTTGTCACGGGTGTGCATGGGCATACTAAAATATAGGGCCATTCCGATACGGAATCTTTCTCTTTCCCCTTTCCTCCTTATCGTTTCTTCCTCTCTCCCTCCTCTGTATAGCTTCTATCCCCTTTCCCTATTTCTCTTCTTTCTACCCCGGCTTTCCACCTTCTTTTCTTCCCCTCCCTTTTCCTTCCTTCTTTCTCTTTTTCTTCCTTTTCTCTTCCCCCCTCCCTTCTCTTTTTTTGGACAAAAAATGATGTTTTCAAAAGGGGGCGGACTGAGACGGAAAATGCATCTCTTGGTCCGGCAACTGCATTGGTATAATAAGTGAACTATAACTGATACTTAAAAATGTGTTTTCATATCTTCTTGGCAGGGACTTTTCTTTTTGGTGTCTCTTTTTTCTCTTTCTTTGAGGAATATAGGCCTATAATTCTCTCCCATCCCAATTAAAAAATAACAAAACACTAAAAAAAAACACACACAAAAGCAAGAACATATACTAAACCAGAACAAAAACGTTGGACATTAACGTAATTCTGTTTTGATTATACGTATTTATCTCAATTAAAAATTCATTAACATCATCAAACAACTTAAATCCCCCGCCCTTTCACATTTTCCTTATCTCACCCCTCTCTTTCTCTTCACAGCTACCATAGATTCGGAATTGTATTAGTTCGAAATTTCAGTTTCAATGACAAGTGAAAATTGATGTTTTGATTACGCAACCGAATTGAAAGATTCGAACGCCGAACTGACGCTAGTTACACTTACACTGTCTGACTGACCGGCTTTTGTGAGCTGAGGCTGATTTCCGATATAGGTAAATGTAAGTTAAATACTTAATAGTTCATAGTTCGAGCTTAAAAAAGGAAACAGAGTTATAAGAGATTGAGAATAATAATCTCGACCCGGTCAAGAGAAAAGACAGACAAGTCTGAAAGTAAGCTACCCGGTAGTTAAAGTGAAAAATGAATGTGCTGATGTCTATGAGTGATAATTTCTGAATCTGAATGATTGATTGATGACTGTGTACACTACAGTGGTCGATGGTGTATGTCTTTGATCATTGACGTAGATGAGTACAAAGAAATATGTTTGTTCACTGACAATGACATAGGCCTACATTATATTAAGAACATGATGAAGAATGAAATGAAGAGATGAATCATTGAAATGGATATGCATGGATCAATCTGTGTCAATGACAGTGTCACACTTATTTGAGGTTTAGTTAATTATTATTGTCTGAATTGAATTAATAGACATGAATAATTTAATTCTACTCAGACAATGATATTATCATTTTTTATCAATCTAACTATAGAAAGAGGGGATGGAAGAACTCAGAAAAGTAGAACTAGAACAAGAATTGGGCCTTGGGCAAGAATGAGTGAAGGTGAACCATGGCAATGTCAAGAGAATGATCATGATGATGAGTGGAGGAGAATGTTCTGAATATAAATGAGCATATTGCAATTGAGTTTGAAATCCATTGAATGGCGAAGGCTCAAGGGGCCACTTCCATTCACGAGTGGATACCATGCGCGACCATGGGGTCTCGAAAAGCACCCTAAACACGTAATTTCCATATTCTGAAAATGCGAACAAGTATTGGCGTATGAAACCCTACCTTTAACAAGTATTCGAAACAAAACGATACTCATGGCAAATATTACCTGAAATGAACCCCTAAACAAGTACAGGAATGTTTTATTGTTACGGGTCCTTCGGTCGTCGGCTTTACCTTATTTGGTGTAGTACGGCGACCCCACCTTCTACGTCTCGCGCAAATCTGACTCTAAACACGAAGTGTTGGGGCAAAAAGGACATCCTTTGTAAAACATTTTAATTTTGTTTTATCATCCCCGAAAATTAGACCCTAAACACGTAATTTTCCTAGCCAAATAGATACCCTTTTTTCCTTATTTTTTTTGTTTTTGACACCCTTATCACGTTACGTACGTAACGTGCCCTATCGTGAAAAGGACATCCTTTTATGTGTTTTTTTGGTCGCGCATAGTATCCACTCGTCAATGTAATAAAGTGGCCCCCCGGGAATGCTCCACACTAACTTTTTCCTTGATGGCCTGTCCCGTTCACCCAAATCATCAATTTCATATTTTTTGTGGCTCGCAAAGCAAATCTAGTGGCCCTAACACAATAGAAAACATTACAATTTATCAAAAATTTGGTAGCCCAACAGGGCTACCAAGTGTTGGCATTTACAGAATTTTGGTGGCCCGACTCTCATTTTTGGTTGCCCTGGGCCACTGCTACAAATGTCGAGCCCTGGAATGGCAATGAGAATGTCTGATGCAGAAATTAAGGAATAGGAGAAACATGTGGAATGATGGCATAAAAAATGAAAACTGAATAGAAGTAGACCCAGTTGTTGTGTGTCCAGACAATCAATTTTAAACTGCCATTTGCAGTTGGAAAAGCTAACAAGCAATGTTTCATCAGTTTTTAGTGCAAAGTGTAACATGCAACATTGTAGAGAAAAAGATTACAAGTACTGGATTAAAAGGAAGGCTTCAAAGTTTTAAAGTGTCCGGACACCCCAACCCCATCCTACAGAAAGTAAAAAGTAAAATAGACGGATAGATCTAAATGAAACATGAGATAGTTTGAAGGCTTTCTGGTAGTTTGCAAATTTTACGTGGTATTGTGGTAAAGTCTAGCCAATTTTAAAGAGGAGTAGTACATAGGGGTAAACATTACAGAAATTTTTGTTTTTCTATTTCTGTGAAGGAAGAACTTCTGTTTCGAAAGGTATAATAAAATTCTGGCAGTAACATGCAACATGTCACTATTAGTATTTACTGCATTTAAAATGCTTATCAATAAAATGCACAGTGGAAAAATGGAGAGAGTCTGTAATTCTGAATAAGGACATAACTACTGTAGAATAGGCATAATGTTTCTTGGGATTGGGCATGATATTTCTTTGGAATAGTAGTAAGCTTGTTCTACAAGGTTGTTCAAAGTTGCCTGTTCAAAGTATGTGTGGAGAATTATGTTAGTTCTTGGAAGCTTGAACATACAGTATTTCTTACTCTCCTTCATTTTCATAGTCAAAGAAAAATATGTATGAATATTTTATTCTTATTTATTATTAAATTGATTAATCAACATATATTTCTTTAGAAGAAGAAGATTTGAAAGTGCCATGGCATCTGGACCATCAGACGGCCAAATCAGAGACACCATAAGGAAGCGACTGAATGCTGAAAAGATAAAACTATGGCTGCCACCTTACACATTGGAAAATGGACAGAGAGGGGAAATGCCAGGGGTAAGTAGTCAACATTTTTTATTATTATTATTTGTTTGGGTCACCTGTGCCTGGGAGGCGAAAAGCGACCTGAATCACTTTGACCTGCAGGTCTCTCCTCCCGATGTAACTGATTGGGTGGCGTGCAGGTGGACCACTACACCGGGGTTTCCCCCTACTCCTATACGAATAGTGCAGTGGGTTCTTAAAGTGCAAAGGTGGTGACTCTCCTCTACACAGGGCCTCCATTTAACGTCCTATCCGAGGGATGGGATGTTTTCCATTGTAACATAGCCTGCATCTATGAAACATGGGAGAGACGTTTACACACAATGCACTGGCTTCAGTCGTCTGCCCATGGTGGACTCAGACCCACGATCTTTGGTTGGACGAGCTAACAACGCTCTCTGTTTTATTTGCCATACTGGATAAAAATTGAAATGGGACAGGTTATACCATCCAGGCCACACCCATGGTCAGAGGGTTCCATGACATTTGCTCTGGCGACAATTGCTCTGCTGTAAATTGAACACACTAATCGAATGACCAACTTCAACCTGAGATTTAATACTATCACCTATCCTAAACCTAATTGTAAACCTAACGTAAAACCCTATTGCAACCCTATATTTTAGATGATAGCCTATAAAGCTTGGAGCAATTGATGCCGCAGCGAATGTTGAGTCACCGCTCATGAATAGATCTATGATATTTATAAAGGGGGGCACAACAGAAGGTTGATTAAATTTATTTTCCCATCATTTTAACCCCCCCCTGGGAAATAATAAATTTTAGATAAATAAATAAATATATGAATAAATAAATAAATAGATAGATAAATAGATAAATAAATAAATGTTCTATCTGACTGCAAAAAAAGGGGGAAAAGATAGATAGATATAAATAAATAAAACTTGAGGCAAACAGAAGGGGCTCCTATCTGCCCCTGGCTTGAACTGTGCTTGCGACCATCAAATTCTTGTAGCTATTGCTAATAATCTTCAAATAATAGGTCTTACTCTTAACGTGTACATTTTTCTCCCTGGGCAAAAATGGGAGCTTATGAAGCCCACAATCTTTTGTAAGATTAGTAAGAAGATTTTCGAGCTATTCTAAGTTTGAGTCATAATTCTTATTCCAAACAGATATGAATGAATTCGATACCTATAATACAACCTTTCCAAAAGTCAAAGCATTGGTAGATTATGCAAGAAGTATTATTTACCTCTTATTTCTCCTTAGTCAAGAAAAACAAAGACTTCACTTGAACACATTAACTTGTAAATATTCATGATATCCATTATCTTATGCCCAGTAGTAATGATAGGCTCAATTGCTACTCTGTTCCATTATCCTCCATATATAATTTATTTTATTTCTTTATTACAAATCTGAAATCTTTCCTCAAACAAGGACTTTGAAAATATCAAATTCTTTTTTTTCCCTTTAGGACTTTAATTGTTGCTACAAATTTAATCATGTTTAAAATTTCCAAAGGAAATTTTTTTAAAACTCTGAACTAACTCAGAGGACATTTTTGTAGCATATCTTAAATCTTTACTCAATATAAGTTCAGAAATTCTTTTCATTTCTGATGTTTTTTCTAGGACCTTGTTACAAAAATCTCATCGGATTTGAACTTCCCTAATGAAATAGTTTGTGCAACCCTGGAAGAACTCAGACAGCATGCAGTGGACAAGCTTGCAGCTCGTAAGAAGTTCCAAGAAGATGGCATTGCCAATTTGAAGATCAAGTTGACTGGAAGTATCCCTACCAGTGTCAGTAAGACATGTTTCAGTGTAGAGTCAAAGCTTGATATCAGCAGCACGACCCTCAAGCAAATGTAAGTATCTGGACTACCCTGAGGTTTTAGCCTACATATAGGCTGTTTAGGGTGGATATTAGATTATGTTTTTAATTTAGCCCTTGTCAATTGAACTTTTGTGAGCTCTTTACATAAGAACTTGTTGGAAAACTCATGGAATAGAGAATGTGCAAATATTTCATCCTGGCATGACTGAGTGAATATGTTGACCGATGTTTGATATTCTTCAAGCTCTTAAATAGTGTACTCTGTCTTTATAAGCGCCTTATGAATATCTTTAACTATTACTACTGAATATTCTCTATACAGGATAAGTGATCAAACATCTCTTGGTGTGGAGTATATAAAGCTGATCAGCTGCGGTCAAGTTTTAGACGATACCAAAACCCTCCAGGAATTGGGGTTAGGACAGCATTCACAGGTAAAGATATTATACAAATGATGCACGTAAGCATTGTATGCCTTATACAACCCCCCTCCCCCATGTTACTGAGTTGCTCCAAATGCTATATTCGATCTAAATTCTAGATGATTCTTGATGACTCCAGACCTCGCACTATCCTGCACTCTGACGTCAGAGTGCAGGATAGTGCATTTTGGATGCAATAGTGCAATTTGCTGAATATCATGTGATCTGATTTGGACCAATCAGATTACAGAACATTCTTGGGAGTTGTATGGTATCTAATTGACTGTTTAACTACGGCTAAAATCAATTTTATTGAGATGAATTTAATTTCAGAAGATGTGATTGATATAATAATAGTAATATAGGTATATTTACCCAGGGATGCAACTTCAGTTCTGAAAACTGTTTTCCCAGCAGGCCCTGCTATTATTATTAGGCACTCAAAATATTCAAGGAATTTCTTCCTACCGGGTACCCATTCACCTCACTTGGGTTGAGTGCAGCACTGTTTCAAAGTCAGAAGACTAATCCTCTGGGCCACAATGCTCCACTACATTGTTATGTGGAGTTTTAAAAAATTACTTAATCTGTGGATGAGTCATCCAAGGGCCTAGTTCATATCTTTCAGCAATTGATTGGAAGGTTGTTTTTATGATTGATCACATTAGTTCAATCGATCGTAGAAATCAGGCTTGTGATTAATTGCTTGGCTTTGTGCTATGTGACCCAGGTCAGGCACTTAAGAATGACTGTCATTGTATGTAAGAGGAAGTGAATTTTACAATGACCTTGAGCCCCAAATTGTTATAAATGCAGTACATACATTCTCTGTGGCTATCCTGTTACAGTCAGATATAATTTCTCCCCATTGTTTCTAATTTACTCATTTTTGTGAACATAATTATTCTCATGAGGGGTTTCTTTTTGTCTCACCTGCGAAGCAAAGTGAGACTATATGCGCCGCTTTTCCGACGGCGGCGGCGGTGTCAACATCAAATCTTAACCTGAGGTCAAGTTTTTGAAATGACGCCATAACTTATAAAGTATATGGACCTAGTTAATAAAACTTGGCCATAAGGTTAATCAAGTATTACTGAACATCCTATTAGAGTTTCATGTCACATGACCAAGGTCAAAGGTCATTTAGGGTCAATGAACTTAGACCATGTTGGAGGAATCAACATCGAAATCTTAACCTGAGGTTAAGTTTTTGAAATGTCATCATAACTTAAAAATTTATGGACCTAGTTCATGAAACTTGGACATAAGGTTAATCAAGTATCACTGAACATCCTGCATGATTTTCAGGTCTCATGATTAAGGTCAAAGGTCATTTAGGGTCAATGAACTTTTGCCGAATCGGGGGTATCTGTTGAATTACCATCATAACTTTGAAAGTTTATTGGTCTAGTTCATTAAACTTGGACATTAGAGTTATCAAGTATCACTGAACATCCTGTGCGCGTTTCAGGTCACATGACCAAGGTCAAAGGTCAATGAACTTTGGCCGAATTGGGTGTATCTGTTGAATTACCATCATAACTTTGAAAGTTTATGGATCTGATTCATGAAACTTGTACATAAGAGTAATCAAGTATCACTGAACATCCTGTGCGAGTTTCAGGTCACATGATCAAGGTCAGAGGTCATGTAAGGTGGTCAATGAACTTTGGCCATGTTTGGGTTTTTTGTTGAATAACCATTATATCTCTGTAAGTTTATTGGTCTAGTTCATTAAAAGTGGACATAAGAGTAACCATGTATCACTGAACATCTTGTGCGAGTTAGCGTAGTATTCAAAGTCAGCACTGCTGCTATTTTGAACCGCGTGATGCAGGTGAGACGGCCAGAGGCATTCCACTTGTTTTATATAAAATTGACATTTAAAAATTGGAAGAGGTTTCACAAATTAAGCATGATTGTCATTCTTGGCCATCTTGATAATCATTGGAGATTAGGATGGATTCATATTTAAATGATACAATTCAATTCTAACTAAGACACATTTTTTTGCAAATTATCTCAGTTTCGAAGAATTCAGAGGAAAATTAAGTTCAAGGTCTACCCATGAATCCTACATGTAGTTTCAGAATAGGGCTTTTGCTGAAATTTCTTTACTAGAAAAAAAACGAAGAAAGGAAAAATTTTACTGTGTTATGTTCTAAATCATCATCATACAAGTAGTAGAATAAAAGTGAATTGAATATATAGTTGCAATGACATCAAAGCAATAGTACGATTGGCTGCAACTGAACCCATTTGCCCTTTACTCTGAAATAAAGGCCTTCAATTATCCAACATTGTTATATTAGTAATATTACATCTAGTTTTAAACTCAAATATGAAGGTGCTCATACTTTGCATTTTCAGAAAATAAGAAAAAAGGCAATTTGTTACGAAATCAGATTGTGGACCTTTCTTCAGATGCTTGGAGGCCTTAAGCAAGACCCCCAAATGAGATATACAAATAATAATGATCATTATAGTAATGATAATACTACTACTGCTAATAATAATAACAACAACACCAACAACGATCCAGGGTAACAGTTCCGAAAACTTGTCTCCCAGCGGGCCCTGCTTATTATGCTATGAATATGACCATTTGTTCTTGGTAGGTAATGGTGATTTGCTTATCAGAGAGTGAAGTTGAAGCCAGGAAACATGACGAACAGAGACACCGTCTGGAAAGGACCAAGGAAGCAGCTAAGATTCTTGCCACTAGAAACTCAGGTGAACGTTGCAAACTTTGTTGCTCTTTTCAACTCATTATTCAGATTGAATATACTGGATGCAAGCCAGAATTGTAATTATTCAACTTCCCCCAGCAAGCCTTTAAAATTCCATTCCATTTCTTTGTCCATGGTGGACTGTGAATAATTACCCTTGCTTTAGCAGAGCAGCAATAGTTTTAACTGGAAGAAATCTAAGTCCCAATAATAATAACAGTATATTTACCAAGGGTAGCCACTTCAGTTCCAAAAACTGTTTTCCCAGCGGGCCCTGCTATTATATCGAAATATGCTGAAATATTATCAAGAGAGGCTTTCTAAGTAGTTTCTTTCTAAGAAGAAAGAAATCCTTTCAATAATAATGGTAAGTGTTTGTATTGTAATATGAATTATTTCAAATTTGCAATTTAATTATTCTTAGGGGAGTGTTCAATTAATTCCTTTATTTAATACGTGATATTACAAATCTAGACATTGGCTCTGCTTTCAGGATTTTGAATAAATTTGCTAAATTTTGATGTAAGAAATCATTTTCAGATACGGCATTCAAGTATCACCTTCAAAGTCTACATACTGACCCGTTTATTCTTTCTGATTTACAGAAGACCGCATAGGTCAAGAAGATGATCGGTACTTCCTACAGATCGCTGACCACACTGGACGAGCAATAAAGCTGCCCGATGAAGAAAGGCAAGCGCTCTCCGTTGCATTGACCCTGAACGAGAAGGGACGGGCTTGTTTGAAGAGGAAACAACATGGAGAAGCTCTGCTCATTCTCTTAGAAGCTGACCATGCTTTTAGGTAGGACAACCCCTTTGCTTCATTTGTCGTCAGGGGAATTCTTGCAAGCTTTCTTTTTAGCAACCCCCACCATATTGTACATGGATATTCATAAAATTTATTTTATTTTGAACTTATCGATTTGACTTGTGTGAAACTTAAATGCTGAAAATCTTTTATCATTTTCCAACGTTTAGATCATTATCCTAGACCTAAGAAATATATCTGTTCAGAATGATAGTTTTGTTTACATTGTTGACGATGTTCCCATGTGAGATTCACTTTTTGTTTTAATAGAAAACCCATGAACTGGATACTTCTTCCATAAACTAAAATTGTTCCTTTATAGATGATGAATTCTTTAGGGGCCAGGGAAAATATTTCACAGGTGCTCAGGCAATTTTGCCACAGAAATGTTCAAAAGAGCCCTGGAAAATCCCAATTATTTCAATTTTAAAGCTTCTCCGATGTTGCGAATTTAAGCACTAGGTTGTGAAAAGTAGCTCTGAAAATGACAAATTACCAGGGGGGGTTTCCTGATGGGAGCCTGAGAACAATTCCATCTGAACCGATGCCAATGCACTCATTAGTTCAGAAATGATGGTATGATGTTTTATATATGTAGGGTCAAGTCCACACAAAGAATAGGTTTATTTGAATATATAAAGACAAATCAAACAAGTTTAATGAAAATTTCATTGAAATGGGATTTAATATAAAAAGTCTCGCTAATTTACACTAGATAGTGATCACGGGTAGTTTGTATGCAAATGAGGGAACTTATCATGTCGCAAAATCATTATTTATTTGTATTTCATGAAATATGATTTCATTTTTCCTTTAACGAAGTAAAACTTGGACAATTTCTCATGGAAAATGTGAAATCATTATTTTGATTGATCACACTTTAGTAAAAGTCCTCTAATATCTACAAATATTTAAAAATTAATGTTTCATCCAATAAAATGCAAAAGAAATACAGGTAGTGAATTTGTGGCATCATCAGCTCCCCTTTAAAAATATTTTGTTTTGTTGTAGTTAATCACATCTCTTATCTTTGTGCGTTCAGGCAGTGTCGATCAGAGATCCTGCAGGCCGTGGATAACTATGCCGTGTTGTGTTTGGATATCGTCTGGTGTTATCTGACTCTTCAAAATGTTGAACAGCTTCCAGATGCAGGTAATTATAATCCACGAAAGGTGATGGAATCACTGACTTGATTACAGTAGAACAGGCCGGGTCTTACAAAGAGTTATGATCGATTCAATCAATCGTAACTATTGAAATCCATCAGTGTCTTAATTTTTCTACAAGAAATTGTGCAAAATGTCCTTTGTAAACAAAGGAGAACACACCAAACTGTCAAGAAATCAATGAATTTATGTATATACATGTACATTCATATCAAAATTTATTTTAAGCAAACATGCATGTTATATGTTGACTTTGCTGGCCTTCCATAGTTGCGATTGATCAGATTAATCCCAACTCTTTGTAAGACAGGGCCTCCGCAGAATTAAAGTTATCATTATTTAGAGTTATTGCACTTGATGTTCCACTACCTAGCCGGCTAGAATGAAATACCCACATATGGTCAAACCTGTGTCAGTGGACGCCTCTCTATAGCACCAAACTGCCTATAGTGACCACTAAAACTAATTCCCATGGAGGTAAATCATGTTCATATGTACTCATTGATTGCAGTCACCTGTCTATAAAGGTCATATTTTAGAAGCTCCATATTGGCTGTACAACATCTCTTTCCTCTCTGTAACCATTAACTGCTGATGGACATTATTTATGCAGCACCCTGCTGTTGATCTCCGATATAAGCGGAGGAAGAAGAAAGAAGAAGGTGGTCACTATAAACAGGTTTCGCTGTATGATGTAACCACGTGAATTGCAAATATAGTGGAATTTTTTGTTTAAGAGATATTGTTTGGGAAATGGCTGAAACATGTAAAATATTAAACACTGAGTCATGTGCACAGGTGTGGTACAAAGAGCCACCTCTGCAGAACCAATAATAATTTAGGCTTGTGCTGCAATTTCAGTGTTTAGAAATTATATTACTGTAAGTAAATATAAGTGAATTCTGAGTGATAATGTGTAAAGTTTATACTTAAAAGAGGTTTATGTGGTGCAATAGATGGAAGTTTTCTCTGCAGTAAAATATGATATTAATAATTACAGTATTAATAAGTATCATTTAAGGTGCTACATTTTCAAGAAACAGAACAAAAAGAAAACAAAGGAAGTAAAGGACGTAAAATTTTATAATCATAATGATAAAGATATTGAGATAATAGAGAAAATGGAAATTATGACTTTTAATATTCCTGTGTTTTAAGATTCCGTTTACTGCTAAGATGTCTGTTTTATGACTTTTCAAAGCCATATCTTTCATTACATTGTCAATTATTTTGCTATGGTCCGTCAATATTAAACTAGAAATTCTATAGCAAGTTAGTAACTTTCAACCACTTGGGAAAAAGGCACATTCATATCCTATTTCCAATCTTAACTTTGTTTTTGCCTCTACCATACTAGAGTCAAGATTGAAGATGTGCGAGGATTGCTTCAACCGTAGCTATGGTGAAAATATGGAGAGATTGATGGCATTGAAAGGAGATAATAGCAGAGAACTGGCTCTCTATGTGAGGCTCTACCTATTACAGGTAAGCTAAGTGTCGAGGATAAAAATACAGTCAACTCTGCGTGAATCAAAATCACAGTTATCACCAATGTTGAAGGTCTTTGCTAGGTCCCATTCCTTTATTTCCTATTTTTCTGTCTTCTCATAATGTGCCCAGGAAATGAACTCTGGCAGAGCTCTTTATTACATGCCTTTTTGCTTAAGTGTCTGTCGGATTCATGTTGTTAATATATTGATGCATTGTGGAACGTTGTGGCCCAGTGGATAACCCTTCTGACTTTGAAACAGAGGGTCGTGGGTTCGAATCCCAGCCATAGCGTAATTTCCTTCAGCAAGAAATTTATCCACATTGTGCTGCACTCAACTCAGGTGAGGTGAATGGGTACCCGGCAGTATTAATTCCTTGAATGCACTGAGCGCTGAAAGGCAGCTCAAGCTAAAGCCGGGGTAATAATAATACTAAACAATGCGCCTCGGAATAGAATATTTCTAGATAGATGGTGCTATATAAATGCCTATTATTATTATTATTATTCTGACTCTTGCCAGAGGGTTCCGTTTTCAGATCACACTTCAGCACAAATGTCTTTTGGCTTTACATAAGTCTATACACTTGAATCCAATCAATCCAATCCAAAGGTCATTTGATGTACCGCCTTTTCCTTTTCGATGGCAAAGCGCTGCGCACACACTACTCAAAGTTTGGCCCGATAAAACAATCCAACACCTCAGAATGGTCATCATCATCTATAAAAGATGATGATAGGTCTTCCAAAACTTTACAATGGGACTATTTTTTATTTAGATTATGAAATTGGAGTGGGATTGGGTAAAGAATAATTCATTGCTTGAGACTGGAGTATTTGGATGTTTCTTAGATTTAATGATTATGAGAATGTAGTTGTAAGTTCTGAAAGGATGTAAAATCTGAAAGATGTAATATTTGAAAGATTTGAAATGGGAAAGATTAAAAATATAAAAGATGTGAAATCTGTTCAAATAATTTTATTTATATTTATTCATATTTTGGGGGTAACAGTTCTAACAATAAATGAATCAAACAACTCCTCCCAAGAACAAGCAACATTACGACTTAATACCCTTATGCAAAAATTAATGAAACTGATTATGCTGTGCATAACCGGGCATGTACACTTATTTTGATTTTGGTGATTATTTGGATTTTTGAAGATAGAGGCTCCACTATATTCCAATCAAAAGAAAAATATTTTTAACTTTTGTAGATGTAGATTTTTATATTTCAAATCATCAAATTAATTTTTATTACTTTCGTCCTCAGGGCATTGTTGCTGTTCTAAAGAACAACTTACAGCATGGCAAGCATCTTCTTGAAAAAGTAAGTTACAGGTCCTTGGTGTTTCACAAAGATCAATAATGTCTGAAATTGATCTCAACTATGGCAGGCCAACAGTGTCGCTATTTAAAGCATTGGTATATAAAGGGATCTTGGGAGCGTTTCATCAACATTTTTGTTTGAAAATTTGTGAAATCTGATAACTTTCAATGATGTTGATTGGCTAAGAAGCAATGTTACTATGGTAACCAGAGCTACCAAGTCTCACGCATTATGCGTGAGACTCGAGCAATTTGGACTCTTGTTCATCTCCTCAAATCTCTGTCTCACGCAACTATCATAGCCTATCCCCATATACATTGTACACAATGTCTGTGATCTCACTCAGATTCACAGAAAATCTCACGCATAGCTGGTCTTTGAATTTGGCATCTCTGCGGTAACTCGGATGAAATGTCTGACAACTCCTTTCATTAAAAGCCCTGCTGGGGAGCTTTTCATGAAAGGACTTGTCGAACGTTTAATCCGACAACTCCAGTTTTATCTTACCATAGTAGCAGTTCTCAGCCATTCAAATTCAGGGGGAGTTGTCAGATCTGACTGACAACTTGTCGGACGAAAATGTTGATGAAACACTTACCAGGGTAGGTTTAATGAAGTGAGCTGTCCGGTGATAGCTATTGCCAAGTTTGCTCTCAGATAATCAGATGCCAGGATATCAGTAGTTCAAGGTTGTCAATGAAAATCACAAGGAGTCACTATGTAAAGTGCTCCCATGTGCAAATCATGTTTAAAGGAAAATGAAACCCAAAATTTAATACCACATGATATTATTGAAAAATGCAAGATAATCAAAACTTAATCCATTAACACCCGATCGGATATTCCTTGTGTCGAGTATGCCTGGATTGGGGTATAAATGGATTTACTTAGATTATCCTGTATTTATGATATTATGATGTATTAGATTCTTGGTTTCATTTTCCTTTGATATAAACAGAATGTTTATGATCAAAGGAATTTATTTTTTAAAATTACAGTATAATAAGAATTATTGTATGTGTGACATCATCGACTCATTTGCATCACTATTAGTGACAATAGTATACAATCCGCAGTTTTATGAAATATAAAAATGTCATAAAATTTCTTATCAATTCATTTACATTGATTATAGGCAGAGCGGATACTCAATTCCCTTCAAGTGGATGAGACTAAACTAATGCAGCTGATGTCGATGGGTTACGAGATGTCCGAGGCTCGGCTCGGACTAAGAGCAGCGGCAGGAAATGTGTCACATGCCATCACAAAAATCCTTGAACGGAGAGATAGAAGGAAAGAGATAGCAGAGAAGGAGAAGGAAGAACGGAGGCAGAAGAAAGCGCAGAGGAATCTAGGAAAAACTGCCGATGGAAGCTGGTGAGTTGATTTCATGCTTTATTTTTTTTAGTTTTCTGATTTAAAAAAAAAAGTGATGGAGGGCTTAATTGTCCTCAGCCTATGTATTTTGGGGTTTTGTACACACAAAAAAAACTGGGTGATTTTTCTGCTGTTCAGATTATGAATCCCTTTTTTTCAATTTGTAGAAGAAAATGTCACTGACAATTATTCAGGGCTCAAACGAATGGAAACCGACAACTCTACAAAAGGATTGATGTGATTTCTTTTTTTGCCTGTTATTGGGCATTAATTGTGAGGAAAAGTTGTTGCAGAATTGGAAAGTTGTGCTAAATATGCAGGAAATAAAATATGGCAAAGTGTAGTGCACTGCTGCAGATTTTATCAAGTTATGATTGCATGCGAATGATATCTTTATGTGATAGAAGTGAAGCAAATAAAGTAATCTGAAAAGCAGAAAAATCACCCCATTTTTCTCTGTACATACCTGTGGAATAACGTCATGGTCTTGAGGCTGGTGACAACGCACAAAAAGTCTGTTTTTCACAGCCTAATAATTAGAGTTATTCTTGCAGCAAAAATGCCTAAAGCTTGCATTTCTGTGTCAAGTAGTGTATAAGCTTTGGTTTGGTTTATGATTTTTCTTTCACTCGTAGGTCCAGTCTGGGTCTTAACTGAAAATTTAGTATTTCTTTTTTTTTTCAATCTATTCAAATCAACTTTTTGTTGGGGTTAACCCTGGGAGGCTACTGTCACTAAAAGGTGGAAAACGTGCTCGGACATGGACTTTCAAAAAGGACCCTAATCAAGTACTATCCTTTGATCTCCGAGTTCCCTTATTTTTTTTATTTTGTCACTTTCTCACTACCCTAAATAGTGCCTCAATATTTAATTCTTATGATAGGGTTGAAAAATACCCCCCTGATTTTGGCAATTTCGATACCATATTTACTGTTCCCTTTCACATCGCCTGGCCATAAAAAAACAAGCCCTTTTATATGCTTTCATGTATGAGCATATTGTCTACCTTGTAATGGCATGTCTCCCCCCCCCCCCACCTTTTAAATGCCCACACATCTGTTTTTCCTTTCATGCAGTGGTGTTTAGCACAGTGAGTTGGGATTAATATTTGAACATTTGGAAGCCATTATGCAATTATGGACAACTGTTTTTCCAAAAACCTATTTTGATTGTATCTTGCAATGTTCAATATTCATGCTGATAAACTTATCGTTTAAGTCAAAAATTTGCTCTTGAAATTTATGACATTTTTTTGACTGAATTATGCAAAATGTCAAAATGTGTTATATAATTAAGCCTTTTCAGAGTCAATTATATCCTACTGTAGTACGGAAAGATTGACTTAGGCAAAGTTACTTTTCATACTGAAATGAGAATGCCTATGTCATTGATGATGATGTTGTAATGTTTTTTGTCTCATACACCAATATTTTTGCATGTGACTATTCAAAATGGCACGCACCTTATTAATTGCAAAATGTCAGTTGGAAAGTGAATGAATAAAATTAAAAAAAACAAGGATATGACAATCTGTGTCGTCTCTATACTCTGCTTCTATTAAAAATGCTTTAACAAGTGTGTTGGATGCAACTTGGATGATATTTAGTGGTGATTAATGTCGACTTCAAAATGTGGGATGTATGCAATGAAAGGTTGTGTACAAGACAAGGAAGTTGTTGCAGGCATTGACAGGTCTAGTGTCAGTCCATTATTTAAAGAAAACCCCCCACAAAGTAATGTTAGAGATGCCTTTTCACAATATTAACATCCATAAGCACGGCCACCACCACACACATTTCGGTAACATAAGAAAAAATAATTGCCACTTTATCTTTCAATTATTTTATTATGTTAAACAAACAGATGAGAAATGCAAAAATTTTTTCTCTGTCAAATTATACGTCTCGGTGGAACCTCATACATGGACCGTTTATTCAGAATCCTAATTTACAGTGTGCCTGTTAAAAACCAACGTAGTGGTAAAGATGCCTTTTCACAATATTAACAGCCATCAGCACAGCCAACAAACACATTTTAATAACATAAGAAAAAACAGCTGCCACTTTATCTTTCAATCATTTTATTCTGTTAAACAGATGAAAAATGCATTTTTTTTCTGTCAAATTATACGTCTCGATGGAGCCTCATACATGGACTGTTTATTTAGAACCCTATTTAGAAGCATATTGTGCACAAGCTTTCTCTGCCTCAGCACCTTCTCTCTGGAATAATTTGCCGTTAAATTAAGGAATTATACAATCACTGGAGACCTTCAAATCTAAACTGAAATCTTATCTTTTCTAACAGTATTAGTTATTGGCACTTTGACACTCATCCAAACTTTCTCATTCTTTCTTTACTTGTGCACCTCTTAATAGAATATTTCTAGATAGATGGCGCTATATAAATGCCTTATTATTATTAATCCTAATTTATAGTGTGCCTGTTAAGTAATGAAATACCAACTCTGTTAAAGGGGGTACCCCACTATTTGTAGACTGCTTCAAGCAGGAAAATTATAAAATGTTCATTTTTATTTGAATGGTAATTTGGTTACCATCATCGGTGAATCAAAAGTAACTTCAGTGACAACTTCTTGCAACCGTTTGCAAGAAAAACTGTTTGCGACAATGAAAAATGTTCACAAACTCTTGCAACCTTTTAAAAACCTTGGCAAAATGTCTTTAAGATACCCCCTAAAATCCAGTACCTCTTATGTCTCTCTCAAATTATCTTGAACTTGGTCCAACACTCTTGTTTCCCTTCTCACATCATTCCTATTTATACAGGCACTGAACTTAGTTTTTCTCGAGCTGAAATCATATATTAGACTTGGAGTTCCAGTAGTTTTTAGAGCAGGTCCTTTTTTCCATCAGGCACATTTCTATATCAAACAATAAAAATGTACCACAAATATCCAAAGCCAATGGAAGGGTCATCCATTGAATCTCTGCATATTGACGCATCAGTATTTGTGATGAAGGGGTATTTTGTCTTAGTTTGTTGCGTCATACTGAACTTGCAACAAAAGCACACAAGCTTGTGTTAATCTGATTCTTTTTAATTATGTGTTATTTATTACAAAGGCAAGCATGAAGCTTGTAAGCACTCATAACCAAGTTCTCATTCTCTGACAGTTCTCACAGTAATAGAGATTTTTTTATGCTCCTGAGCTAACATCGAAACCAAGGATTTCATTTCAACTTTTGAGAAATGTGATAAAAGAAGAAAAATATGAACATATTTACAGGCAACAAGACAAAAAAAAATGCTTGATTCGATAACTCTTGAATAAGTTCAGATGAATCCATTTGTGCACCAGTTTGCAAATGTCCTATGTTTTTCCTAAGTGAATACAGGACATGTTTTGAATAATTTGTGCATTTAGAGTCATTTAACCCCAGGCAATCATCATTGGATTTAAAGACAGCTCAAATATTCATACCTGAATTAACCACACTGTATAAATTAAAACAACATTATTTTGAAGGGTGGGTTATATTAAACATTAAAACTGTGTTTGGAGTCTGTGGCATGTAGGATAGTAGAGACATCCTACCTACATGTACCACCAATGACAGCCAAGAAATAGGAACAAATTACCGGGGGTACTAAGAAATTTCCAAAAATAGGAACACACGGGTCATAACTCAAAGTGGAAATTTTCTTTTCCCCAAAACAGAAATGTTCCTGTTTAAAAGGAACACTTGGCAAGTATGAAATATGAAAGAGTAATGAATGGTTTGCAAACAGAGCTGAAATTGACAAAATGGTGCGTGAATGGTCGTACATTTGTCACTTCAGAAAATAGAAATAAGGTGCAGAACAAGAGAGTTAATAGACATGCATTATATGAAAGTGAAATAGGCGAGAGGAACTGAGGAAGGAGTTGAAATATCAAGCACAAAACCTGTCTCAAAAAAAAAGAACAATGGGAAGAGGGCTCGGAATGCAGAAGGACAGCAAGACAATGATGCCCTGGAATTAATACATCATTGCAATTACACTGTGGTTGCATTCTTTCCCAAATTTCTGAAGATTGAATTTTCCCCAAGTGAATGTTGAGTAATTTGTTAATGAAGGAATATAAAATTGCAATTCATAAAATTTAAAGGTCAAGTCCACCCCAGAAAAAATGTTGATTTGAATAAATAGAGAAAACTCAAACTAGCAAAACGCTGAAAATTTCAGCATAATAAGAAAGTTTTGACATTTCAATGTTTTGCTTATTTTCACAAAACAGTGATATGCATAATTCAAATGAGAAAGTCGATGATATCCCTTACTCACCTTTTCTTTTTGTTTTTTATTGTTTGAATTATACAATATATATTTCATTTTTTTATAGATTTGACAATAAGTACCAACTTGACTGAATCATGGTATCAAACAATGCTCATTCCACATGTTCAGGGAGGAATTAACCGTTTCACTTGACAATGAGGAGAAAAATAGAATATTCCGTTTCATATAATAAAATACAAAAAATTGAGTGGATAACGTCATCAGTCTCCTCATTTGCATACACACCAGGATGTGCATATAACTGTTTTGTGAAATTAAGCAAAACTTTAAAATGTCATTTTCTTATTTTACATCCGATTTTGATGAAAATTTTAGTGTTATTCTTGTTGGATCTTTCTCTTTTTATTCAAACCAACTTTTTGTTGGGTTGGACTTGTCCTTTCAAAGAAATGATTCCAAGGGTGTAAAATGATTAATAAGATAAAGAATTCAATAGCAACACTTGGCCATTTAATATTTTAAGGAATAATCCCAATAAATACAATTCAAAAGAAATGAATTCAAGAGAAAAGAAATACTATCAATAGCAATGGTGCATTTAAAGTAAATTGATTAAGGAATATATAATTGCATATTTTTTTTGCAATTAATAAATCCAAGAGTAACAGAAATAATAAGATTCAGAATTCAATAGCAGCTCTTAATCATTAAGACATGCAGGCTACCCAATTCAAAAGCATTTCAATTTTTTTCTGATGTATATCACATATATAGTGTACAAAAAGTGTATCACTAGGTAACTGAATGCGAAACAATTTCATTTAAGGTGAACAGTGAAAACATGTTGGAGGCCCGAATACAATGCTTACCAATAAACGCACAGAATTGAAATCTCATCACTAAAGTCCTCTGAGTATTTCAAAATGTAAATCTAGTCAAATAATTCTGTGTTCTTGTGAAGAAAAAGCTGTGCATCAATATGCATGTGATCAAGACGTTTACGGTTCTCGAGAGATCTCATGGTCTCTGCACTCATACACAACGGAGTAGCAGCTATTGGCACACACAGGATACCCTTGGCAAGCTTAGAGAGCCCAGGGAATCGCTTCTCATTTAATCGCCACCAGTTGAGGGCATCTGTTTCTCTGGAAACGGGACGTTCCAACCTGAACAGGTCAATCTCATCCTCTGGCTTGGTAATCTTCTTGTTGAACTCGTCTTCTCCAAGTAGTGCAAAGAATGGCGAGTCTTTCTCATCTTCGGCATGCTCATGCTGGTCTTCTCTGTGGTTGTCTGCCAGTTTCTCCTTTAACCCCTCGATCACTGGGACCCGATCCTCATCGGACAGGAAGCGCAGGTGGTGAAATCTTGGGTCAATAGCTGCAGCTTGCATCATCAAGGAGCTGGGAAGGATTTCATTCAGCTCACACCGTGCTTTCAGCTCCGCACTAAGGATGTTCCTGAAGACTTGCCCATCTTCGGAAATGTCCTCGGCATTTGGAACATCAATGTGCTGAAGCACTCCATGCATGACTGGTAACCAGCAGGAACCGGACTTGTTCTTGTCATCACCCATTACTGCCACTGCTGCTTTCACACCTTGGAGGGCATGGATGATCTCATGGAGTACCTTCCACTGAGACTCTGTCAGGTTTACTTCCAGGTCTACACCAAGAACTTGCCCAATCACATCCTGTAACTCTGCCAGTTGACAGAACATATCTGATATCACTTGCCATCCACTGGAATTGTCACATATGGTCAGAGTGAGAGATGACTTCTTGTTTTTTAGTGCGTCTCTCAGTCGCCTTTGGCAGATTCGATCTGTGGACAGGTGAGTGATGAGCTGCCCAGCATCTTGTATAAGTTTGGTAATAGATGGAATGCCAAGAGCATTCTGGACAGCGATTCCAAGGAGTTCCCCGGCACAAGGTCTGCTCTCCACATTCAGAAAGGCACAAATAGACTTTAATACTTTCAGTCTTTCAGAAGTGTCGGCGACAGACTGCTTACCATCTGTGCCGTACACCATAGCTGGAACATCAGAGATCGTCACACCACAGCTTTGGCACACTTCACTTATTTGCTGAGCCACATCTACATCTGTAGCATTGGCCTTCACCTGAAAATATACAAATAATAATATATACTTCAATTTGTTGTTAAAAAAATATAAAACAGAGACCTTGATTGAAGCACAATTTTTTTTTTTTTTTTTGGGGGGGGGGGAATGCTGAGAGGTACAAGCAGTAACAACTATTTGTGTGAGACTATATAGGATTGGTCAAGTCCAGCTCAACAAATATGTGGTTTGAATAAAAGAGAAAATTTAAACAAGCATAATTGCATAACACTGAAAATTTCTTCAAAATCGATGTAAGATAGCGTTATTTTAAGTTTCGCTTAATTTCACACAAGTGGAATGCCTCTGGCCGTCTCACCTGCATCACACAGTTCAATATAGCATCAGTGCTGACTTTGAAAACTACTCTAACTCGCACAAGATATTCAGTGATACATGGTTACTTTTATGTCCACTTTTTACGAACTAGACCAATAAACTTACAGAGATATGGTTATTCAACAAAAAAACCCAACATGGCCAAAGTTCATTGACCTTACATGACCTTTGACCTTGATCATGTGACTTGAAACTCGCACAGGATGTTCAGTGATACTTGATTACTCTTATGTCCAAGTTTCATGAATCAGATCCATAAACTTTCAGTTATGATGGTAATTCAACAGATACACCCAATTCGGCCAAAGTTCATTGACCTTTGACCTTGGTCATGTCACATGAAATGCGCACAGGATGTTCAGTGATGCTTTATTACTATTATGTCCATGTTTCATGAATCAAATCCAAAAAAGTTATGATGGGAATTCAACAGATACCCCCTATTCGGCCAAAGTTCATTGACCCTAAATGACCTTTGACCTTGGTCATGTGACATAAAACTCACGCAGGATGTTCAGTGATAATTGATTAACCTTATGTCCAAGTTTCATGAACTAGGTCCATATATTTTCTAAGTTATGATGACATTTCAAAATCTTAACCTCAGGTTACGATTTCGATGCTGATTCCTCCAACATGGTCTAAGTTCATTGACCCTAAAATGCCTAAATGACCTTTGACCTTGGTCATGTGACATGAAACTCTGATAGGATGTTCAGTAATACTTGATTAACCTTATGGCCAAGTTTCATAAACTAGGTCCATATACTTTCTAAGTTATGAATGATGTCATTTCAAAAACTTAACCTCAGGTTAAGATTTGATGTTGATGGCGCCTATAGTCTCACTCTGCTATGCAGGTGAGACAAAAACAGATTCACATCCTAGTCAGTATGTAAAATTTAATGAGACGGATGACATCATCCACTCACTATTTTGTATTTCATTACATGGAATAAGAATAACGTGGAATAAGAAATATTCTTATTTTCTCATCACATTCATGTGAAACAAGTCTTATTCCTCCTTGAGCTTGTGGAATTATCAACATTTGTTGGTTCAAACATGTGGGTCCTTAATGTAAAATCTGAAGAACAAAAATGAAATATTTTAATTCAAACAATAAAAGAAATAGCGAGAGATATGGTCGACTCTCCCTTTCACATTTCACTGAGTTGTACTTTTTAAAAAATGTCATAACTTTCTTATTTTACATCCGATTTTGATGAAATTTTCAGAGTAATGCTTCTTTCATCAGACAACTCAAATCAACTTTTTTTTCATCTTGATCTAGCGGTTCTACACAAATACTACCCTTTACTGATAAAGCAGTCGTGATAAACAATTCTTTTTTTTCTAGCGTTGATCCTTTCTTTTGCTTCATTCTATTTTTCTCCGGGGGAGGGATGACAAATATTGGAATGAAAATATTTTTTCGCTTGTCAAACAAATTGCCCCCCAAATAAGTACTTTGACTACTGTGCTCCCCTATTCTAAAATTCTATCTGTCCTTGCCATATCAAGCACCTCCACTGGGGAGCTTGTCTTGTAGGCCCATATAACAATTTTTCACATACATACTTACCTTAACCGTACCAAGGACCCAGCTCTCATTTTTCCACTCTGCACTGATAACATGTGAGGTTACCGTAATGAAGTTCCTGTTGTAGTAGTCGGTCCATAGATCGCAGGTGAGACCTATTTTGAGAGCACTTGATAACCGTTCAGAGAGTTTAGTCCTTCCCACACCTAATCGAGCCAGAAGGCGCTCCTCAATACTAAACTGTGTGGATAAGCAAATGTCAAAGAATTTCAATCAACACTTACTTTAGATTATGTAGAGACTTAATGTGACTTCAGTGATATTCATTGTTAATGAAAAACCAGGGGCCTGTTATATAAAAGAGTTATGTTCGTGACTTCGTGGTAATTTTCTGTATAAATCAAGATTTCTTAACTGTGTGAATAAGCAAATACACTGTACATGTCAAAGAATTTTAAACTATACATAGTACACATTTACTGATGATTATGTTTAGTTGATCTGACTTCAGAATGATGTTCAATTGTTAATGAAAAATCAACCACGGCCCTGTTTTGCCATTATGGTAATGAGTAATTAGCATAGTGTATGTGTATACCTTGACAGCCAATCAAGATTGATGTGGTAACTTAGTTACCACAATAATAGCAAAGTAGCCATTCTGTTTCATGTTTTTAGAAAAGGCTTTAGGTCCATGATGTCCATCCATCCTTAACATAAATAGGAGTAAAATTTTGGAGGGGTACTCATAAATAATTCAAAGTGAAAGTCCATTTTGAAATTTGAATGGTTTAAAAACAGTGAATGGGACTGTATCCAAAATGAGAGAAAGTATTCAAAGAGAAAATTCTGGTTCTTAAAAATCATTTGTTCTTGGCCTAGTGAATTGACATTAAACTTTTATTCAAAATGAATTAAAACTAAAAATGAAAATGTAGACTGTAGAAATCATTTTGTGTTAAAAGTGTTTTATTTGAATCATCAAACACAGAAAGGGATCCATAAAAATTGTCATTTTTGTGTTTACTTTTGATGCATTATTTCATTTGGTGATTTACATCGTTTTACATTGCTTCCATCCATTCTACAAGACTATCCCCCCCTTTTTTTGGCTGTTCCTTCATTACATTTCAAATTCCAAATCATGGTTTTAACACATGTATGAATATCTCTGGCAACAGCATCACATGGGGAGCATTTCAAAATGATGTTAAAAGTTACTGTAAGTGTGACACCTTGCATTTGATTGGCTGCTAACAAATTAGTCAGTGAAACTCACTGAAAAAAAAACTCTCCATGAAAATGCTCCTCAGGTTTATTTCTCCCAAGAGTCCCACTACAATACTATCCCACCGCTGCCACCAGAGTATAATTCCATCAAAATACATCTTCTGGAATCAGTTTATTAGTCAACTTATCCAATCAGAAATAGGGTACATTACAAAACAAGTGGAATGCCTCTGGCAGTCTCACCTGCATCACGCGATTCAATATAGCAGCAGTGCTGATTTTGAAAACTACTATAACTCGCACAAGATGTTCAGTGATACTTGGTTACTTTTATTTCCACGTTTTATGAACTACATGAAGACCTATACACTTACAGAGATATGATGGTAATTCAACAAATTCCCCCAACATGGCCAAAGTTCATTGATCTTACATGACCTTTGACCTTGATCATGTGACCTGAAACTCGCACAGGATGTTCAGTGATACTTGATTACTCTTATGTCCAAGTTTCACGAGTCAGATCCATAAACTTTCAAAGTTATGATGGTAATTCAACAGATACCCTCATTATGGCCAAAGTTCATTGACCTTTGACCTTGGTCATGTGACTTAAAATGCACACAGGATGTTCAGTGATACTTGATTACTCTTATGTCCAAGTTTTATGAACTAGACCAACACACTTTCAAAGTTAATGGTAATTCAACAAATACCCCCAATTTGGCCAAAGTTCATTGACCCTAAATGACTTTGACCTTGGTCATGTGACGTGAAACTCATGCAGGATGTTCAGTGATACTTGATTAACCTATGTATAAGTTTCATGAACTAGGTCCATATATTTTCTAAGTTATGATGACGTTTCAAAAACTTAACCTTAGGTTAAGATTTTGATGTTGATTCCCCCAACATGGACCGTCTAAGTTCATTGACCCTAAATAACCTTTGACCTTTATCATGTGACATGAAACTCAGGCAGTGTGTTCAGTAATACTTGAATAACCTTATGGCCAAGTTTTATGAACTAGGTCCATATACTTTCTAAGTTATGCTGTCATTTCAAAAACTTAACCTCGGGTTAAGATTTGGTGTTGACGCCGCCGCCTCCACCATCGCCGCCACCGTCGGAAAAGCGGCGCCTACAATGTATAGTCTCACTCTGCTATGCAGGTGAGACAAAAAAGGAATTGTGACATAACTAAAATCAAGAAGCAATCATAAACTACCAGACAAAAAATATGGAAATATGAATAGATGATTCTTCAAGTCTGTACTCTTATTCTTAGCCATTGTGTAGTATGAGTAACAATGTTCGACCATGGAGCTATTCTGTAATAGCTCCATGGTAAAACCTTGAGAAACTACATGTTAGGGATACTCATTCTAAAACAGTGATTTTTATTGAAATAGTATAACTTATTAAAGTATTGTTTGACTTTGTGAGCAGCCGATTTAAAAAATTCTCAAACCAAGATGAAACATGTGTACAAGTGCATGTATTAGAACTAATAAACCCTGAAAACAACCATTATTGAGAATAAAAAGCTAAAACTACAAGGCAAACCCCGATTTTGTAATTGGGCATCTTATAGACATCTAAATAGTACACATAAGTGTATGGGATGAAATTAAGATGGTGTTTCTGGTCACTTTATATTTCAATTTTTGAAGCACTTTATAATCATTTACAAACACGATTTTTTTCTGGGCTTCATTTTTGGAACATATCACAGACACAGGTGATAAGTGTGACCTTCTAGCTCAGATTTTTTTAAAGTCAAGCCAATGTTAACCAACCACTTTAATAAGTATATAAAAAAGTAACATTTTTTAGCTTCAGTGAGCAAATAACAATAAATTTTGTGAAGTGCCTTAGAGTAGTTGCAGATTGATATTGAGCTATTTAAAAGCCAATTATTATTGGCTGAGGGCAAATTATTAAAAAAAAAATCACAAAACTGAGAATGTGATGATCCTGTGGATTGACTCAGGAATATACTAAGTTACTGATCAGATGGATTTAGGGATGCATAAAAAATAATTTGGAAAGTAAATTAAACAATAGGAACCTATGGATAAGAATATACCAGCAGAATGATAAGATTTAACTTTAAGCAAAATGTAAAAAAACGATATATTTGAACAAAAATCATTGCAGGTAATTCCAAAAAGTTGGGTTGATGATTAATGATTAATCTCAGTCTGAAATTGGAAGAGGAAAAAAAAAAGAGCACCATCATAAATCTCCACTGTCTCATCTCATGTACTATTAATGTTAATTTTTAAAACTTAAAGAATGTGCAAACAGGCAACAAACATGACAAAGCTGCTTAAATAAAACTTACAACTGTTGGAAATGTGTATCCCCCTTGGAAAGCCTCTATGAGCCCCCTGAATCCAACTCCTTCAATGACATTCACTGGCAATAAATCGTTAATCAGCATTTGAAATATTGCGTTGTTGATGCCCTGGGCACGGAACTTAGAACACCCAAGCTTCTTCAAATTAGAATGCATAGCACTTTTCATCTTTGATTGCTGTAGTCTGATGAGGGCTTTATTCTTTGCAGCTTGACTGAATGCAATGTTCCTTGTTTTTGTGATAGCATCCATGGCATCCGCGCCATTGGCATTAGTCCCGTTTGCTGCGTTGGTAGTGGTACTGGTGTCAGCACCCCCATCGACAACCATCTCGCTGGCTTCACCCGGCTTTGTTTCTGACACTTTTCCTCCCTCTTCATCTTTCACTTTGCTTTGACTATCACTCGAAGAGAATGGGCCCTCTGCAAACTTCTGGATATGGCCGTGTTTTAGACGATGTCGATCTGGAATGGTATCTGGATGATATTGGTCTGCATGCCGATTTAACAGATGGTTCCTCAAATTCGAGGTACCGCTCCGAGACGAGGCGGTTAGATGCAAACCGCATAGTTTGCATTCAATGTACTTCATCCTATTCGTTTTCGAAACGCGGTACTCCATGAAGTCCCACACATCCGAACGGCGACGAATCTGCCTCACCGGCTTGTTTACGTACTCACTCGAGATTGGTTCTTCAGCTTCTTGAATCAGGTTGACTTCCATGATAATTTTATTGCTTTATATACTAGATGAACTTCTTGCCCCAAATATGGAATTGCAGGGTTAAAATCAAGCTTTAAAAAGCCGGATACTAATTAGAGAAAGCGAGTTCACGTTCAGTTTATCAGATAGATATCCGACGCATGACTGAATGATACGGTATACGGTGCGGCGGGAAACTGCATTGTTCGCATCCGGGTTTTCGGGTTGCATTATGCAGATAGACTAGAAACTAGGCGTTTGTATGAATATGTTAGATAAATCTCATTGGATTTCGTCCCGGTGAAAGTACAGACAGGAAGACTGCATTCGTGTAGCCTGGGATATTTCATGAATGAGAACGTGGGGGAACATATTCTGTGACTGTTTCGTGGGGTAGACCAGGTTGGTTACTACTGTAGACTTGGACTAAGGAAGCTCTGGTAGCCTTCTTCAGTTATAATTATTTTTAGTTTGCAAATTAATCGATAGTTAGAGTTTCCTAACGGTGAACATCGATCGCTTTGCGTCCCTACTTTTCATTGGCGGAAAGTTTAGTGAAGTAACCATAGTTAACATGCCACTGTGTTGGTTGACAGGTGAATTACTGACGATTGTTACCGACAGAATTCACTTCAGAGTGCAAGACCACCTCGTATAACCCCACCCCTCCCATTGTTTCAGAGGCCCAAACTCAACGAGATAATAACCAAATACAGTTCTTGGAATTGAATTAACACTACGATAAGATTAATACTAAGTTTTTGATTTACACATCGTTATGGTTGAATCAATTGAGATATATCAAATAAGACCACCCACGTTTAATTTTTTTGTTAATTTTTCCTTTTACATATAAACAGTAAATGAGAACAAAGTTCATACGTTGGAAGACGTCCGTAATATTTTAGTGTTACCTTATGACAGCAGCCCAAATTTGGGGGGGGGGGTGTTACAAGCAAATAAGGACTGTCATGTCTATTTTTTGGGGGGTGGGGTTGGGTAACTAGCAAAGAAGTACTTTCCGTCTTTTTTTTTGGGGGGGGGGAGGGTGATGATTAGCAAAGTAGGTCATTTTTGTCATGGGGGATGACTAGCAAAGAATGGCCTCCTGTCCTTTTTTTTTGGGGGGGGATGGCAAGATGGAATTGGCAAAGAAGTACCTTCCTGTCTAAATATATTTTTCTTTTTGAGGGTTTGTAATTGGCAAGGGGCTTTCTTTTTTTTGGGGGGGGGGGTAGACGAGCGAAGGGGTGACTCACAAAAAAGGACTTTCCTGATCATTTTTTGTTTACAGCAATGAAGTTAAAGGTTACATTTTCGGCTTTCTTGTATTTTTTTTTTTCATTCATTTATTTATATTATTTTTTGGGAGGGGGGGGGCGGCAAACATGTTTTGGCAAGTTTGCATACTTTCATGTTGTCACCATCCCCCCCCCCCCTCTCTCTCTTTCCTATGGTAGTGATATTTCTCACTCCAATCACCTTTAGAACAATCTTTAATCATTTGTTGGAAATTGAATATCAGGTTAAAGAAACATAACAGACATGTTTTCTTTTTTTAATTTGCAACATGTTTATTTGGAAAACATTAATTGAATGACTTACAAAGTGAATTTGATTTGTACAGGTACTTTGATCATAGTTTTTTGATCATTCACATAACTAGAAATGTCAAAATCTATATATTCCCAAGGAGACTAGGCATGTTTTTATATTTTTCCCCAACTCGTTCCTACAACACTGGCTTGCTACCTCAACTTGCAAAGTCATTCCCTCAACTTAAAAACTTGTTTCCTCTGCTAACAAGACAATTGAATGCAAATGAAAAAATATGTAATTTCTGCAATATTTGTAAAGTTCCAGAAACCACTTTTAATATTTTTACCTGTCAAGTGTTAACACTTTTTTTTAATTGTTTCTAAATTTATAGATGCATTGTTCTATGTAAAGATTGTTTCAAACGAAAAGAATTTCTGATAGATCATGAAATAGAAAAAAAGAAATAAATGTTGTTAATCTTACTATGAATTTTTCAGTTTTGTAATTTATAGGAATTAAAAATAAGAAAATGTTTTAGAAACAAAAAACATCAGACTTATGCTCTTTATTTTATGAAAGACCTAAAGGTAGAAATTCGAAGTTATTTAAAAAGAATCTTGATTTAAAACAGATCTCAAAGGTTCTGTTTCATGTCTTGTTATTTTACTTCTGTATATTTTTGTATGTGACTTTTTTATAAAACGAGTGCAAATATTATATGAACAAATAAAAATAAACTTGTTTCCTCTGCTTTTATTATGAACATGTTTATAACTCATGGCAAGGACTTACATGTAGTAAGTTGTGGGAACAGGTTACTGTTATGTTGAGGGTACAAGTTATACTGAGGGAATGATCTAGTAAGTCGAGGGAACTAGTTATGAAATCATCAACATGTCATCACGGGCTCTGCAAAAATCAGCATTAATGGCAATCTATTTATTGATATTGTTCATTTTTAATTCTCTTAGTCATAATGTAAACAGTGTACAATGGTTTGGGTGAAATTAAATTAGACGTACTTTTCTCTCTTTTTTTTTCAGAAACAAATTATGAAAGTAAAATTACGGCACTTGTACAAAGCAAGAATTCCATTACAAAAAAAAGGCGACGGAGATGTTTATCACAAACTGGCTACTGTTTGCATGAGCAAATTCACTGATCATTTATCTATATATTGAAGGCAGCTCAACTGTGTACAACTTAAAATTTAGATTTGGATGGAAAATGCATTTCCCCTTGTACCCTCTCTCTCAAACAAATTAACTAATAAGAAGCACAATTTAAAAAGGATTCCCATAATTAGGGGAGCATTTCATGAAAGGCATTTCATGAAAGGCCTTAAAGGACAATTACCAGAGTAACAAACATCAGTGCTTGTTAGCCAATTACGGGTGGAAAATTGACAGAAGTTTGTTATTTTCCATCCAAGTTCAATTTCATTTTCAACTATTGTGCTCCTTCAATATTACTGTTTCAACTTTTCTGATCTCAGAATTTACAGTCAGATGCAATCGATCTTTACATGAGCAAAATGATATCAAACTATTTTTTCAGGTCTTCAAGACCAGTGCAAGATTGAATTAATTTCTATCCTTTCCTGTGGAACTCTAGAATGTGTTGGCTACTTCAAAAATTAAAAATTGAAATTCTGGAGCTTCACATTTTACAGAGAGGGGGAAGTACTGGTAGTGAGAATAAATTTGAATATCTGCATTCATCAGAGAAAACCCAAATGTCGATTGAACCTGTTATTAATTTGCCCACAATGAAATTGGAAATATATTATACCAGATACATTAATATTCAAACATAAAATATTATTCTTGAGGGATCTACACAGTGAAGCAAGTTTCTTGATATCCCAGAAATATGAAAATGCGAGAATGAGCCGTATAAATGACCTACATGTAACAGAGGCTGTATGGCTGCTCACATTTTAAAGGCATATAGTACTCTCTTTTAGAAAATTTGAACTAATGCACAAAACATTCAAAAGCTCATGCAGCAGCGGCACATTCAAAATAAATATTTCTTTGTACATACTTAAATCAAAATTTTAAAATATGTACATGGATAAAAACACAGTACTCAATGCATGTTGAAGGAATCTTCCTGTAGGCCCAACTAAGACATTTTTCCCTACAAGTGAAAATATATCACTTCTTGGTGGTATTTCTTAAAAGCTGTTTGTAAGACACTGGCGTATGACTGATGACATGTTCTTGTGTGTCAAATCAGATTCTCAGATCAATTTTATTCCTGTTAGCTTCAAGTATAATGTGATCTTTATAGATTAAATTCTTGTTGCTATAGCACAGCGCACACTATGAGATCCGATACAATGCAATTTTTTTAATAAACAGCAGTTTGCATTAAATCAATGTAGAAGTTCCAAGAAGTAAAACTATTTTATTTGAAGTTTGGCATAATGCTAGGAATAATAAAATGATAATTTTGCTTTGCGGCAAGCCCCATTATCCAAATTGGCTTCCAGTCGCAGCCGATGTTGATGTCAATATGATTCAGAACTTAATTTGCTTTTATTCCTTCAGGGAGGCTTGAACTAGACTGAATTTTGATTTCAGTAGTCCTACGACTATTTTTAACTCTGATCACTTAGATACTATTGGTTGGAATGTTCATATCAAATGTTATTAAAATTTCTTTGAAATGGGAATCACAATGGATCGCAGAGTCTGCGCTGTGCTTAACAAGCAGCCGAATCAGAATTATTATAAGTCAAAACATTATAGCAAATTCACTACCATTGCGTTCAAGGAGGGGAAATTTGGAGCCCATTTTGCACAAGAACAGGACATCAATCATATGTAAATTAGTGCATGACTAATAACTTATAAACGGCTCTTTGAAGCGATCCTTGGTATTGGCTTTTGAGATACCAATTGAACTTAAGTTTACCAATGAAACTAGATCATCTAAGATATACTTCACTGAGACTCACTCTGTGAACATCTCAGTCTCTAGATCAAAGAATAGACATTTTTTTTATTTTCCTGACTTTGTTCCTAAAGCAAGGCTTACGTCCTAGCATAGATGTATTTGGCACATAGTTTAACGACACTGAATTATTAAAAATACAGTGTTCGGTGTTTGAGTTTGGCGTTGAGAACTTGAGTCAGGTGCCTGAGCTAAAAATCGACTTTTTGGTTAGATTGATGGTGTAATTGATAGCTCAACAATAACTCCAGAGATGTTTATTCATACAAGCCTGAGTTCAAGTTTGGGATGTATAGATATTGTACATTTTTCCCACACTCAAACAGCAAAATTTATCCAAGGCGAAAGCCTAAATAATAGAGTAGGCGATTGCATTTTTACTTTTATAGGTGCCTAGCAGCAACAAAGTGTAAATATAATCTGATTATGTAGTCATTACTCATGATCCAAGTTGATGACAAACTTTTGATGATAGTAAAAATGTTAAGAATTTGTATGTAAAAAAACACTCGAAAAAGGAAGAAAAAAAGTTTCACATAGCAAAAAATTTAAAAACTACATGTATACAAAAAAGCACATAATCTTTGAAAATTTATACAATTGTCAATATTTACACACAAATTTCAAATGTCTGGGGGATGACTGACAATATAAACAAAAATGTTCAATGTTGAATACAGTACCAGGAATGAAGGCAGAGTTCTGAATTGTCAAGTGCATCACATAGATAACAGTTAATCTCCTTCCATTTGATCTGTGTCTAAGGAGAGTCAATAAGGTTCTTATAGCTGGGTCAGTGACCAGTTGTGATTGAGGAAGATGAGTGGTGCTATAACTTCAGTTTCCAAGACAGCCCTTTTCAAATCCAGCATGGAAGCTCCGGCCATGATGTCACTCATAGGCTGCGCAATGGCAGGCATGCAAAGGAACTGCTTGGCCAGCTTGACAAGGTTTGGAAACCTGCTCCTGTTGACCCTCCACCAGTCCAACGGACAGGAGTCGTGCCTCAGGGCAGGAAAGTCCATGTAGCTATTGATCTCACTGTCGATATCTAGTTTGTCTGGAACACCTTCCTCTTCTCCATTACCAAACAAGCACAAGAACGGGGGATGATTCCTTTGAATCACCTGACTGGTTATTTCCACCTTCTCCATCGGCAACGCCCGGACTGGCCAGCATGACACTTTTGAGCGCGAGTAGGACATCCACCTTGTCCTCTTCGGCGATGAACTTCAGCTTCTTGAAGCGGGGATCGAGCAATGCAGCAAGCATAGGCACGGAAGAGGGCAGGATGGCAGTCAGGTCCCATTTGCTTCTGGTCTCCCGACCTATGGTCTTCAAGAACCTTTCCATGGGTGAATTTGGCCCATGACTAGAATCCTCACAGTGCTGAAGAATACTATGGACTACAGGAAGAAGACATGAAACAGATCCAGTCCTGTCCTTGCTCATGACTGCTAGAGCAGCTCTTAGGATTTGGAGTGAGCTAACAAGTTTCTCAGCTAATCTCCATTGCGGTTCACTGAGAAGCAATTCCTCACTCTTTGGATCAAGACCGCAAACTCTCTCTACAACAGGTCTGAGGGCCATCAGCTGTGGAAGTAGAAAAAGAGGGAGTAGTAATTGATTTCAATTAAAAAAAAATCTTCAGAGTACCGGTTCAAATATGATTTCAGCGCAATAATTTTTTCAAAGAGAATGTTTTGATATGAAAACAATATTCAGGGAGAATAATATTTGAGGAAGATCAATTTAATTTAAATCCACTTTATCCTTGATAATCAAGTTCAAAAATCCTAAAATACATTCATATTTACCATTACAAAGAAAGGACAGCAAAAAGTATACACGTGAAAAATAATAAAATAGTCTTCAAATATGAAAGAAGTAATTTTTTTTCTTAATTTCTTCAAAGGAATCTTTGATTTCAATTGTGGTATTATATTGAAGTGGCCAGTACAAAAATAAAAACAGATAGTGAGAAAATCATAACAATGAAAGACAAAATAGAACCTTATGGATCAAGTAATTTCATTTATCATTGGGAAAGTATTTTGTTTTTTCTGAGGTGTATCAAATTACCTTGAAGAGCATCTCAGATGTGGCAATCCAGCTACCTCTATGATCTTGCACCAGATCAATCATCAGTTTACCAGGATCACTCTCCTTCAGCTCCTGCAGTAGTCTGTTGGCCTCCTCATCAAAGATGAGATAGCTCACCAGTTTACCTGCCCGCTCTATGACGGCCCTCACCTCCGGGACTTTGAACGCTTCCAGGACGCACATCTCAAGCTTCTCTGCTGCACAACCCATCGACTCACAGACCAACGTAGCCCCAACTTCCATGGCAGTTGGCTTCATCATCCCTTGCCGGTTGAGGATTGCCACCAAGTGCTCTGATGGCAAGCCATACTGGAACATTAGATCATTAATGTACAGGCAGATTTCATTGTTGTTAGTTTCAGCACTTGAAACATGCTCTGTGCCTAGGACATAGCTTTTGCGCTCCCACTGATTTGTTAAGTAGTGAATGCGGACCGTTGTATACAGCTCCTGGTCACTGCCGCTCCAAAGGTCATACACAAGAGAAAAGTAGACTACTTCTTCAGCCAGAATTTCTTTCAGTTGTATCTGCATGGATGAATATAATCGGCAAATAAAGCTCTAAATATATGTATAGTAGTCCTTTTGAAGAATTGTGGCACTTAAAAGGACATGTCCACACCAACAAATAGCTGATTTGAATAAAAAGAGAAAAATCAATCAACATAACACTGAAAATTTCATCAAAATCGGATGAAAAATAAGAAAGTTATGATATTTCAAAGTTTCACTGAATTTCACAAAACAGTTGTACATGTATGCACATCGTGGTCGGTATGCAAATGAGACTGATGACGTCATCCACTCACTATTTCTTTTGTATTTTATTATGTGAAATATGAAATATTCTAATTTTCTTCTCATCGTCAAGTGAAACAGCGATTTATTCTGCCCTGAACATGTGGAATTAACATTAATACTATATGGCTCAGTCAAGTTGGTCCTTATTGTCGAATCTGTAAAAAATGAAATATCAATTGTATAATTCAAACAATAAAAAACAAAAGAAATAGTGAGTGAGGGACATCATCGACTGTCTCATTTGCATGCACGTGAATTGTGCATCTCACTGTTTTGTGAAAAATAAGCAAAACTTTAAAATTCCATAACTTTATTTTACATCCGATTTTGATGAAATTTTCAGGATTATGCTAGTTTGATTTTTCTCTATTTATTCAAATCAACATTTTTCTGGGGTGGACTTGACCTTTAAAAGAAATTTAAGTGTAAACACATTTGGTAAGTATTTTCATACATGCCAAGATAAGCTGTATTGTGAAAATAGACTACACTTACAATTTTCAAACAATTTTTTTTTTAATAAAATGATTTTCAATGAAATTCTCAGTGTTATGTTCACTTGTTTTTCTCTCTTTGAATTCAACTTTTTTTGGGGTGGGCTTAATAGACACACTAGATTTTCTTTAGTACCTTATTCTCTTCATACATGACAATTAGGTTGTTCAGCAACTTCTGCTTGCGTGGGATTTTGTGGACGGGTTCAATGGACCTCATGTAGGACCTGAAGCCTTCGGAATAGATGAAACTCAAGGGCTGAAGACTCTGGGCCATCATTTGCAGGAGTTTGGGAGCGATGACCATCTCACCTTCATCCATCTTCTGCTTCTGGATATTGGCCTTGATTGGACTCAGACTGGGCATTGTTAGATGTCCAGATGAAGTTGATGGTGGAGTGTTGGGTATTTCTTCTGGTACTGGTGTCAGTTTCGATGGAGTTTTCTTGAGGTCTTTGATGGCCGAGGTCCTGGATGTCGATGGGAGATCCTTGAGCTTTGGGATTTTTTTCTTTCCGGATCCTGGGGTCCTTCCACCAGGCTTGAATATCTTTGCTGAAGGACCAATAACCTAACATGGATTTTAAAAGATGTAAATAAATTTCTAAGAATTATCAAATAATTGTTTTGACCAAGCAAATACCCCCACCTTTTGAATTACAAGTATCTAAAGATCTAATCTGATAGGGGAAATTCACAAACAGTATAGGCGCTGATCAAGAAATTGAGCTTTGGAATTTTTTTCTTTCCACATCCCGGAGTCCTTCCAGCCAGGCTTGAATATCTTTGCTGAAGGACCAATATTCTAAAATGAATTATAAAACAAAAGATGCAAATAAATTTTTATGAATTATAAAATAATTGTTTTGACCAATCAAAAAACCCACCTTACGAATTACCGGTATCTAAAGATCTAATCTGATTTTGGGGAAATTCACAAACAGTAGAGGCGCTGGTCAGAAGATTGGGGATCATCCCAGTTTTAATACAGCCCTGAGCCTGGGAATTTGCTCAGTTTTCAAAGATTTCTTCTCCACACAAAAAAATCCATGAAAGTTCATTCTCCTGTCAAGAACCGTCACCAATCAAGTGTGGTAGTGAAATGTAAATTCAACATATCATAATTCATAACAAGATTTTTGGAAGACGGCAAGTCGTGAAGAATAGACGGTGAACTGGGCCCTGAGGGAAATTGAGGTCACTGAATCTGTTTTTTAGCACTTTCGATCCCCGTAATTGCCATCTATAGGGGTAAGTGAAAAAAAAGCCTGTCGGCATAAACAAGGACACTTTCCATGCTTTCAATTCATCAAGACACGATTTGTCTTGGTACCGTTTATGCTGAGGATAACCTGACCTTGTTTTCTGGGACAACCAAAATTTTTGGACCAGTGGCAGTGCAGCGCCTCTACTAACAATTTAACAATATTTGACTCCACTTCTAATGTTTTAATTGGGTTACAGCCCTGTAGTACTCCTGTAGGCTGCATCTCTTCCTTGGCTGGGAAATTTTGACCCCCCCCCAAAAAAAAAAAAATATATAATAGGGCCTAACAAAATATTAAAATAAACATAACATTGGTCAGTCATTTTTCTTTTTACTTTTGTGCACGAGAACCTCTTCTCCTCCCCTCCCCTTTTTCTTGCTTTTGTACGGTGAGCAATGTGTGGGTAATTTCATATGTGATTGTGAACATTATGTAAGTAATAACTTAATAAAGATTTGCAATGAGTATTGCATGTGGATGATGTTACTTCAGTGAGCACTAGCAGACTACATTACCTCAAATTCTTCCATGGAATGAGCTGCAGTCAAGTGATAGCGCAAGTTTGTCGTGCCTCCTGTGTAAGCCAATATCTTTTCGCAAAAGCGACACCGTGCTCTGCGAGTTTCTCTGTTTAGCTCCATAAATTGCCATACTGAGGACCGAGGGCTCAGAATTTTCCCACTCCGACCAGCCTGAGGACTGCTCCTTTTCATTTCGAAAGACCTCGATATCAAGGGTTGTTGTAAATATGAGTAAAATGTGATCGATTCCTAATGAAAATCCGACGCAAAGGACAGCTTGAATCATGCAGTAGTCACATACGAACCGTACGGAAAGGGGCCACGCGCTCGACGCTCCTCATCGATTGGGGTCATTTGTTAGACTCTCTTCGCAGTCGTTTGTTCTTTTGTGGTATATGGTGTATGTATAACTTTTCGCACAAAATAATCTCCGTGGTCACAAGCGGCCATCAGTAGTTGACACTGCTATATACTTCATTGTCTTTTTTTTTAATCTGTAAGACGTTTAAAGATGTCTTAATTATGTGTAGTCCTATTGGGGAATTGGAGCAATACCCTACCTCACCCTTCCTAAAATTCACACGACCAAAAACAAAATGAGAGAAAAAAATTGCTCGTCTAATTTCTCATGACCAAAATGACATACAGACCTACATTTTTTTTTTGGGGGGGGGGGGCTTTCATTTCAGCCAGGATCGGACCGGAAAGCACAGTGACAGTACGCCTTCCACTGGATTTTCTTGTATTAGAGAGAGCCCCAGCACAGCGTTTTCAACATTTTTGTCCTACACAAAATAATGTGGGGAGCGTTTCATGAATTTAAAGGATCGACTGTCCTGTTTTATCCGAAAGTTATAGGAACTATTATGCTTCTCAGCCAATCAAAATAAAGGAAAGTATCTGTTGTCGGACCTCACAACTCGTCGATTAGACGAAAAATGTTGATGAAGTGCTCCCCTGACAACTTTTCTTGATTTTGAAATTGAATGACTCGAGAACTTTTATCCTGTCGGATATAAAACACCTAAACATCCCTCATGTATTGTCGGACAAAAACGTCCGACAAATTAATCATTTCATGAAACGATCGCCTAATCCGGGCGCCTAATCCCCAGAATTACTTCTTTCCTCTACCCCCCCCCCCCCTCTCCTTTTTGTGTATGTTTTTTCTTGCTTCCTCTATCTATTTCTCCTGTTTGTTGTTGTTGGCATGTTAGTTCAGCTTTAGGGTCTGATGGGGGGGGGGGGGGTTCAGGGGGAGAATGCTCAATATACATTCATTCTTTCAATATGCGTAGTTTTAACGTCTTTTATTATTTGCTTTAGCTGCATACATTAGTTGTTGAAATGTTATTTTTGCATGATTTCGGATTATGTCTCTGTTCTGACACAATTTGCCTGCTATGTTTATTACACTGTTATTCAATAATTGGTGTATTGCACTGCTGCAATTTTTATTTTGTTTTATATTTCCTTGATTATGTATGTATGAAATTTATTAGAATGAATGATAAAGATCACTACAAAAAATTGCCGGTAAAAGTGCAACAGTGAGGATCAATTCAAGTAAAATATTCATCACTTGAAATTACATTTTATGGTCTTGTATATGCAGGGTGAAGTTAGATTTATACGATCAGATGATAGCGATGGAATTTTCCAAGTCGACCGTTGCGGCGGCGCTGAGACACACCAACAACGATCTCCACGGTGCTCTGAGGATCATCCAGGAACAACCAGAACTACTCTCTTTACCAGACACTGATGTCGTTCCGGGTTGGGATGGACCAATCACAGATGAGATGATTGCGCAGGTTCGTTCCTCTAATTAAGCTCCTCCCTGTGGCGGCGTCATGCTAGTTTGATAGCGGGGGGGGGAGTCTGTCCAGAGACAGGGGCGGGGGCATGATGTTGCACTGGATACTTTATTGGCGTTCTTGGAAAAATTATAGGTGTGTAATCTCCCGGGATTATCAACTTATAGGCCTCTGTGGGTTTTTTTTCATTGATCACTGTCTTGCAAGGGTCGGACCGGCGTCCCTCCCGCCCATGTCTCCACCACTGCGCGCTCAATAACTATTTATTTTTGTGACATGAAAATGCTTCCTTATATTTTTCCTCTCTTTTTTCTTTATATTAGTGTAGTTTTCTTGCTGGTTGAATTGATTTTTCATTTTGGGCTGAAAGTCTTTAAATGTAGAAGATAAATGGATAAATCTGGCAACTTTCCTTGATTTTGATTGGCTGAGAAGTACTGTTACTATGGTAACTGTCGAATGAAACAGGACTTGAAATGCCCGACAAGTTATTTCATGAAACACTCCACTGGTTACCTCTCCACGGCCTTCCATCGATACCCACCCCTCCTTCCCTCCACCCCTGCCCTCCTCTACCCCCCCCCCCCCTCTACTTCGATTTGCGCTCTCTCTCTCTCCCCCCCCCCCCCCCCCCCCCCCCCCCCCCCCTCCCTCCTTCCACTTTCACGAGCTCATCTTTGTATCAAATTGATTATTTAATTTAGCTCACAGAACTTGGCTTTAACATTGATGTTGCTAAGGATGCTCTAAAGCGATACGGAGGGGTAGTCAACAAGGCCGTTGAGAAGCTGTTATCCTCGGGAGGGATCCTGCCTCCACTCCCATCACCATCCTCCACAGCAGGAGCATCAAATTCAGGTACGACCAAAAAGACTTTGGTCAACACGTTAAAGCTTGTGTATAGTTTTGGTAAATCCACCAAAATGCACCTATCACTATTCCAATTCATTGCTAGCTAATATGAATGGATATGCCCTATAACAGTTATGATGTGGAGGATATGAAATGAAAATGTGTTTTACAGGATAAATTTTGCGATTTTACATGGATATTTAACTTGATCGGGTCGATCAAATTAAAATATCTGTGTGTTTTTGTCTTTCAATTAAATCCTATTCCAAATCATGGAATGGGCTGAAACTTTCAAGATATGTTCTTTGTAACTTTTGGATATCTAATCACTAAATTTATAAGATAAGTGCTTGAATGCCCATTTTTAAATTTAAAACAAGCATCGCCGAGAGAGGGCGCTATATATCCAAGATTTGAATATTTGAAATTTTCTCAGAGAAGTGCAGTTGGAAAAATATCTAACGGTCTCTACGCTTCAGTAAGACTGTCATATTAGATGATATTCGATTATCAATCACATTATTGACCCTTTACCAAAGCTATACACAGGCTTTAAGATTAAAACAGGCTCAAGATCATTTCGGTTTCGTCGCACATTTTTTTCTAACTGGGCATCAGTATAACAAACAGAAGATATTGTAAGCATCGTTCCGAAGGATATATTCTGACGTCGGTTCGTTGTTCCGAAATTTGCAAATGGAAATTACCAAGATGTTGGAAAAAAAACACGAGGTATGGAAAATACTAAATGCTCTTCTTATAGGGGTGGCCCCTTTTCTACCCTTTCATTTTTTGAGCATGGCCGTTTTTATTTGGAAAAGAAGTTGTTTTATCATTAAAAAATTTGTAAATAAGTGAGCTATGGTTATAAAAGAAATTGTAACATTTTTTGTTAAAATTATATCTTTGCAATGTCCTAGTGGGTTTGGATTTTTTAAGGGCATGTTCTAGGGAGATAATCCTCAATAGGAGTCTGCAGATGAATGCATCCGATCGTCGATTAATGAAATAGTAATTACCAATATATTTGAATTTTTGGAGATTGATTAATGTCCTGACTGATAAATTCATGATTTGTGTAGTGTTGTGCTGAATCAAAAACTGAATGGAACATAAAAACTCTATAATGAAATTGCATTTCAATTCATTACAGCTGACGAAGTTGAGAAACTCACGGCTGAGCAAAAGCAGGCTATAGAGGACGTCCTACCTGATATACCGGATCACGAAGAGGATTATCTGGACATTACTTTGGAAGAAGAAGCCTCATTTATCGCCGAATACAAAGCAAGAATACATTCTGCACTTTGATGCTGCTAGTATAGAACTCGAAAGACTTTGATATTGAATATATTTTATCTGCACTCTGATATGAACTGTAGTCGCAATATTGAGTTCCTGAAATAGTAATTTCTTTGGAAGCGCTTAGACGTTATATTATAATCTGATGGTGCCGTACAAGAACTGTTTATTATTATTTGTAGTATTATTATTATTGTTGTTAAATTTTGGCAATACATGTACTTTAATTTTTGACTTTCGCACATAAAACAAAAATAGGAAGAATCAAAGTGCCTGAAGAATTAATATGAGATACCTAAAACGGAACATTATTGAAATATGAGGAGGATTTGGGATGTTAAGTCTCACAAAACTATGTACATTTGAGAATTTACTGATAATTATGCCTATATCCATATTTTTTATGGATATTTTGTCACGACTCCTCTGCTTGGGAATTAAAAAAAAAATGTTGGAGAAGATGGTTGGGTGGAAGTGGAATTTCTAAGAGTTCTGACGTTCTTTCTGAGAAGCTAGCTTGCATAGAATCAATACTGAGTTTCTACCTGTGAATGATTGCTGGTAAATGTTTGCAATTTTTATTCTTTTTTTATATTATGATGATTTTTGCAGTCATTATCAAGTTGTATTATGCCCACATGTTCACTCTCAATTATCGTTTTGTCATATTATTTCACACTCATTTATGTCGGTTGTGATTAAATGCCCCTTAAAATAAATTGAGCTTAACCATTAATTGTAGATAATTTGTAACAATTAACCCTGCATGATTTTAAGAAATCACACCTAGGTCAATATTATGCATTATATGAGATATATTTGATATATTTTGATTGTTTAATATATATCTACTGGTCTTTATTCCATATGTAACTATATCCTGTGCCTTCAACTTTCTTGCAATATTCACAAAACTTGAAATGTTTAGGGTTTGATTGTCAGGTTTGTATTCTATATACATGATATAAATTATGGCACAACTGAGAATAAAAGGAAACTTCAGAAACGGAACGGTAAGTTGAAATTAACACATGTTTTCCATGTTATTCGTAAACATCTGTTTATGTCTTTTCTTACTTGTCATTGTTACAACTGCACTGTATCGTCTTTTCATGTATTACAGGGGCATAGATTCATATTGAATTTCAGATTTACAAACCGGGATTTTATAGGATATATTGTAGGTGGACGAGGGACCAATTACCTTGTTAATATTGTAGAAAGTTGTTCGAATTTCCAACGAGGCTTGGGAAAAAAGGGATATCTGACACTCTTAACCCATTGTATGAAAACGCTCTTCTGGGGCCATGGGGACGATTTTTAGTGGGGACAGTGCTGATGTAAATTTAAAAAGCAAAAATAAATAGGAAAAGAAAAGAAACAGTTTAACTACAAATTGAAGGTCATTTTGTAGACAATTTTCCTTTTTTTTTACACACATCTTCCAGAATACCTTGGGGTGCTACCTATGGAGAATAATACTTGCAGCACCCCAAGGACTTTTTTGGGGTGCTTCAGCTCCCCCGCTTCCCAGGACCATACTCTTTTCAGGTTCAGGTGACCCCCAATACGAGGTTCACACTTTGATTTTTTTTCTTCAAATATTGGCATAACTATGCAAATTAAAAATCCGACTTAATTCATCTCACTGAAGTGCCTATATGCCTTAGCTTGTTCAGAGTATTTCATATGTAATAAACTGAAACAGCTTGGGAATACTGCTATTCTTGGGTGATACTCCCATCCCGCCCCCCAAAAAAAAAAAAGATGAAAATTTGAAATATTAAAAGAGAAAGAAAATTATTGAAAAGAAATGATCCTGTGTGCAATTGTTTAGTATCTCTCGTTTAATGAATATAAATCAAACTCGCCTATCTTTTTATTGTATTGGTCTCCTTTAAACCTAGACATCCTAGAACGACTTGGATCATGATGCCCCCTGTTTCGCCCGTTATCCCGAAATGAACACGGAGTACGTGAAATATAATAACCCCTTTTCTATGAAGTCATTTGAACTGAACCTTTGAGACAAAATCTGCAACATATTGGAAACGGTCCGCGGAACATGGGGGCTTCACTAAGCCGCCACTTTTTTTCAAAAAATCGTGAAAAGACCATCTGATTTTTTTTAATGCATAGCCAGCTCCCCCCCCCCCCAAAACCGCTCCACTGCCGCTTGTGAGAGATAAGCATCGCAAAACCATGGGGCATTTTATAAGACAATGTCGTGTCGATTATGGCTATTTTTGTGATAAATCTGCGAAAGAAATATTAATCTGAAATTAAATAGTATGGTGTTTAACAAGCCAAATAATGATTTTTTAACGAATGAATGTCAATAATTAGTCGAAAGTAAATAAATCATTATTGTTTTTGTTTAACAGCTTGTATTATCTAAAGAATATGTGTAAATTTGGCGCGGATGATGGCCAATGATCAGAAAAGCCTCCCACACTTTCAAAGTAATCCAGACTTGATAGGGTAAAAAAGTGACAGTGGTGTCTCAAAGTAAATACCTTATCTTTCCGATTTAATATTAATACATGTACATGTAAAAAGGCCGTATTGATATTGATACAAAACGTCATAGCTACCCTATAAATCAACATTTTAAAGGGTATATGAGGCCGACCTTTTTACCGAGTACAGACGGCAAAACTGTTTGAACCATTTCATAAAGCCAATATAAGAATTATTATAAAACACAAGACTGCAAATTTTGATGACAGATTTCCAATTGTTCTAACGAAGAAGATAAAGTGGTAAAGAAATCAGAGTATATGGAAAAGAAATATCTTTGTATTTTTAAAAGACTATATATCTATCGAACTCGTATTTCATGCCCCTTACCTATTGTCTTTCCGCGGACGCCCCTATACATGTACACCTCGGATTATCAATATGAGCAACATATATCAGGGGGTTGCAAGATGTTAAAATTACATTTTTGTTAGAGTTCTTCGAATCCGTAATAAGCCTATGTAAAAATAAATAGAATCTGTTTGAAAAATTAAGTGAAACTATTTGTTTTAGAACCAAATTCACGTTTGATCAGTGCGTTTTTAGATTGTACTCGAATAAGACCGTCTTAAAGTGAATGCAATAAATGCAAAGTCTTTCTAGTAATAGAATGTATTATCAGGGGTCTGTAATGTTTATTCATGATTTTATTTTTATGTAGGAATCATCTATACAAGTCATATACAAATTAGTTCATTTTCTAAAGGTTATACTGTGTTGCTTATAGCTGTTGGTTTGTGAGGGGGGGGGGGCTAATGTCTTTACTTACTAGAATAATAGGGGTGAAAGTCAGAAGCAAGTTGGGCCAATCAATTGAGGAAGGAACTGATTATTGAATAATTGGTGAAGAACATTTTTCTTATCAGATGTTGTAACAAAACAAGTATTGTATTTACTTAAGTTTTGCGTACTTTTTTAATTGCATAAGTTGGAAAAGTAATATCTTTGCTTTATTAATCATCTCCATGCCGAATAAAAGAAATTTATACTTTGTCCTATATTTTTCCCGCTTTAGTCATGATCGGGTCTTTCAATTCGATGGAAGAGAAACTTGTGTGCGTGTGTGTGTGTGTGTGAGAGAGAGAGAGAGAGGGGGCGGGGTGGGGGAAGAGGGAGATTGAGCGGGCGATAAAAAAAAACACCAACATAACAATTTAAAACCAATAAAGGTAATGAGGCGGGAGCAGAGTAGAGATATATTGCATGCGGATAGCACTACCCTTATGGAACAAACACAGTGTTACCACAGTGTGTTCACATAGTTGACTATGTGTAAACTATGTGTTAACTATGTGGTCACAGTGTTGTCACAGTGTGAGACTTCAGATCACATAGTTGATCACATAATGGCCCACATAGTTGGGTAAGAAACACAGTGTTACCACAGTGTGTTCACATAGTTGACTATGTGTAAACTATGTGTTAACTATGTGGTCACAGTGTGAGACTTCAGATCACATAGTTAATCACATAATTGCCCACATAGTTGGGTAACAAACACAGTGTTACCACAGTGTGTTCACATAGTTGACTATGTGTAAACTATGTGGTCACAGTGTTAGACTGCAGATCACATAGTTAATCACACAATTGCCCACATAGTTGGGTAACAAACACAGTGTTACCACAGTGTGTTCACATAGTTGACTATGTGTAAACTATGTGGTCACAGTGTTAGACTGCAGATCACATAGTTAATCACACAATTGCCCACATAGTTGGGTAACAAACACAGTGTTACCACAGTGTGTTCACATAGTTGACTATGTGTAAACTATGTGGTCACAGTGTGAGACTTCAGATCACATAGTTAATCATAATTGCCCACATAGTTTGGCAACAAACACAGTGTTGCCACAGTGTGTTCACATAGTTGACTATGTGTAAACTATGTGGTCACAGTGTGAGACTCAGATGACATAGTTAATCACATAATTGCCCACATAGTTGGGTAACAAACACAGTGTTACCACAATGTGTTCACATAGTTGACTATGTGTAAACTATGTGGACACAGTGTTAGACTTCAGATCACATAGTTAATCACATAATTGCTCACATAGTTGGGTAACAAACACAGTGTTACCACAGTGTGTTCACATAGTTGACTAACTATAATGTATTCACAGTGTTAGACTTCAGATCACATTGTTAATCACATAATTGCCCACATAGTTGGGTAACAAACACAGTGTTACCACAATAAGTTCTTCAATCGTACCCGAAAAAAAATTAACAAGCAAAAAAGGGTCTTCAAGCTCGTCAGGGGGGGGGGCGGGGAGCAGGGAGGAGTACTAAACTTGAAAAATTGTTTCATGCACTATTCCCAATACAATCTCCATTTAGTTTATAATTTACACTGAAATTTTGCCGGTAATTTGATATTTGATGATTTTTTTATTTTCTTTTAAGATCATCATCGCAATGGATAAACTATCAGTAAAGGCTATAACGTTCAATAGAGTTATAGATCTATACTAGATATCCGGAACTCTTCGGTAAATCTCGGCCTCGGAAATCTATTTTCGGCGAGGCATGCTACATACCGCTAGCGCGCTCGTGTACATGTGCGTTTCAAATTCAAAGCTCACCGACGCCCGTTACAGTTTATCACTTCATCCAATATTTACGCCCGTTAGAATCTGATCTTACTGCACTTTGTCTTAATCTTCTTGAATTGATAAGGATATCAACCATGTGGGTTTTAGAACAACACTGGGTGGAAACAAGGAACGGTTACTTCTAGCGATTTTGTAACAAAAAGATGTTGGTCAACTTGGTGGACCCGAACTTGAGATAAGGGCCTGGTGGAGTCCGGAACCCCGCAGAGAAACGGCCGGAACATTGGCTGGGATGTGGAAGGCCAAGGTGTTAGTGGCCAGTGGTAAATAATACATTATTATATCCTGATTTGTACCTAATATGTAATTATTCTCATGCTCTCCCTTTGTCCAGGGGTAATTGTCGAACCGTGTCCGTATGTATATAGATCTATAGGCTATGTGGTGCTCGACTAGCATGACTAGCTGACGCCAAGGAACTCCTGCCCGCCCGCTACGCGGGCGGGAGTTCCCTGGCCTGGGTTACTATGAATTTAGCTCTACACAGTCGTAGGGTTACTCCCCACTGACGCCTGGGATCACGAGCTATTCACCCACGTACGGTACTGCCACTGGTACAAAACCTGAAACTTTCGCCCCCGAGATTTCTACTTTCCCTCTAATTTCTAAATCTAGCCCTAAAACATGTAAAACATGTAGGCCTACCTGTCATGCGGTTCAACTTATTTTCCAAGTGAAGTAGATTACCGGGTGTAACATTTCTGCGATACTGATTTCATTTTTAAAGAAGAATTCATAAAATAACGAATCACGCAATTTGCGTGCTGTCGCCAAGTGAAAGACAAAGAAATCAAGATGGTGACATAAACACGGCCGTAAGCTCTTTCCATCTTTTCTACTAGCCAGGAGGCTTCTAAAGAGTAAAAAATCATTTACTAATACTAGGCCTATACTAACGAGTCTTGAGGAAGCAATGTCAATGATGATGATTTTTTAGATATGTCATCTACTTCTTCATCATTGACGTCTTGACACTCCATAGTGTCTTAAGCGAAGGACCAAAACAAAGATGGATTTCCCTAGAAAAATCCATCTTTTTAAACCAAAATCACAAGAATTCTATTAATTCTATTCATTCTTACACCTTCCTACGCCTAATGCGTAGGAAGGTGTTAAATATTATTATATAAAAATATAAAATTTAGAGATAGAAATTAGAGATAAAAATTCTTATTCAACAAATATTAAAATTTATTTCGTGATCATAAATAATTTATATATTAATATGAATTATTTATAATCAAAAAATAAATTTTAATATTTGTTTAATAAGAATTTTTATCTCTAAATTGTTCGTTAAGACGGGATTGCTTTCCGGAAGTACGTCATACATAAGCGGTTCAAGGGTCGACGCTATTGTATTGTATTTCCGTTGTTTACATGTGGAAGGGGGGGTCTACGCGGCATCAGTTAGGTAAGAAATCTTCATGTTTTATATTTTTATATAATAATATTTAAAACTTCCTACGCATTAGGCGTAGGAAGGTGTAAGAATGAATAGAATTCTTGTGATTTTGGTTTAAAAAGATGGATTTTCTAGGGAAATCCATCTTTGTTTTAGTCCTTCACTTAAGACACTATGGAGAGAGTGTCAAGACGTCAATGATGAAGAAGTATATGATAAAAAAATCATCATCATTGTGTCCTCAAGACTAATACTAACGTATCTTAGGGTGTGTTTATGCTTCCATTGCGAGGACATAATCAGCGATTTCAAAAACGTCGATTCAAAACGCCGATCGTAAACGTGGTTCTGGGAGTGTTGTTTATGCTTAACTTTTCATAGCAAATCATGATCTTGTAAAGCGAGGTCAAATTGGGCGCGCCTTTTTTTTGGGGGGGGGGTTTCCGATTATTGTTTTTACGTAGAGATAATAAGGAGCAATACGACTGTATTTGTCCGCGGATTTTCATCTCACCGGAAGCATGTACCAAATGACGTCATTTAAACACGTTTACGATCGTGGTTCTGTTTATACTTCCCCAAAGCCTGATTCTGGTCAAACGACGTTTACAAATGCACATTTTTGTGAGTTTACGATTGGCGTTTTGAAACAGCGTTTAACTGAAAGTAAGCATGGACGCAACAGTGTTTTGGACTAATCACGTTTGGAAACGCTGATTCTGGCTTGAAAAGTGGAAGCATAAACACGGCCTTACTCTCACCTACATTGTAGCCAGGCGGCTTCTAGTTCTAGAGAGTAAAAATCAGTTACTAACGTAAGGTTACTCTCATCCGAAGCCAGGTCTTCCTTCTCATTGACCCACACGACGGAAGCCAAAACCTGAAACTTTCACCCCCGAGATTTCTACTTTCCTTAATAGAAAAGATCTAGCCCTAAATCATGTATATTGAAAAAACTTCATTTCCGACATTTCTACGCTCTCGTTATTTTTTAACAAGAATTCATCAAAAAAATGAGAGAAATATTGTGAAAAGACGGAAGAGACTTGCCCGATCTTACTTCCTATTGTTCTTCGCCAACGTTACCCGACGCACGCGTCTATGAGAAGGAAGACCTGGCTTCGTATGAGAGTAACCTTACGTTAGTAAATGATTTTTACTCTCTAGAAGCCGCCTGGCTACTCTCACCCACGTTACTCGACTCAAGCGTCCGTATCGTGGGTGAAGAACAATAGAAAACAAGATGGCGGTGTAAACATCGGGCAAGTCTCTTCTTTCATGATATTTTTGTCATTTTTTTTAATGAATTCTTGTCTAAAAATAAAATCCATAGCATAGAAATGTCGGAAATGAAGTTGTATCCCAGGTACATGATTTAAGGCTAGATCTTTTTAGAGAGAAAGTAGAAATCTCGGGGGCAAAAGTTTCAGGTTTTGGCTGCCTACATGCACATGTATACAATAGAAGCCCTGGCTTCGTGTGAGAATAAGTTATGTTAGTAAATGATTTTTACTCTCTAGAAGCCTCCTGGCTAGACTGGATTAGCATTACATCTGCTAATTAACAAATTTGGGGGCAAATTTAATGATGTGAAAGATTCTTACTAGTTTTTAAATAATAATTATGTTATTTAGATCTACTGAAAAATATGTCTACAACTCAAAACAGTTTGTGTGTACAGAATAAAATTATTTACGTCTATAACTTAAAAACTGGTGTCTGAATTCTGATTTGATAACTTGTCTGTACTCTGTAGTAATAAATCTAATAATGCTAAAACTCCATTTTTACAATGCATTTCATAAATGGCTCTTTGAAATTACTCTGATTATTTATGTCTGTCCTTAATGTGCCTGTCCCTTACAGAAAAAAAGCTGATGTACTAAAGAAAGAGAAGGAGTTCCTAAACACCGCAACCAGAGTAGATGAGGCTATGGATGAGTCTGATGCCACAGATGAGGACATGGAGGATGAGGCTTCAACCTCAAAAAAGAATGTGAGAAAGAGGGTACGTTGAAACTTTACATTCAACTTAAATTTTTAAGACGTGCATGGATCAGGAAATTTTGAAGCCTACTAGCCAGGAAATTTCCAGTGATAAGTGTTTACCTGAAGCAGGCCAGACTTTATTCTGTGATTTGCAAAAAATGACTTCTACATAACTTGATATCGGCCAGTGGTGATTAAAAAATTGCTCTTAAATTTCTACTTGAAAAAAAAATTGATGGAATTGGAAAGTATTGGTGGTACTACTTCAATAAAAGAAAATTCATTAGAAAAACTAAAAATAATGATACACTTATGAATTTTGTCTGGATTCCTAGTCTATATACAGAATTGCATTGGATTTGCACATGACGCGTACCCAGGTGTCGCAAATTTGAACTCAGAAGATATGCGAGACTTAAATGTGAGTGGCGCGGCGCGGTCACCCCAAAAATCGCAGCTGAATGGTCTTGAAAAATGTTGAGCGGGGGGGGGGGCTCAATTAAATTTTTAATTTTTAAAAATTCTAAACATATTCCATATGTGTTCATATTTTATTTCCATTTTTGGTTGCAGGTTGGGAAAGCTAACAGATCTGCTATGGCAGAGCTTCTAAAAGAAAAAGACTGAAGACCAGCGAACCATGAAGGTCAGTTTAAAAGTTTTTATTTACGGCAAGATTCTGTGCCAATTAAATTAAATGAAAAATCATTACCAGAAAACAAAATTCTCATATGTCCAGAAAGAGTATCTTCTCCAGAGCATTGCATTCATGCTTTTGGTGCAAATAGAATTTTACATCACAACAAAGAATACCTCTTAATTATCGAAGGTAAAATATACCACATGAAAATGGTATCTGAAATTATGATGGAGTAGATGCTCTTTCAGGACATACATCTATATGAGATGAGAGTTATGTTTTCCGGACATGCTTTTTCATTAAATTGGTGATTTTTTTAATTGTTAAAGTTTTTTTCTGACTTTCTTGGTATATCATTGTAGGATATTGGCACTCTAAACGGATGAATTTCCATTGCTAGCCCTGGCATATCAACATTCACAAATAACACTGTCTCACACACAGATTTGCGTTATGGTAAATTCTAGTAGAAGGGGCTATGAAATGATGTGTCTGATGATATATCCACCGCAAAAATAAAGAAATCACTTTCAATTTTTGAAAAAATGGCATTTTGGGCAATTCATATCGTCTGTGATGTCATAAAATCATATTTAAAAAAAATCTCTGTTCTTTAATGATATTTATCAAACCTTCACTGATATATTTCTCAATTTTTTTTGCTTCTTATTACAACCAATTATTCATCAGGGTGAACTTCCCCTTTGATAGCTTTTACATTTTCTTGTGTATTTTGCCAAGAATGATTGTCTCTGCGTGAATCTACAAATGAATTCAGAATATCACAATTACTGTAAATAGGAAGATGCCCTGTAATTTCTCATATTACCAAGCTCGTCAATAATTTCAAGGCGGAGGGTTAGGGTGAATCTCCCTGAAAGAGAAACTACATGTACTACATGTAGAATAGCACAGTCTCTCCAAATGGTAATCTAATGTGAAAATAAGTTTGATGTGGAAACAAAAACAAACGAACAGAAAAAGGAGGAAAAGGACACCGACTTTGATTTGAATCTACGTAACCATAGAAAACATTTTAATTTTTTAAGTAAGTGATTGATCTTCACAAATGTCTTGTCACTTTACATTTTACAACGATGCTGCCTGTCACCAGTACAATTTCTTCCAGAACGGCAGACCAAAGAAATTAGAAATTAGAGTCAAAGGCTTAGACAATCAACCAGTTTAAGAACTTAATTTCCTTTAAGTCACTTCCTTGTCATTTCATAAGATATTTTCAATCAAGTAGGACTATAGAAATAAGATTACCGAGCCTGAAATCTTGATTTTCTTGCTTTAACTTATCTGCCCCTAATATTATAATCCTGTTTCATGGGTATGCATGGTTTTTTGTTATGTTTGTGACTCTTAGATACTCCACTGCAGCTGAGTAACCAACAGTCACAAACAGACGGAACTTGACTTGGCTTTAATTAATATTTATAAATGATGTAGAGTCTTTGATAAAAGTTTGAGACTTTGAGCCAGTTTTTGTGTCTTTCATTTTCTTATTTTCAGCACACACAACAAGCTAATTTCCCTGCACTTCCATGGGCCAAGTACGTGCACGCATGGGCCAGAAGCTGAAAGATGTCCGTTCATCTCGAAGACGTGCAGAAAAGCAGGTTTAACTGTGATACCTTTTTTTGTTTGGAAATAAGCCTTAATATTGCCTCATACAAGTCATTATAAAACCCATTTTATTCTGATCATGGGTATATATTACACGAAAATGTCTTTCATGTATTATGACATGTCTGCTAATACAGCCAACTCAGGTTTATATAGTGTGTGCTTTCAAAATTTATCATGATATTCCAACTCCTGCTTTATCACCTTGTGCTATTCATCAAACTCAGATTGATATATTTTTGTATTATACTATGACAAATCATTTTCTTGCCATGTACCTTCCGTTTGATACTGTTTCCAAGTCCAACTAATACAAAGGAATACTTATATGCAGCTATATGGACGCTAGTATATGCACTTCATGCAAGAGATTTGTGGACATTTTTGGCTTTGCTCATTGTTCATATTTCTATATTTGTGTGATAGGCAAAAAGGCATATATGCAAAGTGTTTTATTATTTGAAAAAAAATGTTGGTTACTTCTTCCTGTTTCGAAATTTCACAACTCTCTGTGATGGTAGGGATTTGCTTTACTACATGTGTAGGCGTTGCTTTTCCGACTACGGCGGCGTCGTCGTCAACATTGAAATCTTAACTAAGGTTAAAGAAATGTCGTCATAACTTAGGAAGTATATGGGCCTAGTTCATGAAACTTGGACATAAGTGTAACTAAGTATCACTGACCATCTTGCATGAGTGTCCAGGTTGCATGATCAAGGTCATTTAGGGTCTAATTTTTTTTTATGTCATAACTTTAAAAATATAAGGGCCTATTTTATGAAACTTGTACAAAAGTTGCTGATAATCTTACATTAGTGTCAGCCTGTCAGGTCACATGATCAAAGTCAAAGGTCACAGCACTGAAATCTGAACTGTTAATTTTTTTAAGTGTCATCATCATGATCCTATTTCATGAACTTGAACATAAGGGTAATCAAGTACCACTGACAATGAGTTTCAGGTCACATTGTCAAGGCCAATGGTCATTTATGGTCAATAAAATTTGACCATGTTTGGTTATCAAAATCTTAACCAAAGTTTTTGAGATGTCATCTTAACTTTGGAATTTTATCGACCTAGTTCAGGAAAATTGGACATGAGTATTTAAGTTTCACTTATCATCTTGCATGAGTTTTAGGTCACATGATTAAGGTCAAAGTCACTTAGGGTCAATGAACTGTGACCATGCATGCTCGAGATATTTTTTTAAATGTCATAACTTTGAAAGTTTATGGATCTGGTTCATGAAACTTGGATATAAGGGTAATCAAGTATCATTGATAGTCTTGCACTAGTTTTTAGTCAAATGATTAAGGTCAAATGTCATTTAGCGTCAAAGAACTTTGACTATGTTGGTAATAATTTTGGAAATGTCTTCATAACTTTGAAAGTAAACTTGAACATTAGGGTAATCAAGTATCACTGTTTTTTATTCAAAGTCAGCATTGTTGCTATATTGAATTGCATGACACAGGCGAGACTGTCAGAGGCGTTCCACTTGTTTTTTTTTTCAAGTAACCTTTTCTTTTAAACAGGTATATTTTAGTTCGGTGTTTTCATCACTTGTAACCTTGCAAGTCTTGTTTCGAATGAAGATACTTGCATTTGAAGAAAGAACAACCTCAACAATAAATTTGTCAGAATATAGACTCATAAATGTTAGATACCTTAAAGGGGTACTCCAGGCTGAAAATAATCATATCAAAATAAATATAGTAAAATCCACCGAGCAAACGCTGAAAATCTGATAGCAAATAGCGAAGTTATAGTATTTCAAGCTTAGCATTATTTTGTGAAAATAGTCATATGCAAGTCATCATGAATGTGCAATAGGTTGACTAATGATGTCATGTCATTTTCCTACATGTGTACACAACATGTCTCCCTTGTAACAAAATAAGTTGGCACAATGATTTTCTTACAAACTAAATCAGTTGTCAATCCCATTTTTTATTATATCTGGTGACAAAATTTGACTAAATATAATTTTTTGAAATAAAATACAAAAGATTACGTGGGGATATCATCAGCTTGCTCATTGCATATTCATGAAGACATGCATAGCACTGTTTTGCCCTAGTAATGCAAAAGTTAAAAATGTAATGACTTTGTCATCCTTGTCAGATTTTGATGAAATTTGCAGTATTTTATTTGTCTCCTTTTACTTTATTTGTTAAAATTGTATTATGTCAGCCTGGAGTACCCCGTTAATATGTTTACATTTAAGAAATATTTCATACCAGGCTTGTTTTCCCAAACAATTTCATTCCACAACGTATGTTTACTTGTGAAAATCGAGGAGAAAAATTCATGTTTGTATTCACAGTGCTTGTATTTATGACCCAGTTATTTTCATGTTGCTTTTATTATATTACTGTTTATTAAACTGAACAAAATGAATTTTTTCATTTTTTATTTCTAATTATATTTTCTTGTGTCTTGTAGATTGCTCTCCCTACTCTTCAGATTGGGACCAAAGCACAGTGTCTACCATGATACAACCACCCAAGTACCTATGGCCAGTGACAACAGACAAATTCTCAAATCAAATTTGTTGTGATCAGGAGGATGGAAGTTTTTAGTGTTGATTTTTTTTTTTTTTACAAGTGGGTATGCAAAATGATGAAAGATATATTCTAAAATTTGATTTGAATTGGTGACACTATTATTAGCTTCCACTCCTATTGAGATCAGCACTAATTGGCAATGATGGTATACTTTTGTGGTCAAGATTGCAGGACACTGTGCTTCGTTCCAGTTGGCCTGTGTTGCAGTGGTCTACATGGTATGTGCTGCATGGGTATGTAGTGGACTGCATGTGGTAAACGAGCTAGTGGCACATGCATACCACAGTGTGGTGGACTGTGTAGTCAATGTCCGTGTGGTGGACTGTGGTAGACATCACAGTAAGATGAGCACCTTAGTGTGGGGGACTATGTGGTGTATGTCATAGTGTGGGGGACTATGTGGTGTATGTCATAGTGTGGTGGACTATGTGGTGTATGTCATAGTGTGGTTGACTATGTGGTGAATGCCACAGTGTAAAGGACTATGTGGTTATAAACGTGTGGTACACAGTGTGTTTAATATGTGTTTCGGACTGTGTGGCGACTGCGTGGCAACACTGTGTTACACAGTGTTGTAAACACAGTGTTACCACACGTCCCAAAATAATATATTAAACACATGTGGTACACGCTGTGAACACACTGTGGTACACACTGTGTTACACACTGTGGTACACACTGTGTTTACACACTGTGGTACACACTGTGGTACACACTGTTGTAACTGTGTTTGTTCCATAAGGGTAACCCAACCCTTCCCCTCCCCCCGACTCTATAATACACTTTATTATGATAACTATATTAAATGTATTCTGCCTATACTGGCGGTCAAAAATGGTGAAAGTTATTGGGGGCACTCAAGGATATTGGAATGTGTACCCTTATAAGACCCCATTTCGGGGTTTCAGTTACGCCTTAGAACAGTTCCAAAGCATAACAATCCCCCCCCCCGATTATTTACTCTGTATTAGTAGGTCCATTGTATCATTGGCCAACCCTTCCTCCGTCCCATCAATTAAGCCCCCCCCCCCCATTTCGACGAGTCGGTTCTCGAAGACCCATGCACATTAATGTTAAATTTAACACCTCATTCCCCGCTTATTTCATAGCAACTTCAGCATGGGTATGGTTTCAGACTTTTTAAATCATGAAAATAGGCCTCCAACTTAAAAATTAAGTAGATTTCCATTGTTCGAATTCAATATCTATAAGGGCCTATACATTTTTTTTTTATTTTTTGCATTGACAATAAGGCTTAATCATTCCCCTGTAAATGTATCAATAAAAATATTGCCCCTCAGCTCAGCTTAAAGCCTATGCTGAATTCAATTGAAATGTTTTCCAAAGGCGTATATAGGCTGGGGTGCACGTGTGTCTAGGGAAAGGCCATTGAGCCGCTGAGGCAGAGGACTCGGAGTTAATTCCGACACAAGCAAAACGAAATTTGTACCTCTTCAATATTCCAGCTATTGTTCTGCTTTCAACAGCTGATTATCCCGGGATTTTTCCACCTCCCCAAGATGCATGTGTACCTCCCCCTCCCCCATAAAAATTCAGTTGCACCTCCCCATGCTCAAACCAGACTGTACGCCCTCATAGGCGGATCCAGGGGGACGAGGGGCCCGGGCGCCCCCCACCCCCCTAATAATAATAATAATAATAATAGGCATTTATATAGCGCCATCTATCTAGAAATATTCTATTCCGAGGCGCGTTGTTATTATTATTACCCCGGCTTTAGCTCGAGCTGCCTCTCAGCGCTCATGCATTCAAGGAATTAATCCTGCCGGGTACCCATTCACCTCACCTGGGTCGAGTGCAGCACAATGTGGATAAATTTCTTGCTGAAGGAAATTACGCCATGGCTGGGATTCGAACCCACGACCCTCTGTTTCAAAGTCAGAAGACTAATCCACTGGGCCACAACGCTCCACATTGGCGGAGCATTGGCGGAGCAAAAAATGAAGAAAAAAAGGAGGAAGAAAGAAAAAAAAGAAAAAGCAGGGAAAAGAAATGAGGAAAGAAAGGTAAGAGGAGGGAGACAAGTGAATGAAATAAGGTCAGGGGAAGACTTAAAAATTTAAAAATATATTTCATGTCGATCACTATAATCAAATTTTCGCTCGCGTTTCGAGCTCGAGCATCGATGATATCTTGCTCAATAGGCTGATATGTAGCTTAAAATATCTTAAAGGTCAAGTCCACCTCAGAAAAATGTTGATTTGAATCAATAGAGAAAAATCAGACAAGCACAGTGCTGAAAATTTCATCAAAATCGGATGTAAAATAGGAAAGTTATGACACTTCAAAGTTTCGCTTATTTTCAACAAAATAGTTATAATTATGAACGAGCCAGTTAAATCCAAATGAGAGAGTCGATGATGTCACTCACTCACTATTTCTTTTGTTTTTTATTGTTTGAATTATACATTATGTCAATTTTTAAGAATTTGGCAATTAGGACCTCCTTGCCTGAAGCACAAAATGTTAAAATAATGTAATTCCACGTGTTCAGGGAGGAATGAAACTTCATTTCACATGACAATGACGAGAAAATTAAATATTTCATATTTCATATAATAAAATACAAAAGAAATAGTGAGTGATGTCATCAACTCTCTCATTTGGATGTAACTGGCTCGTTCATATAACTATTTTGTTGAAAATAAGCGAAACTTTAAAATGCCATAACTTTCTTATTTTACATCCGATTTTGATGAAATTTTCAGTGTTATGCTTGTTGAATTTTTCTCTTTTTATTAAAATCAAGTTTTTGTTGGGGTGGACTTGTTCTTTAAGTTTTGACGTCATACAATTCCAGCTCGGACATCGAGCTTTCATTATTTTGTTTGATTTACAAATAGATTTTTAAATGCTTTATAAAATGTCCGTTTTATTGTGTGATTATCATTTGCAGCTTTTTGCGTTGTGCACTCGCATTATTTGATTTTCCAAGTAGGCCTTTGTTTATAAATTCTGTAATAAAATACTTAAAACCCCCCTTTTATGGGTTACACTTCGTAATTCCGAAGCTTCGTAATTCCGAAGGTTCTTTATTCCGAAGGTTCGTAATTCCGAAACACGTAAATTGCCTATACCTCGATGTTCGTTAATCCGAAAACGAAAAAGGGTTCGTTAATCCGAACATTTGTGGCGTTATTCCGACGGTTCGTTATTCCGAAGGTTCGATAATCCGAAAACGAAATAAGGTTCGTTGTTCCGAAGGTTCGATAATCCGAAAACGAAATAAGGTTCGTTGTTCCGAAGGTTCGTTAATCCGAAAACGAAATAAGGTTCGTTGTTCCGAAGGTTCGTTAATCCGAAAACGAAGTAAGGTTCGTTGTTCCGAAGGTTCGTTAATCCGAAAACGAAATAAGGTTCGTTTTTCCGAAGGTTCGTTAATCCGAAAACGAAATAAGGTTCGTTAATCCGAAAACGAAATAAGGTTCGTTAATCCGAAAACAAAATAAGGTTCGTTAATCAGAAAAATGAAAACCGGGAAAGCAGGGGCAGAGGCAAGGGGAGGGCGGGGACACTGTTGCCGTTCAATTGTTATGAAGATGGGAAGGCAAGGGCGGCCGAACGAATTTTCGTTTGGGGGGTAAAGCCAAAAAATGAAACTCATACGTCAAAATGGACATTTTGGTGATATTTTCCCCTTAAGATTATCATCTGCTTGAAGTCATTGTGTGTTTGATAGTGATTAAGTAGAGAAAAACCTTTTTTGAAGTGATTTCTTATCATGGCAAAACGTATATTTAGGCTTTATTTTTCGGGAGAGAGTGTAATGAGCGAGCGGCTTGGTAAAACAAATTTAAAGATGAAGTTGTAAAACGTTTTTTGGGGTCAATTATTCATAAAATGGCATAATTGCGAGGTGTTGCGAGCGTGAATCACAAGCTAAAACTTTAGGGTATTTCAATAAAAAATGAAAATAAGTTTTTGAAAATCCGAGCAGATTTCTGCTGTCATTAAAAAGATGTGCATCTAACTAAAAAATTAACACGAGCGCAAAACGCAGCTTAAACATACTGACCAGAAAAGGAACCTGTTAAAGAAAGCATTTAGTGACTTCTTTAGGATGCATATTTCACCAATCGAATGAGAGTGCGAAGCGCAAGCTGAAAATTTGCAATATTCCAGCCTGAAAACTTAACTTGTATACTTTAAAAAGAGTATTTTATTTCGAAAAACACGAAAAACGGCATATTTATTTTTGAAAAAGGAACTTTCCCATTTTGGAAAATATTCATTTCCCTGTTTTTTATTTCATTTTTTGGGTGCAAGTGCCCCCTGCCTCCCTCCCGGCGGATCCAACTTTCGTCAAATAGGGGGGGGGGCAATATTTTTTTCAGCCACATTTTCCTCGATCGGCTGCTTAAAGTTGATTTTTGATTGTTTCTTTGAAAGGGTAGTCCTAACAGTCAATAATTAGCTTTATACTTATAAAATAAAGTAAATATGTAATAACATAATAAACCCTTTTTAAATAATGTGAGCGCGAGCTATATTTTTTTATATGATGGGCAATATGTTTGTGATCTTCAAAACGAGATGCCTATGTAACTAAATTTAGATAATAACTGCGAGCAAGATCGCAAACAGAAATTTTAAATATATAAGCTCTGACCTGATCTAAAGGGGACATTTAAAGAACTTTTTGCAGTTAGCCATGAAGACGATGCATGTTTCAACCAGTGTCGGCGGAATATATTTCCTGGGGGGGGGGCAAAGCCAAAAAAAGGGCCAATAGGGACAATTTGGTGCAAAAGTATATTTTCACCATGAGATTATCATCTGTGTAAAGAGGTTGTGTGTTTTGTAGTAATTGAATTGAGCAAAAAAAATTAAGTGATCACTGATTGATAAATTATATATTTACGTTTCATTTCTGCGAGCGTAGCGAGCAAGCGGTTTGGGGGGAAGAAATCAAATCTGAAGATGTAAAATTCGCCTTTTTGGTCAATTACTGTTAAAAGGGCATCCTTGTGAGATGTTGCGAGCGAATCACGTGCTCAAACTTTTGGAAATTTCATGTAGGCCTAGAATGATAATAATGATATAGATATTATTTACTCAGGGAAGCCACTTCAGTAAGTTCTGAAAACTGTTCTCCCAGCTATTATTTTTTTAAAGAATGCTTAGAATGTCCAGTTTTCAGGTTGGAAAATCGGAAAATTTTCGCTCACGTTTCTCGCTCGCATCAAGTATTGTTTATTGAGGAACTCATTCTATTCCTGGTTACAAAAAATATAAAATTTCCAGTTTTCAGGTGGAATATCACAAATTTTAAGCTTGTGGTTCGCGCTCTCATTATTTAGTTCGTGAGATATATATTCTATTAGGTAAAAGGTTTTATGCAACGGGCCCCAGGTCAGTATATAAACAAATTACAGCTCGCCCTCGAGTTAATTCTTTAGAAAGATACACATCTTTCTCACGATTAAAAAAACTGCTCAGAATGTTTAAGTTCACGTCTTGTTACATGAAATGTCTACTCGTTTGAGCTTGCGATTCCCGCTTTCAACATCTCACAAGGATCATTATTATAGTATTATTTTTATTTTTATTACCAGCAGAAGCTGTTATTAAAAATGGCATCCCCTCCAATACAAATCCTATTATCTAGAGGTTACTCGCACGCGACCAACACACTTGATCCCCTGCATCTTTAGACCATTTGCTTAGGCAGCAATTGCTCAGATAAAATCGACATTAGCCTATATGCTTGATCAGGGCGCCTATTCTTAATGACATGCTTTTGGCCACGACACATGCATGCATGTATCATCGATCGTCATTGCATAATATCGTGTAATCTTGTAATGACAACACTGTTTTTGTTACCAAAATGAATAATTTTTCATTTTCGGAAATACGAACCTTATTTAATTTTCGGATTAACGAACCTTATTTCGTTTTCGGATTAACGAACCTTCGGAATTACGAACCTTCGGAAATACGAACCTTCGGAATAACGAACCTTCGGAAATACGAACCTTCGGAATAACCGAACCTTCGGAATTACGAAGCTTCGGAATTACGAATGTATGCGCCTTTTATGACAGTTTGTCAAAAATTTCGTCTCGCGATTTGCGCTAGCATTATTGTTGCAAAAGATCAGATATCAACTAATAAATGCTATTCATGATTACAAAAGTGCTTAAAATATTCAGTTTTCAGGCCTAAATGTCAACAGATCTCACTCACTCAAAAGGCTTATTACATTATGAATATGATAATAAAATTTTCATGAATTCCTAATAACTAATTTATCCCTTTTTCAGAAAAGAATATTGCGCTTAGGAAGAGAAATAGGAAGATATCCATCATTTTCACATAGGCTTTGAATATCCAGGTCCTGGGTCAAAACAGTCAATCATTCAGCTCGCATCCACTTCACAATTCCCCTACACAGTGCTTTAGAATAAAATTATAATTATCTAAACTTAAATTACTCTAAAATTATCCAGTTTCAGATCAGAATATCAACAATTTTCTCAGTGCTCGCAACATTAATATAGAAAGACACCAAATTAACCTCGATTTTCAAAACATAAATTGAGTGTCCCATTTTTTGGTCTGAATCAAATTTTTTTCTGCTCGCGCTTCGCACTCGCATCAATTGTTTGGTTTTATACCCCCCCCCCATCTTTCACGACCAAGAAAAAAAATAAAGGAAAGGGATAAGGGTGAAATATAGGCCTATTACTTTCCAAATGTTATGTCAAAATATATCACAAACTTTGATTTTCGCAATAAAAATGTCAAAATTTGTATAGCTCGCTTCGCTCGCTCGCAACTTTTTAATAATTATGCTGTATTGAGCCCCTTCCAAATTTTTGCCTCATTTCGCCACTGGGACAACCCATTACAAAAAATAAACTTTTAGTGGCCGATCCGGGAGAATATGGGTGAAAAAAAATCGCCCCCCCCCCCCTATTGGCGGGAGCTGGATCCGCCCCTGCGCCCTGGCATCAACGGTCAATTTTTCCAACAGGCTCTCGCTCTAAATTTGTATATTGGTCGTTTCCGCACTTATTACCCCCCCCCCCCCTCATATCCGGTACCGATCGCTGACTACCTGGTTGCAGCGGGGTCGCACACATGTCTGGGGCCGGCCGGCCGGGCGCGCTGGCGCAGCTCGCGGACAGATTCTGTTTCCGTTTTATAGTACGCTGCGGCTTTAACCGATCCACATCTATAAATCGGCGGCAAAATCGTGATATAGGCCCCGCTCGAGAAACACTTGTAATCGATTATACTACCTTAAAATCTCGGTTGCTAACTTCAGCTCACTATATATACTCGTGATATAGGCCCCGCTGCTGTGTTGAACGGCTTGGAATGTCCGTGCGCGGGGCCTGTTTCACGAGTATAGTACTATAACCGTTATATAGGCCCCGCACTACGGCACTGCAGACACTCCAACACAGTAGCGGGGCCTATATCACGAGTATATATTAAAGGAAACCAAAACCCAAGAAGAGAGGCAATCTTATTGGAAAGAGTAAAATGAAAGGAACAATTTAAAAAAAGTTTCATCAAAATCGGTTATGAAATAAGCAAGTTATGGGAGTTTGAAAACTCTTGTTGTACTTTCTATGGGCATCCTCAAATTGGCAAACGTGCTTCAAAATGGCTGATTTTGTGGACAACTCTCCATTTGTTTTGTACACAAATTTTCAGATTTTCCTCATTATCTTTCAAGTTGCATCTTGCCTCCTTCTGAGCACAACATATGTCATGGGAAAATATAATCCACACCATATATGTCAAGGTCAGGAGGTGATAATGTGAAATATGTAAAATAAAGGGGAAAATCTGAAAATATGTGTACAAAACAAATGGAGAGTTGTCCACAAAATCAGCCATTTTGAAGCACGTTTGCCAATTTGAGGATCCACATAGAAAGTACAACAAGACTTTTTAATCTTCCATAACTTGCTTATTTCATAACCGATTTTGATGAAACTTTTTGTAAATTGTTCCTCTCATTTTACTCTTTCCAATAAGATCGATTCTCTTCTTGGGTTTTGGTTTCCTTTAAGCTTGCATCCTAAGATAGTCGCGAAACAGGCCCCGTCCAATGCACTTGTCCTAACATTCGCACGTGTGTGGGGCTCGGATGACGGCTATATAGTATACTCGTTATCGAGGCCCCTTACACTGTTATGTAGTGGAAAATAACGTGGTCGTGGGGCTTGTTTCCCCGCGCGGTGGTCGATGAGAATTATGACGGGCGGCGCCTCCTCCCCCCCTCTCTAATTTGTTTTCCAAATAAACAAGGAAATTATATCATGGGCGGTGCCAGTTTAGGGGGGGGCTCCAATTTACTTCTTCAGAAATCTATCTGTCGATTTACTTATGTGTGAATATAGTTTTTCATTATTCATTCATTAACTATTTGTATTGATTAATGTATTCATTAATCATTTAATTTATTTGTGTTTAGTGTTTTTTCTTTTGTGATCTATTTGTATTGATTAATTAATGTATTCATTAATCATTTAATTCATTTGTGTTTAGTGTTTTTTCTTTTGTGATCTATTTGTATTGATTAATTAATGTATTCATTAGTCATTTAATTTGTTTGTGTTCAGTGTTTTTTTTCTTTTGTGTTATATATATATATGGAGAGAGTCAGAGGTCGTTTTTAATTTTTTTATGCGGAAGTTCATTTATTTCAATTTTTTTATTGATTATCTATGTATTTATATTGATTAATAATGTATTCATATTTTTTCATTTAATCTATTTGTTTTCATTTTTTCTTTTTTGTTGTAGAGAGTCAGAGGTATCATTCGTTTTTAATTATATCTGTGCGTGAAATTTCATTTATTTATTTATCAATCTATTTTATTAATATATCATATTCATTGATCATTCAATTTATTCGTTTTCAATGTTTTATTTTCTTTTGTGATATATAGAGAGTCAGAGGTATCATTAATCTTTAATCATTTTATGTGCGGGAGTTTATTTATTTCAATCTATTTTAATTGATTAATTAATGTGTTTATGTTGATTAATAAATGCATTTACATTTATCCATTATTCATTCATTTTTTTATTTATCAATCTATTTTAACTACAGTGTTTTTTTTCTTTTGTGATATAGAGAGTCAGAAGTATAATTTGTTTTTAATTATTTTTATTTGTGGAAGTTCATCTAATTTATTTTTAATTGATTAATAAATGTATTATTAATTATAGGATTTATATTTTATTTGTTTTCATTTTTCTTCTTTTGTAATGTAGAGAATCAGCGGTATCATTCGTTTTTTTAATTCTTTTATTTGTGGAAGTTCATCTAATTTATTTTTAATTGATTAATTAATGTATTATTAATTATAGGATTTATTTGTTTTCAGTGTTTTTTTTGTGATATAGCGAATAAGATGTATATCATTCGTTTTAATTCTTTTTATGTGTGGAAGTTCATTTAGATTTTTGGTCAGTCTTTTTTTAATCGATTAAGAAATGTATTTTGAACACATTTTTATGAGACCAAGACAATGTACTCTGAACAGTAGATTAAGAGAATTTCAGTTTAAAATGTTACACTGCATTGCTTACACAAATCATCACTTGTTCCGTTTTAAAATCTCACAAAATAACCTTTGTTGTTATTGTGAAAAAGAGGAGGAAACATATCGCCATCTTTTTTTGGAATGTGAATATGCTTGTCTGGTTTGGGATAATTGTAAGGAGATGTTTGGTTTTATTTCTACCGGTAATTTAAGCTGGGGGGAAATTCTTGTAGGGGTAGAATTAAAGGACGAAGGAAAACGCAATCACTTTTTAATCTTTGTTAAATTTTTAATCTTCATAGGGAGGGAAAAGGGTGCACATATAACCATGGATGAAATTAAAAGGAAATTTAAAGAAGAATTGGAAGAAAGAAGGCTGGCGCTAGGTGGAGGCAAGATGTCTCTTCATTTAAGGAAATGGGAAAATCTTAATTAAAAGAATAAATAGGGAGAGTGAGGCAAAGGTATACATACGAGAGACAAAGCCACAAAACAAAATAAATAAAAACACAGAAAAAAAACAATACGGAGAATTGCAGTCCCTTCCATGTAGAGTATAGGCATAAAGGGGAGAATGCTCCTAACCTGGGGACGGAGGGAGGGGGGGTGCGAGGTGGAACATTTTTATTTTTTTCTCTCTGATCATGTCATATATTTTGTTAATATTTCATTTTTTAATTGCTGAAACGCATTAGTATTAATTTCTAGTATTTTTGAAGTTTGATGTATAAGTTGTATAATTATATTGTAATGGATTTATTGTATAATTTATAATTATGTTTCAAATAGTTTGTACAAATTGTTTATAGAATCTGATTGTGTATTTTGATTTGAGAGAATATAATAAAACATCCTTTAAAAAAAAATCTTAATCGAAGGTGCTCGGCCACGGAGAAGCCGTGGCCGAGTGGGCTGCGCCTGGCTGTACATGGAAAGTCCGGGGTTCGATCCTCGGCCACTGCACCTACAATGCTCTTTTATCCTGCATTCAAATAAATGGAAATGCTATATGCATTATTGGTAACTAGGTGTGCACTTGTGTTTAAAAAAATATAAATTTATTAATTATTTACTATATTCTTTTCTTTTTTGATATGGAATCAGGGGTATAATTCGTTTTTATTTTTTTATGTGTGGAAGTTCATTGTTATCTCCCTTGTTTTGGGGAAAATAAATTGGAGCCCCCCCCCCCCCGCATTTCTGGGCGTTGTGGCGTGCGCCTGTAATCCAAGCTGTGGGGAAGTTGCAAATTGAAGCGGAGGCTCGAGGTTCGAGTCCTGGTCACGACTTTCGGATGGTGACGTTAAAGGTCGGTCCCATGCAGACGTAAATAATCATATCTGATTGATACACGTCCGACAAAATTCAAATACACACACACACATTTCATTTTGATTATTTTTTTGCGGGAGGGAGGGGTTCATCAATAATCAAATTATATAATTCTTGTATAATTCCCCCAATCTTCCATTTATTCATTCATGTAATCACCTGGATGTAAGAAGTCAATATATTTTTTTTGTCAAATTGGCTTTCTTCTCTTATTCAATATTGAATCATTCATCTGGCTTCGTGTATATTATCGATTTGTATTTTTCATTCCTTTCATAAATGTACCCCCCCCCCCCCGCTTCCCAACTTTTCATCCATTTAAGTTCAGAAAAGAAAACGAATAGTCATATTCATTCGGGGAAGATTTGTTAATTTTCTTTTGGTTTGGTCAATTTTATTATTGCTTGAGGGATATCTACACTATATTTAACTTAATCTATATTTTACTGAGACTTACCCCCCCCCCGCCCCACAATTGGGGATCGGCCTTTCATTATGTATATTATCTATTTTGGGTATATAGTAGGCCCTACTTTTTTACCCAAATATCAATTTATTCATGTTTTGTTTTTAAAAAGCTTACAATACCGTTCATTGATATTCCAGTATTTCTTAAGCTAACCTATTTCCCCATCCTGCAGTCATTTTAAAACTTAGAGGGATGATCCGTGTTGAAAGTATTTATAGCTTAATATATAGAGTAGAATTCACTAAGCAAAATTCCGAAAATTTCCTCAAAACAGGATATCAAATAAAATTATTGAATTTTAAAGTAGTAATATTTTGTTAAAACAGTCGTCATGAATATTCATTAGGTGGGCTGATGTCACGACCCCACTTTCCTTTTCCTTATGTTATTAAACAAAATCATTGCTCGATTTTTTTTTCACAATATATTTGTGAATAATGCGTCTCCTTTATAATGAAATAAGTCGCAGCAATGAATATGTAATGCACTAAATTAGTTGCCAATCCAATGATTTAAGTTCTTCGTAGAAAAAAAAATTGAATCAACCTAATTTTCATAATACAAAAGAACAATTGGTGATATGACGTTACATTTGCTAATTGAATTATGATGATGACACACCCATGACTGTTTCATCGGATTGATGCAAATTTTCAAAATGCGATAACTTTGTTATTCCTTGTCCGATTTTGATCATATTTTCAGTGTTTTGTTTATCTGAATTTTCTTTACTTGTAGGCATACAAATCATACTATTTTCTGCCCAAAGTTTATTAGCCAACACGTTTATACGAGATTCTTTCCATTACCCACTTTCTAAGTCCAGTCTGTCGTTCTTATTATATTTGTGGGACTTTTTCGGGTGATCCCCCGGGGGGGGGCCACTTACATTGACGAGTGGATACCATGCGCGACCAAAAAAACACGTAAAAAGGATGTCCTTTTCACGATAGGGCACGTTACGTACGTAACGTGAAAAGGGTGTCAAAAATAAAAAAATAATGAAAAAAGGGTATCTATTTCGCTAGGAAAATTACGTGTTTAGGGTTGAATTTGCGGGGATGATAAAACAAAATTAAAATGTTTTATAAAGGATGTCCTTTTTGCCCCAACACTACGTGTTTAGAGTCCTATTTGCGCGAGGTGTAGAAGGTGGGGTCGTACGTACTAAACCAAATAACATGAACTAAGGTAAAGCCGACAACCAAAGGACCCGTTACAATAAAACATTCCTGTACTTGTTTAGGGGTTCATTTCAGGGAATAATTGCCAAGAGTATCGTTTTGTTTCCAATACTTGTTAAGGGTAGGGTTTCACACGCCAATACTTGTTAAGAGATGCATTTTCAGAATATGGAAATTACGTGTTTAGGGTGCTTTTCGAGACCCCATGGTCGCGCATGGTATCCACTCGTGAATGGAAGTGCCCCCCCGGGGGTGATCCCTCTCAATATTTAAGCAATCGTAAATTATCACTTCACTGTTCATTAATATTTTCGGGGGGGGGGGATTTACGGTCACTGTTACTCATGTTGAGAGATCGATTTTCATACCGGGTATTGAAGTTGATTCCAGTCTTTAAATTTTTATTTTTATTCTTTTATGAGAATTGCCAATTGTTTATCTTATTTGAAAATCGCATCTGTTGATATTGTTATTTTTTCTAGGTTGAAAATCAATTGCTTAACCATAATTCATTGAGGAAACTGGTGCCTTATATTAGGGGTGCATTGAGGTTTAACCCCGTCTTTATAGTTATATTATTTATTTTTATTAAATAAATTTGCCAATTATATATCATATTTAAAAATCGCATCTGTTTATACTGTATTTTTTCTTGGTTAGAAATTAATCGCTTACCCATAAGTATTAATTGAAGAAAACAATGTAGGGTGTTTATTAATTTTTGTTTAAGAGGTAAATAGAGACATATCTATTCAGTTTCTTTCTTGGTAATTTGGTGGCTCTGAAAAGAGCCGTTGTGTTTAGACATGTTAGAGGCGAGATTAAATCTCAAGCCAAAATGACTCCTGAGAGTCATTCGAAGTCGCTGTCATCGCCTTCGCCCCAGGTAAAGGCGCTCCTTGAGTAGTTGTTTGCCGTGGCTGGTTGACGACTGCTTGGACCTGCACCCTCCTCTTTCCTTCCTAATCTCGATGTAGTCAGCTGCACTGGCGTAAATCCGGGGGGGGGATGGGGGGATATATACCCCCTCTTTTCGAGGGGGGGGGGTGTGGCCAGTACAAACATCCCCCCACTTTTTACTGAAGAAATGACAAAAATCACAAGAGATAATTGGTTTGTTGGTGAAAATTCTTCCTAAAATACCGCTTAACAAATAAAACATTAGGCCTATCATTGGATCATAAAATGCAAATAAAGAGCCAGTTCACCATTTGCCAACGAAATACTTTTGTCCTTATTATAACATTGAATTAAATTAAATGATTAATGAATACATTAACTAATCAATACAAATACATCACAAAAGAAAAAAAACACCAAACACAAATAAATTAAATGATAAATGAATACATTCATTAATATAAATAGATCACAAAAGAAAAAAAAACACCAAACACAAATAACTTAAATGATTAATGAATACATTAATTAATCAATACAAATAGATTGATAAATGAATAATGAATAATAAAAAACTATTTTCATACATAAGTAAATCGACAGATAGATTTCTGAAAAAGGAAATTGGAGCCCCCCCCCCCGCCCCCTAAACTGGCGCCGCCTATGATATTCTTTCCTTGTTTATTTGGAAAACAAATTGGAGCCCCCCCCCCCCGGGGGGACGCCGCCCGTCATAATTCTCATCGTCCACCGCGCGGGGAAACAAGCCCCACGACCACGTTATTTTCCACTACATAACAGTGTAAGGGGCCTCGATAACGAGTATACTATATAGCCGTCATCCGAGCCCCACACACGTGCGAATGCTGGGACAAGCGCATTGGACGGGGCCTGTTTCGCGACTATCTTAGAATGCAAGCTTAATATATACTCGTGATATAGGCCCCGCTACTGTGTTGGAGTGTCTGCAGTGCCGTAGCGCGGGGCCTATATAACGGTTATAGTACTATACTCGTGAAACAGGCCCCGCGCACGGACATTCCAAGCCGTTCAACACAGCAGCGGGGCCTATATCACGAGTATATATAGTGAGCTGAAGTTAGCAACCTAGATATTGAGGTATGATCGATTACAATTTTTTTCTCGAGCGGGGCCTATATCACGAGTATATCTGTCTCAACTGCAGATCAACAACCAATTCTGGTCAATCGATAAGCTTCTTTGAAACTAAGAGAATGGCGCAAGGGCTACCAGAATCAGAGGGTGAAGGTAAAACAGGAGAATGGCATCCAAATAAATTGATAAACGTAAAGAATGGAAAACTTCTCTCCGTCTTTCTTGTTGTGCTCATCGTCTGCTTCCACATTGCTCGACATCAGCTATTTCGTAAGAATTTCATAAATTACGTTTGTAGGGAGGGATATTCATATTGTAGGATACTAATAATGACAAATGTCATGAATTTTCAGTGAGATTATTTTATCTATGACTATAGTATGGCCTGCCTGGACTGGGGTGGTACCGCCTCCGGTATTCTTAACTGACAATTGTGTTTGTTTTATACCACTCATTCAATGAACAAGGTTAAATATGATATATAACCTTGTTCTCACTTATATCTCCGTGTGTGGCAATGTTTGGCTTATTTTCTCTTTTTCTTTGGGGCGAATGCTTGATTTTTTTGCACTGACAATTTACATTACACCTATTATTCATACAACTTGACTCTTATTTAAGTTTGATTCTTTAAATCATTTTTTTCTTAATTAAAAATAGAGATCAAAAAATGAAAATTTTCTTGCCATATTACTTTCCACCAATAGAGGGCGTACAAAAAATATGCCCCAAATTCAAGTTTTTGAGCGCTCTGGTGAATACAAAAATTATTCCCAAGTTACTAATGAAAAATAGATTGCAACTGTATGGAAATTAGTAATTTTGGTCACAAAAGTGATATTTTAATGATTTTTTAAAGTGTGTGCTCTGTACAACATTGGCATACCATAGTCCTACCTGTAGATTCCCCACAGGCAGGGTGGTAGCAGTGAACAAGTGTTTTATACCCCTTTCATAAACCTATCCTCCAATTAGCCACCTAAGACTAATGCGGATAATTCAATAAAAATTGCGTTCATAAACTCTGAAAATAATCCGCACTATTTTTACGAGTGCCTGTCCTGAAAAAGGAGGATAATCATCATGGCAACCGCACACACCCCCTCTGATGCGGTTGCGTTGGAAAAGGGTGACCTTGTGACCGCTCCATGGCAATTATCCGCATTACTTTCGAAATGCGTTCATAAAGTCAAAATCTGGTCCTGATGCTGCTATAGTATTATGCAGATAATTGCAGCATCAAAATAATGCGGATAACTCTGATCCTCCTCCGATTTTACGACCAAATTATGCTGCTATTAGCCGCATAATTGGGTTTATGAAAGGGGTATAAGTTTTAACTTAAGAAAAACATTACCAATAAATACCATGTCACTCACTCTTAATGAACAATTTTCATGAAGGGTATGATAACATAATTTTGAGACTACCGGTGTACCGGTACCGTTGTTCTCTATCAAGTGTTATTCCCAGTGTGGCAAAATAAGGTTGGCTTTGTTTGGCTAATTTTCTCTTGTTTGGGGGGTTAAATGCTTGATTTTTTTTTACACTTCCAGTTTCCATGCATTGCTTCTACCATACTTTAATGTGTAAATTGAAGTCTTTTAATCATTTTTTTAAAGTAAAGTCTATAGGAAGATGAATTATTTCAGATAGATTTACAGTTCAAGTCGTAGCATTGGGCAGATATAGTGTATGCATTCAGACAAATGGGCACTGCTCAGATACAGGGCACCAGAATATACTTTTGGGGTCCTATGTTAAGATTTTTGGTAACTCTGAATCTTGTTGATTTTGTGACTTCAAACTTTATGTATACACATGTAGCTTTTCCTGAAAAGTCAAACAGAATTAACTCAAAGTAGATCAACAGTGGTTAAAACATGTAGAATGATTCAAAACACTTTGAAAATGATTGAAAACATTTTTGAAATAGCTTGTCAATGTTTTAAATAAGGCTCCTCACTATTTTTTTTTTCTCGGTTGCCCAATCCAGGCCCGATCAGTTCACCAAAAACAATTAACGATATCTTGTTTTGGTGGCCCTAAAACAATAAAAAACATTACAATTTATCAAACCTTTTGTAGCCCAACAGGCCGGGCCCTCCAAATGTGGGCCTTATACAGAATTTTGGTGGCCCAACTCTCAATTTAGGTTGCCCCGCGCCACCAGGCCACTGCTAATGTCAAGCCCTCTTTTAAAACATGGTAAAACATGCAAAGGCCTCTTATTACGAGAAGCAGATCTCAGAGTGCTGTGGACAAAGAGAAGTGTACAGAGTCATAGACAAGATGCTTCACAATCGCGTCAAATCTATTCTACCTACACATCGCAATGACCAAGAACTTGCGGAAAAGTTTTGCCTATACTTTTCCACAAAGATTAAGGACATTCGAGAAGGGCTTGATGCTGAAATGGTAGCTGGCACTAATATAATAACTGATCATTCTGCTGGGAAAGATGAACATCTTGACACCTTTGATTTGGCTACTGAGGAGGAAGTAAAGAGGATTATTAATAATTCTCCATCCACTTCTAGTTCACAGGATCCAGTTCCTACGTGGATTCTGAAAAAACATCTAAATCTTGTTCTGCCAAGCATTACACTTATCATAAATAAGTCACTGGAAACAGGCATTTTTCCCGATTCGTTCAAGGAAGCTGTTGTTCGTCCTATTCTGAAGAAGCCAAGACTGGACCCGGAAAACCTGAAGAATTACCGACCGGTGTCCAATCTCAAGTTTATTTCAAAAGTCTTGGAAAGAGTTGTAGCCCAGCGTCTTCAAGATTATATGGAACAGAATGATCTTTGTGAACCGCTCCAGTCAGCTTATAAGAAGCATCATAGCACTGAATCTGCCCTTGTCAAAGTTCACAATGATATCATTCAAGCACTTGACCAGAAGCAGGCTGTCTTCTTGGTCCTTCTCGACATGTCGGCAGCCTTCGACACTATCGACAAAGATATTCTAATCAGAAGGTTCTGTTCGATAGGCTTGACTGGATCTGCACTCGCATGGATTTCTTCGTATCTAAGCAACCGCTCGCAGATTGTTAGGATCGGCGATTGTGTGTCATCTGAAGCTGAACTTCCGTACGGAGTGCCGCAAGGATCCGTCCTGGGCCCATCATTCTTCAGTATTTATGCAAGCCCTCTTGCCAAGATTGCAAGATTACACGGCATCAGCATACATCTTTACGCAGATGACACCCAGCTCTACACACCGTTCGATCCATCGGATCCTTTAAGTGAGGCCTCTTCTAGACGTAAACTTGAAGCTTGTATTGATGATATGAGGGCATGGATGACAAAGAATAAACTGAAACTGAATGATGATAAGAGTGAATTTATGATTTTTGCCTCTAAAAGCCTGTGTGCTAAGGTCCGTAGTAAGTCAATACGCATTGGGTGTGTTGAAGTACAATCTGTGTCCAGTTGTAGGAATCTCGGTGTTCATTTTGACTCTGAGCTGTCAATGTCATCACACATCACAGCTACTTGCCGATCAGTATACTTACAATTACGTAATATTCATAGCATAAGGAAATCTCTGTCATCTAAAGTTGCAGCATCTGTGATTCACTCATATGTAATATCTCGTATTGATTATGGAAATGCTTTATTGTTTAAGATCACATCGTATCAACTTGCCAAGCTGCAACGTGCTCAAAATTCTGCTGCTCGGGTCCTCAGTGGAACATCTCGTTTCACCCATATCACTCCAATTCTCAAAAATCTTCACTGGTTACCGGTATCTAAAAGAATAGAATTCAAAATCCTACTCCACACATGGAAAACATTGCATGGTCAGTCTCCTTTATACCTTCAAAATCTAATCTCTGAATACATTCCCGTAAGAAATCTCCGATCCTCTACTAATAAACAGCTAAATGTACAAAGAACGAATTTAACTCTGGGAGAAAAGGCATTCGCCTCATCAGCTCCATCTCTCTGGAATGCTCTTCCACTGACGATCCGATCAGCAGAATCACTTGAAGCATTTAAAAAATACCTAAAATCTTATCTGTTTTCTTCTTATTTTTGTTAAATATTGTTAGCTAATTTCATTTATTCATGCACCCATACATATGCAAATTATTTTATCTGTAATTCCCAATCCCTCTGCGCCTCGGAATAGTTCACTAGATAGATGGCGCATAATAAATGCTGTGTTTATTATTTTTATAAACACACCCCTGTTAATTCTCTCCCCGTACAGCTTATGATTCTTGCCAAGCTCTATTACAAGATGGTCACTATCAAGGTCCTGGTGCCTGGCAACCAGAAGGATGTACCATGCATCATTATTCACTCAAGTAAGAATTTCATTCACATACATGTACAAGGCCCAACTAACAGTCAGTTCTCGCTCTTCCTTGCTTAGTATTTTTTGGTTGTAAAAATCATAAGTTTCTGAAAAATGTTCTGACTCTTGAGGATAATTGTGTTCAAAGGTGTAGTTGAGTCATTGATGTTAGAAGTTTAATATCATGAATAAGATCAGGGTGGGGGGGGGGGGGGGCGGGGTTACAATTGATTGAATATGACTTGTGCCATATACATAGTGTACATGTAGGGTCACAGTTTATTTGATTAGCATGTCTGCATTGTCTTGTCTTTATGTTAATGCCCATAATCATTATTAATTACTGCAATTCTAGCTTTATCTTTATGTAGGATGTGGTTATTACTAGTCCACTGCAAACCCAAAGAATTGCTACTTAAATGCATTGACATACAAATAATGGCTGAAACTACCAGACTATCCAGTTCTGTGGTATTGCTACATATGTATACCCTACTGTGTGCTTTCTGTGTGCATTAATTGCGTACATGTGGCTCTTATCAGAATTTAATAGTCAGTTAATAATTAGGCCTATTTAAATTCATTCAGCAAACAGTTCTTTGATATGCCCTATGTATATCGAAGTCACTTTTATGAGACAACTGTTCCCACCTCCTACAGGTAGAATGGTATAACTATGCCAAGGACTATTTTTTTTTCTTTGTAACTTCAATTCAAGATCAATCAATACACTGTCCACCTTTGTTAAAGCCTAAAGTCTATTGAATAAATTAACAGCTACCTGACCATAGAGTGGACCTGGGTTATTATTGAAGACTTCCTGTGTTGAAAGGAGTGTCTGTCTTTTCCTTTGTCCCCTTTGTGCATTTAGTCGCCTTTGGGGGTATAGCTCTGATCTTGCTTTACATAATGAAGAAAGATTAAATAATCCTTTGTAATAGGTTGAATAGTACCAACACCTTTGTAGTATGCAGAAAATTGAAATAATTGAGAGTTATTATAAATGAATTCATAGTCATGATCTGTTGCAAATGAGTTCTCAGATTGAAAATTAAAAACTACACTTCACTCCTGCAGCATTCTATAGGGATTATGTTTTTCTATACAACCATTTAAAGTAATAAACTTGTGATGAAGAAATGTACTTTGATAATCTGAAGTTAACATCTTAACTTATCAAATGAAAAACTAATTTGAAATAAAAAGTTCACCCATCTTTGAAAGAAAAAAAAAGTGAAGCAATGTATGATTCTTATAAGACCTGCACAAAGTGGTTAGTCTCTGACATGTATTAAGTTAAACACTCATGTCAGTGTGTTCAAATGTTTTCAGATCTTTAACATTAATTTGTCAATTTGATCATACACATTCATAATGCAAGCAGCCAATGTAATAAAATTGGTTGAGTATTTTCCTGCTAAATTGTTACTCCATCATTATGGACAGTGATTATCCGTTCTAAAGTTTGTTATTTTTTCGATACTGAAAACTATTTCTTACATATTTGATCGATAAAAAAAAATTTGTCAAAGAAAATGCACATAGCAAAAATCACATTTTCTATTTTGCAAGTGAATTTTTTACATGGAAAGTAGAGAACCAAAACAAATACATGTACTCGGGGGGGGGGGGGGGCACTTCCATTCACGAGTGGATACCATGCGCGACCATGGGGTCTCGAAAAGCACCCTAAACACGTAATTTCCATATTCTGAAAATGCACCCCGTAACAAGTATTGGCGTGTGAAACCCTACCCTTAACAAGTATTGGAAACAAAACGATACTCTTGGCAAATATTCCCTGAAATGAACACCTAAACAAGTACAGGAATGTTTTATTGTTACGGTTCCTTCGGTCGTTGGCTTTACCTTATTTGGTTTACTACGACCCCACCTTCTACACCTCGCGCAAATCGGACTCTAAACACGTAGTGTTGGGGCAAAAAGGACATCCTTTATAAAACATTTAATTTTGTTTTATCATCCCCGCAAATTCGACCCTAAACACGTAATTTTCCTAGCGAAATAGATACCCTTTTTTCATTATTTTTGTATTTTTGACACCCTTATCACGTTACGTACGTAACGTGCCCTATCGTGAAAAAGACATCCTTTTTACATGTTTTTTTGGTCGTGCATGGTATCCACTCGTCAATGTAAGTGCCCCCCCCCCCCCCCCCGGGATGTACTCTGTTTTGATTTACAGGTAAATTGAAAACACTGAACATCATTAATGATTATATAATATGTCTATGTTCTCTCATATCCTTTTAGAGATACGTTAGCATGTTTTCAAGACAAGAGGATGATCATCATAGGAGATTCGCGTATGAGGCAACTCTTTTTTTCACTTGTGAAAAAACTGACCGTTCATACTGTTGAAGAGGGGAAAGTAGTAAGTAATCTCTCATCTCATTTATCTTAAGCATAATGTATAGATGTATGGGTGCATCTATATGGCATTTGATTCAGCAACAAGTGCTCCAACATACAATCTGCACATAAGTCAAACTTTAAAGGTGATGTTCATCCTGACAAAAAAAAGTTTGTTATAAAAATACCAGAGAGAAAAAAAAATTGCGAAGGTGTGAGGAAAATCGGTCAAGGTTTAGGAAATTTTCAGTTATTGATTTGTAACAAGTAGCTACTCCTTATGTTTATTTTATCCTTCAAAGGAGTGTGCGTGAAATTATATGTCTCTTGATATACTGGAGATACAAAAAACCTTTTTATTGTGTTTTTGAGAAAATGACATTTCATTGATTTCTTTGTACTAGACAGCATTTATTGGGAAGCTGCTTGCATATTATGTCACAAATAATAAAATAAAAATAAGAATAACTTTTTGAATCTTTGATGGATTTTCCTCAAACCTTCACCAATATCCTTTTAATTACCATTTCTATTATTTTCTACCAGAAACTTTTTATCATGGTGAATTTCCCCATTGAAATTAAACAGGGATTCCAGGTACATGGTAATGGTAATAAGATGAATCTGGACAGAATATTACCAAATGATCACCCAAGTGTTCACATGCATCATCTCCTAGATACTGTGATGTGAAATAATTCTGGTAGAAAATCAACATTTGTTGAGCAAACAAGCTTGGCACTCTGCCAGGTTGATGGGTCTTTTTCTACCCGGGTAATTCCATTGGGTTGGGTCCAAAAATGACAGGATGTCCATGTTTATCAACTATTCTAGTTCATAGTGAAGATCAATTCAGATGTGGCCAAGTTTTGATGTTGATGTGAGCAAGGTTTCTAACCATAGGAATTTATGTTTGATTTTGATTTTTTCTGTCTGGCTTTGTTGAAGTTCCAATGAACAATGTTACATGATCATCATATATCATTGGCCATGATAGATACATGTCGTTTCTCATGCATGTCTTTTATAACTGTAATGCATCATGATGTTGATTACCAGTAGTAAACCTTAGTGGGGAGTGGGGACAAAATTTGTGCTTGATTGATCATTGGAAGATATTTGCATAATTTAACAGAGAAATTTTTAATAAATGATAAATAATGATTGAGCCTGGCCTAAAATACTACTCATTCAGTTTTTAAGTCGAGTTCTAGTGTTGTAGCTACAGTCAGTCGGCAAGCCCCTGTGTTAATGAGCAAATGGGCCAGATTTATCCAAGTCCTCTCGTGGCTGAATTCATGTCCCTGCAAAATCTCGTGAATTGTGAGACTTTCTTTCTCAAAGAATTTAACCACTTTCTCCTGGAGTAAAATTGATTATTGTTGTACCATTGGGAAGAGTAAATGTTACTCTTTCATATTGGTTATTTCTTTTGAATAAAATATTTTGATAAATAAGTGATTTTTTTACCAGAAAAGATGCATCAAACAGAAATTTCTTCCTCTGTTTTCACTTGCAAATTGTGCAACATTTTGTGTTTTAGGTACCAACATTATTTATATCATCAGAAAGCTCAAACTCTATACTTTCTTACAATGTCACTCTTGATATGTGGCATCTTTAAGATGGGTCAGCAGCCAGCTTTTTCCATCAAGATGCAAGACGAGATTTCTAAAATTTCTGAGTAACATGAAATCCAGAGTTCTGATTGGCTGAATAATGTTTTAACAACAACAGGCGCGGGTTATTTGAAGAGATTACCACATGGTGAGTGTGACCTTGCAGAGGCCCAGTGTGGGGAACATTGGAATTTGCGTGGGTGTGTGGTCTCTGTGACCAATCAGAGTGCAGTATCCTTGTTTTTGAGCTGCTAAATGTACTTGGCCTATGAAAAGCTGGCTGCTGACCCATCTAAGATACATCTTCTTATACAAATTATATCATATTAAAGCGTAGATCTTCAGCTTTATTATGATCTGAAAATCATTTGTGCTCAAACAGAAATCAAGTGTGAAAACAACAACATTTGTTGCATGAAAAAAATCATTTTGTTTCATGTTTTATATCAAAAGTTTTCCCTATATTACAACATTTTTTTAAAAATTCCAAACACATGACCTGAAAGAATGATTCTTCTTCTTTACAAAGATACCAAAAACATGAAATTTGGTTAATATTTAGAGCAGCAATGACAGAATAAAAAGAGGTGTTTTGGTTCGCACCAAGCTCATTAACTATGCAAAAACCCTATAGTCTTGAATATCACTTGGATAAAAGAAGCTACTTTTTCAGGGCTTGCCGACTGACTGAGCTAGACCTTTTCTTTTTATTACAGTGCAAAGTGTTAATGGCTAAGCATAGCAAGCGAAGCGTGTTTGGCGAAACGTATTGATTGAAGCATATGTATGACTGTAAGGAAAAAAAATGTAGCTTGATCAGATGAGTCCTGGTTAGCCAGATAAAATGAAACAGGAAACAAAAACATAGAAAAGGCACCAAAGTTTAAAGTACATGTACATAGTACATGTCAAAATGTACTATGTTGATATATGTATGTATATATATATATATATACAGTGCGTCCCAGAAAAAACGAAACCGAGATTTAGCAATCATTTATCATTACTTAATCATAAATAAAATAGACAAATGACCTACCAATTTAAAGCTTAGAATCTCCTCTTTCATCTGATATTACTTAGATTATTTCTCATTCACGCATGAGTGAGCAAATGCAACTTGAAGAAAGGATATCAAAAACTCATTTGGCAGGGGGTATCTGGGTTTCAAAAAGAAAACCCCATTTTTGAAAAGTTCAATATCTCCTCTTTAATTTGATACCTAAATTACAGAAAATGGTCACGAAATAACAAAGCTCTGGTCATTTGAAATAATTCTTGAATTTCAATAATTTCATAAAATGAAGAGGTTCTCCAGGATGGCTTTCAAACTCTCTCGACACTCTGTTTTGTTGACGATCAGCCATGCATTAAATCTTTTGTTCACCATGCGAAAGCTTCTGTGGGAAACCGGTGAAAACACGTTTATCTCATGAAATTATGGAAATACAAGCCTTATGTCAAATGACCAGAACTTTTTTATTTCTTGACCATTTTTTGTAATTTTGGTACCAAATTAAAGAGCAGATATTGAACTTTTCAGAAATGTGGTTTTCTTTTTTAAACCCAGATAACCCCCGCCAAATGAGTTTTTGGTATCCTTTCTTCAAATTGTTTTTGCTCACTCATGCGTGAATAAGAAATAACCTAAGTAATATCAGATGAAAGAGGAGATTCTAAGCTTTAAATTGGTAGGTCATTTGTCTATTCTATTTATGGTTAAGTTATGATAAATGATCGCTAAATCTCGGTTTCGTTTATTCTGGGACGCACTGTATATATATATATATATATATGTATGATTTTTTTTCTGCTATTTTTTGTAACGATAAAAAAAAAATTTATCAGGTATAAATATATTTTAATTAGATTATTAGATTGTATATATGTATATGTTATTAATTATATCATTTACTTATTATGTTATGCTAAGAAAAAAATTATTTCACTTGTATATGATTTTATTGGAATGTGGAAATAAATATATCAAATCAAAGTTCAGTTTTGAGCTTTGGAAATATTTGTCTCCCTTTTATATTCGGTGTGTATTTACCCATTGTCAATGGTGTCGTTTGTTGTAATAGTAGAAGGCTTACCGGTATGTGCTTTTATGTATGGCACACCAACAGAAGCGATTCCAGGGGGGCTTTTCATGAAAGAAAGGACTTGTCAGACATTATATCTGACAGGTCCCATTTTGTCACACAGTTTCACAGTTACAATAGGAACTTTGCTTCTAATCAAAATCAAGGAAAGTTGGGTAAGATCTGACAACTTTGTGTATTGTGTAAGTGAAAAAAAAAGCATATCACATTCTCGTACACATTTTTAACATCTCCAAAAGTTATACAAGTATCTCTTAAAAAGATTTTCATGGTAGTGCCACAGGACACCAAATTATGAAGATTGAAATTTGAACTTGCCTTTAAATGAAAACAAAGACTGATATATAGCCCGTGGCTATTGATCTTTTGGCTTGTCTGGATGTTTATAATATGAATTATTAATTCCAACATACCCACATACCAGTCTGCCTCCAAGCTATAGTGTTATATTAAAGAATGTACAACTAGATGAACTCGCCGTGCACCAGCTGGGTCTTCGATCGATGTGGCATACTTGTTTTAACCACCTGTGCACCCTAAAGCAAAATCAAACATCTGATTATACAAACCTACGTATATTGACTATGTTATAACCAGGGAGTTTGGAGTCCTGAGCCCCGTCTTACAAAGAGTTATGATTGATCCAATCAAACTCAAGTATATGGAAATCCAACAATTTCATTTTTTTTTCTTTAGGAAATTTGCACAATGTCCTTTGAAAACAAAGAGAAACATACTGAATTGTCTTTTTCTTCTTCTTCTTCTTCTAGAATAGAAATAACAAAAATAAATGATGTATTCTTGAGCTCTGACCTTTGAACTTCGGTTACCTACTATTAGAAACACCCTGTATTTTGGTATGATGACATATTTGTAGACTGTCCTCCTCTTCCTTTCTGTACAGGGAATAATTTTGCTTTACAAATTTGAATAGCATTTTAGTCATAAGAGAAAAGCTCTGAACTAAGTAATGTGCAGTCCTATGTGTACTATACAAAAGACTTTATGCATAGCAGTGTTTCAAGAATGTGGAGCAAATTGTGATACTATACCAGGAAAATTATTCCCCTTTGTATTATCTCACTTGTAACCAAAGTTATTAATCTTTCCTCTACAGCATTCTGATATATTACACCATGAGAAGGATAGAAATACAGATATAGTAAGTACATATACCTCATCTCCATACATACAAATTCAAAAAGTTAATTCTAATAACTCATCTTTTCTTGGTAGTATATTCCACTTGCAAATGTATTGTTTATTTTTCTTTGTGCTTTGTAGATAGTTAAATGTGAAAAGAGCAAATAGTACCTTTAAAACAGATAAGTGTATTTTTTATTGTCAGGTTAGTTTATTTGACATATAATTTGAAAATAGACCATCAAAATGATAAATAATGTAAAATGATTATAAACAATATAAATCTACCTAAATACACTTTTGACTTTAATGTGTGTTTCCTTATGCATGACATGACAGATTAATTTCATTTTTCCAAATTGAACTTCATTAATCTTGATGCTAACCATGTTCATTATATTGCATTATACACAAAAAATCCAAACTCTGTTTATCCAGAAATATTTAATATACATTGAGCAATTTTCAAACTAGCAAATGTCTTGTCGACCCCATCCCGCCCCCTCTCTCTTTCATAACGCCTTTATCCAGACTTCATTGATTGTTAAAAAATATTGTCCTTTGGTCTTAATTTTTTTCTTTGCTTTTAAATGGTTTCTATTGACTCTCACTCTGGTTTGATTACTAGTTATGAATATCCTTTTTTCATTGAATTTCTGCAGGAATTTTGGTGGCAGCCGGAGCTGAATGATTCTACCATAGAAGTCTACAGGAAGAGAATATTGGTGAGAGTTTGATTTGAAAACCATGCGTTTTTTTTTCTTTTACTATTTTTACAAGTACGGTAATCAATCCCAGTGTACAAACAAAATCAGGTATATCCAGCTCCACTCACACTTATTATGAAGTGAAAAAAACCCTAGCACATGGGATCTACTGTGTCTTGTCCAGCTATTGTTATTTGCAATTCAAATACTATAGATATCCCAGACTATTACTGTATGCAGCGCAGGTAATGATAATGACCTCCTGAGTGATTCGTAGTATAATGAATGGGAATTTAACCCTAAATCTCCCGGAGTATTTTGATTCTTGTCATTCCGGGGGGGGGGGCATTATGGCCCCCCTTAAGATCTCGGCCGCGGATTGCGCGATCACAACGAAAATTTGCATGATGGTAGAGAATGACGTAATCTACGCAGTTGCATTGGTAAATTTCACTGAATTCATATATTTTTATTTTATATGAATTAATTATGCTAATTTATTCATGAAATCATACTTTTTGCTCTGATTCACTAAATAAAGCTCCTAGAATGCTATTTTTTGGTAAAAATATTCTTTATAGCATTCCTAACAATTGTGAATGAAAAAAATTCTTGTACCAAGACCGATTTCTTATGTATTTTATGTTTGTTTTTTTCTTATGTATTTCTATGTTTTTCTACTTTTTGTTTTTTTATTGTTTTTTCGATGGAATTCCTTCCAGACTTAATACTGATCATTAACAAGGCAAAATTAAATCAGTTTAATCATGAAAAGTACAAAAAATGATACATTTCTGAATTTTGGCTAAATACACAATTTGCATTGGATTTGTACATGAAATCACGTTTATGAGCAAGTTTGGGTCTGACATGCACTTACATAATGTTGCGTAATGTTGTAACTGCTTACCCGGGCGCCACAAATTTGGTCTCAAAATTTGCGCGAGACTTGAAAGTAAAAGGTAAAAAAAAGTAAAAATTTGCGCAGCAGATATACTGTATATCGCGAAAATTGTCGAGGGGGGGCCATTATGGCCCCCCCCCCCGGGAGAATTAGGGTTAAGGTGTTAGATGCCAAAAAAAGCAAAGAAAGGCCCCTTGGAATGAAATATTTATTTATCTTTTGTATATGTGCATGTATGCTTGAAACCTCAGGTATCACTCATGTATTTGCTACAAGCAGAAATGTTACCATTATTGATACACGTGTATTATAAGGATTTACTTGCCATTTCAGGATTTGAAATGAAATATGATATTTGCCTTCATACATCTTGTATACTGGACTAATGTGAACACATACATGTACATGTAAATGCAAGGTTTGCTCAGTGAACAGTTGTGAACCAAAAATTTATTGACAATGGACTGAAATACTGGAAATATGAACTTTGAACCTCCAGATATTTGTGAAACCATAGTTTTAAAGCAATTTCAGCTTTGTGCCAATCACAAATTTAGTCTGAGCTCGACACAGTCTTCTTAAGTATTGTGGTATAAACTTATAATAAAAATAAAATATTTACTTTTATGAATTTGCACAAAGTGTTAAGGGGGGAGCGAACTAGCCAACATGATGTGTTGTATGTCATTGATTTTGTGTTTGCTGTAATCACAAGATATTCCTGTACCTCTCAAAATATTTTAATTTCTCTTCACAAATAGAAGTTTTGGCTTTTTGTTTATGCTTTGTTTTACTAATATTTATCTGAAAGGTATATTGATTTTATACACATTGGGTAATTTCAAGTACATTGTATATTGTTGGTGTTGGCCTACCGTAATGTAGCTCCAAAATCAAGTTAGGGATATCAAACATGGTGCCAATTATGTTACTGTTCTAGTGATTATGTTAGTCTTAGGACCACACTGTTGCTAAGACTGGTAAGGCTGGTGCTTTGTCTAGTTCAGTGTAGTGCTACTCAAGAACACAGCACCATCTTTCCTAGTTCAGTGCTGTGTCTGGTGTAGTGTAGTGCTTCTTGAGAGTGGCATAAAGGAACACTATACTGAAGCAGATACAGCACCAGCCTTTCCAGTTTGGTGCTTTGTCTGTTGTATTGTAATGCTACTTGAGAGCTGCCTAAAGGAGCACTGCACTAAACCAGACACCACACCCCAAACCGGCCTTACCAGTTTGACGATGTGTCTGGTTCAGTAGTGCTGCTCAAGAGCAGCCGAAAAGAGCACTATACTGAACCAAACACCACACCAGCCTTACCAGTTTGGTGCTGTGTCTGGTACAATGTAATGCTACTCTAGAGCGGCCTAAAGAAGCACTACACTGAAACAGACAAGAGCACCAGCCTTATAGTTTTGTGTGGTGTGTAGTTCAGTGTAGAGCTACTCGAGAGTGGTCTAAAGGAGCACTACACTGAAGCAGACACAGCACCAGCTTTACCAGTTTGGTGCCTTGTCTGGGGTAGTGTAATGCTACTCGAGAGCGGCCTAAAGGAACATTACAGTAAACAAATCATTTCAATTACTATTACTTGACCTTGGCTTTCTGTATACAAGTCATTAGCAGGGACTTTAAGCTGCATATATTCTTACCACTTTCCTCAAGTGAGGGGTTTTCCCAGCAAACTCAGGAGATGGTATGGTAACAGATTTGTTTTTTAAATGTTTATTTTCATCTCAATGTAGAAGTCCATGTACCCTGCTTTAAAGATAAATTCCAGTTTTGGTAACGACCTCAAAATGACTTTTTACAGAATCTTAATTCAATGACCACTGAAGTGTCTGTTTGTATGAATAAAAAATATGTACCAAAGGATTCTGGAAGAAATTGTGTAATTGCTGAGAAATAAGCAAAATAAGCGCGGATTCGGTCACTTCCGTCGGGTCTTTATTCCAGCAATATTAATACACTGTCCCACATGTGCCTATCTGTGTTGGTGATCTTCAGTGTGAACATTTTTCAGCGTAGATTTCAAGATTTCACAAAGTTCAGTTTATGTTACTCTACCAGATCTAGATCCTCGATGATACACTGACAATTAAGCCTTGTTTTACAGACTTTCTCATGAAATCAGTGTTCACTGCAACTACTGGAATTTCTCTTTAAACAAACAAATATAAAAGTTAAAATAATTTTGCATCCATATGTTTGATAAATTTTTTATGTATCTTTTGGATACAGGCTGAAGAGAAAAAGCCTGCTCTTGTTGTTCATGGACTAGGAACATGGACCATCAAACTTAACCAAGGATCTCCTTCAGCTCTGCAACAGTTCCAAAGTAAGTCCAAAGATGGGCCAGCCTGAAGGTCTCTGAACACATTGGTCATGGTGGACCCTGGGCTCCATAACACAAAGCATAGCAATTGATTTTTGAACATTTTTTATGATTGACTCTATTGACTACAATGTATAATTAATCGTAAAAATTAATGGTATGATAAATTGCTAACCTTTGTGTTACAGGACCTGGGGCTACATGACATAAGGCATAGTGATTGATCGTAGAGCAATTTTTTTATGAATAGGGTGGGGGGACGGGGGCTGACCTGTCCCCCTAAAAACGATCCCCCCAAATTTTTTTGTTGATAACCTTTTTTTTTGCTTGTCAATTTTGTTTCGTGCGTCCCCCCTAAATTCATGTGAACCCCCCCTAAAATGTATTTGTTCCCACCCCCCTAAATAGGTTGATGACCTTTTTTTTTTGCTTTTCAAAAAATTCTGGTGATTCCCTCCTAAAATTTAGGATGATAAACTTTTTTTTTTTGCTTGTCAACTGTGTCCATCGTAACATTTCAGATGGACCCCCCCTAGATTTGTTTGCTTCCGCGGCCAATGACGTCAAGTGCATGTTAACTCCATCTGGAAAATTGGTCATACAATCACTTGCTAATAAAGCTTTTAGATATGGATCCTAGGTCTTAGTTTCATGAAACAGTCTTTGTATAAGACTTCCTTCCTTTCATCAAATTATTATAACCCTGTTCTCGTACTTTCTAAAACCAATTTACTTGAAACCGGTTCAGGAAACCAGTTTGGAAGATCGTGTTGATAGCATTCCCATCTGATCAGCCGAAAGTGGTTGTCAAAACCACTTCACATGAAGCAGTCTTGTTGCTACGGGAATGCTCTTTAGTGGGGTGTCATGTTTCATGTGAAATTTGAAACCACAGCTTTAATAGACTGTGTGGAGTAGTGCGCTCAAGATGTGCGAAGATCGTTTCCTCAAGAACGATTATGTCCTTGCGCTAAAATAAGTTAAACGAGGCAAAACGATCTTGAAAACTACATCGCAAGGTGGTTTTCCAAACCGGTTTGGAAGATCGCTTTCAAGACCGCTTCGACTGTTCTCATTACACTTTAACCTAGTTTCCACTAAACTAATTTTAGGACAGTAATGAGAAAGGGTCTCAGATGAACTTAGACTGCTTGTTTTAATAATAAAGCCCAGAGTCTGCATTCCAACATATCAAAAGAATGGCTTAGCTTCAAACTAACTTTTATAAGTTAAACATGAACTTGAACAATATGCTAAATTTTGCAATAGACGAGCAAAATCTAATTTATATGTTTGTGTATACAGCAAATGTTTTATTTGTGGTTTGTCTTGTATTAGGTTCTGCTTTTACTTAATTATGCCCAGATTGAATCCATACGTCAATTGCATGCAGCATCGTCAGATTTTAAGTTTGAAATAATATGCTCCATGAAATGTCATGGAAGTTAATTGCCCTAGAGCTCTTGAAAATATTCATAGTTCTGTTACGTCAATAGTTTAGGTATGAAATTAAAAAAAAGGAGAGAAAAAAAAATGCCAAATTGAGAGATGACTTCCACAGGGAGCGTTTCTTGGAGAGTTATGTCAGTTGCATGAGACTGGGTAAATGCTAATGGCCTGTATTATCAAAAGAGGTTTCAATTGTACCATGGTACAAAAACATGAACTATATTATGCAGATTCTATAAAATGATTACACTTATTTCATCGCGTACACAAAGTTAAATTCAATTAAATGCATGCTTTTGGCAAAGAGTGCTTAAAATCAAGTGCGTTATAAATGAAATAAATCTTCATTGTCCATGTTTTTGTACCAAGGTACAATTGAAACCTCTTTGAGAATACGGGCCAATAAGTCATAAAAATCCACTGACAAAACTCTTCATGTAACACTCCAATGTATAGCAGAACAATAAGAACTTAAATCTATCAATATCATGCTTATCGGATTGACATCAGGAGGATATTGAAATAAGGTGGAAATATGTAACAAGTTTAGAGTGTTAGAATGTGAATGGATTGTATTTCCCCTTGTTTTCTAACAGGAAACCTGACAAATTTTGCTCCAGTCCTTGCCCAAACAGCCCAACAAACAGAAGTCATATGGATGTTACAAGGTTTGTCATTGTTTCATGTAGAAGACTAGAACTAGAGCCTTTCAAATAGATGTAATCTTATGAATTTTTCATAAAATAAGATCCCTATCTATTTATTAATATATATTTGTTTAATTGTTAGCAGTACTTATTTGAGTATAAAACCATTAATTAATTGTGATTAGTAAAAGTAAAAACAAATGCTGCAGTTATGAATTTTGGCTAGAAAGAGAGTTTGCATTGAATTTGTACATGAAATCCTGTTTTTGAGTAACATTAGGTCTGACATGCTCGTTCAAAATGTTGTGTAACCTTCGGAACGGCATTTACGGCATTGCAAATCTGGTCTCAAAAGTTGTGTAACTATAGATCCCATTTCATTATCATTTTGATTTATACACAGTAGAAATGATTCCATATTTATGTTACGATTTTTTTTTGTAATTGAGGATGCAAAATTGAATCAAATGTGGTCATATCATTGATGAAGGCTGCAGTGGATAGCTGAAAACAGATCACAAAATCAAATTGAATTTAATTGAGAAAAACTTCTTTATGAGAATTGGGTGGTACAATATATACCCATCTATTGTTGTTGCTGAAAGTGAAATCCATTTCTAAATCGTGGGGAGTATTTCAATTTGCTCTGAGCCAATCAGATGCAAGGATTTCAGTAGCTTATAACAAACAGGGTGTAAAAATCAGCATTTGTCTAAAGTGGTCTCCTGGCGAGTGTGTCAGCTGTTCTAAGCTACTAAAATCCTTGCACCTGATTGGCCGAGAGCAAATGAGTGGGAGAAAATCACTGACAAGATTCTTAATGAAAAATGCTCCCCTTTTCTCTTGTTTCGTATAGCACCTGTCCAAGAGGAACTACTAACCCCGGCAAGGAGCATGATTACAAACGAGCGATTACAACAATACAATGATGCTGCAGAGAAATATCTGTAAGATTGCTATCAAATACGTGAAGGGGCCAATTTCAGAAAGAGTTATAATCAAACACATCCTTCAAACAATCAAACGTAACTTGAATTTCAGCCAATTATTAGTGCAGATTTTTATATATTCTCCATCATTAATATAAAAGAAATGCCATTAATTGCAACTCTTTCTTTGAATGGCCCTTGCACAAGTTATTAATTTTGTTCTTTAAAATGATTGAAAGAATATTGTATCAATCCCTTTTTGTTTATAATTTTGATTGTATGTTTTAAATTCTATGTTAGTGTGTTACATGTTAGAAATTGATTTAGATTCCAAAATTCAACTTTGTTATACAACTCTTATCTTTAATTATATTTTAACCATGGAATCATCTTATAATCTTGGAAATTTTCATTAATATTGATTTTACTTTTGCAGTGGACTAATTTGTGAAAAGAATTTGAAATTTCATATTATTTCCTCCTTTCATACACGTTTTGCTCATCTTCAAATCAAATCAAATCATTTATTTTTCACAACAATATGAAAAATAAAATTCAAATATAACAAAATAAGATATAAAGGACAAAGGACAAAAGGAAGACGAAAGGACAAAAGAATATTAACACAAGTACATGTAGATGGAAATGCACAAATGTATGATATTGTCCGTGAGCCAAAACGAGACCACAAAGTCTCTAAAGTTGCGATATCTACCATAAAATCAACAAACTATCAAAATAGACATTTATTAATAAGACATGAGAAAACATTTTTTTTTCCACAATCACAAAAATTTACCTGTCGTTGCTGGCGCTATTTCTGATGTAGCACGACAGAGTATGGGATCGTACATGTACATCGAAGATATTCGGTTGTGCTGCATCAGTAAAAGCACCAGCTATGACAGTAGAGGAAAGGGGTCTGACAAAGCTTGCAGCCTAGCAAGTGAAAGCTTACCAAAAAACAGGTAAATTTTTGTGATTGTGAAAAAGAACATTTTCTCATGTCTACACATCAATCAGATGAACCTTTTCAATGATTTCTTAATAAGTTGAGTAAATGGGCACTTATTTAGAATAAAAAGAGCAGTTATATGTATCTACAGTGTATTATTATCATTATCATTATTATTATTATTATTATTATTATTATTATTATTATATGGAGCGTTGTGGCCCAGTGGATAAGTCTTCTGACTTTGAAACAGAGGGTCGTGGGTTCGAATCCCAGCCATGGCGTAATTTCCTTCAGCAAGAAATTTATCCACACTGTGCTGCACTCGACCCAGGTGAGGTGAATGGGTACCCGGCAGGAATAATTCCTTGAATGCATGAGCGCTGAGAGGCAGCTCGAGCTAAAGCCGGGGTAATAATAATAATAACAATGCGCCTCTGAATAGAATATTTCTAGATAGATGGCGCTATATAAATGCCTATTATTATTATTATTATTATAATTATTATTATTCTTGTTATTATTTATCATCATTATTATATTATTAATGTTGTTATGTCTGTTGAATATCTTCCACAGGAGTAATACAGGTGTGGTATTTTGGAGGACCGCCGTCTTAACATCATCTGAATCCTATGAGAATACAATGGATGGACTACATGTATCAAATGAAGCCATTCAAACAGTAAGGAGTTTCTTATTTTCACTATCAAAGATAAATGATAGTTTTGGTGACAACTTCAAAATGAGTTTGTTCTTAGTCTAATTCAATTGCTACCAAAGTGTCTGTTTGCATGAATAGAAAATATGGATTCTGAAAGATATTGTGTAATTGCTGAAAAATTAGCCAAATGAGCATGGGTTTTGAAACAAATGTCTTGTGTTTTTCCAAGCAGTAATGATAATACACTGTCCCACATGTGCTTATCTGTGTTGGCGATCTACAGTGTGATTGTTTTTCATCTTATATTTCATGATATCACAAAGTTTAGTTAAAATGTAACTGTACCAGATCTAGTTTCACGATGATACAGTAACAGTCAATCGTGCTTTGACAGACTTTCTCGTGAAATCAGTGTTACTACTTTCATTTATCTTTAGAAGGGAAATTCATCCTTTTGTTGTTCCTGGTTTTCCCCAATTTACAGAATCAGACAGGATGTTTTCTATCATCCTAGATCTGGTGCAGTTTTACAAAAAAAATCCTGAAAACAAAGCTGAAAAACAATCACACTGAAGATCACCAACATATATAAGCACATGTGGGACAGTGTATTATTATTGCTCAGAAAAAGAGAAGAAGACCCAATGTTTGGCCAGAGTGCCATGCTCACTTTCCTATTTTTTTTCTGCAATTACACAAATTCATCCAGAATTCTTGGCACATATATTTTTTTGTATTTTTACATTACTGACATTGACAACTAGCATTTATCTTTAAATTTCAATTTCATGACGGAGTTGTATGCAGCTCCCCCATTTGTTACGTGATGAAAATTCCAGAAAATGCAATTATTTCTTTTTCTCTGAAAATAATTTTACCTTTACATTCAATATATCAGACATATCATTTTATGCGTGCTCCTGTGTGAATTTTTTCCCACCAGTCATTGGGGGAAAAATCTGGGCTATATTAGTGAGAATATCCAACAATCTTCAAATTAGCAAGAATCCTGCCTTGGATGAAAAAAAAAATATTGGGCGATGTAGAGATAGAATTTGTAAACAGCTGAGGTATAAGCCTGTAGAATATTTGATTCTGCCATCAGTTGCTCTTGGCCGAGTAGTCTAAGGCATCAGGCTGTAGCCCTGTACTTTAATGTCACAACAACACAGGTTCAAACCCCTATTGATGGCTAATAATAATGATATTTTTATACGCCCGTCCTAGGACGGGACGTATTGTGGTATCACGCTCGATGTCTGTCTGTCCGTCCGTTAACTTTTCCTTGTAAACACGATAACTTCAGTTTGACTTAACTTAGGCTCATATAATTTGGTGGGTATGATATTAACGTGGATCCCAGGAAGCCTATTGATTTTGAGGTCAAAGGTCAAGGTCGCACTGACATGTTTTCATCTTACCTTTCTGCAGTCCTTGTAAACGCGATAATTTCAGTTTAACTTAACCTAGGCTCATATAATTTGGTGTGTATGATACTAGCATCGATTCTAGCAATTCTTTTGATTTTGAGGCCATAAGGTCAAAGGTGATATCGCCACCTTCCACTTTTTTTGCTTGACCAATAACCAATAACATTTTCCGCGTTACAGACGGGCGATTATGTGCTCGCCTTAGCAACACTCTTGTTTATATTTTTGGGTTATAAATTTATAACAACAGTTATTCTATTGAAATTAAACAGGGCGATTCGTAATTTTGACAATAGACACGAAAAAAACTTTACTAAATATTCACTTGGTCTGGCTGATTTAATCGTGGCTTAGAATGATAACAAATTTGGCCCGTATCTGTTTTATTTTCTGCGTCTTCTTCTTAGGATGTTCAAATTCTGTTCAACCGTGTTTGTAATGCAGTAGTAAACCCGTCAGATGCTAACTGTTGTTCTAAACCATCTCCTGGCATGACATGGATACAGAAAGGAACATTTGGATTCTTTGTAGCAAAGTAAGTCCCTCCTTTTAAATTTATAACTTTGTATTTATTTTGACCTACTTTGTATTACTACCCCTTTTCACCAAAGGGGTAGTCCAGGCAGAAAATACGTGTGATTTCAATTAATAGAATAAAATCAGACAAACAAATACTGAAATTCTCATGTATATGTTTCTTTAGTTTCTTTGTTTTTATATAGCCCACTTTACATCGGGATGAACCTTCTCTTAAATACATGGACATAAAATGCCTCGTAACTTCTGAGGGTTTCCATGGCGAAGAAGAATAGTGTAGTAGTAGGTTTCACGGTACACCATGTATCTTACATGGGCAAGTTTTGGTCCTGAAAAGAACCACCCAATTTCGACGTTTCGACAAGTGTGTTCTTGTCGTCCTGAGGAGAATGAGATTGGGTGGTCCTTTTCAGGACCAATACTTGCCCGAGTAAGATACATTGTGTACCGTGAAATCTACTACACTATAAAATGTCTCCCTGTGTTTTCTTATAAACGATGTGCTCAAAGAAAAAAATCCTCTTGTGATCCTACGGAAGAGGGAAAAAAACAGAAAAAAATCAAAGCGTGAAAGATTAAGTCCATTGTTTATTATTCCATGTATACAGAATTAAGTTGTTGGACAGGTGTATTTTGTATGATAAACATGAATTTCAGGAAAGTGTCTGGTGTTCATAGTTCTTCCATTTAAAAATCCTGTGGTTGATTCAACCCACCCCCATGCCTGGCCAATTTAGGGATAAATGCCATTTTAAAACACCTATAGTTCTTTGTGACACAGCTTGCCATGTCAAATTATCAAATATTTCTCATATATTTCTCTTCTACCCCAGCTTCTTTCTTGCCATATTCTTCAAAATCCAGTCCAATCGTCGACAACGGATGACCAAATCCCCTACTCACAATCATGTGGATACCGAAGCGGCCAATCACATCAGTTCTAATGATGCGACAACCAATCACGTCACAACCAATAACGTAACAGGCAATCAGATTTCTCCTGCTCCTTCAAACACCAAGGAGAAGACCAAGGAGAAACCACATTGGGTTGATACTGCTTACAATTGCACAAGCTGCCTGGCTAGATACGGTTTGGTTATGCTTTATGTCTACTTGTGTGATAGGTAAGAGTATTTCCATATTGGATTATCATCCGTAGTCCAATAAAGCTGTATACCTTTGTGTTGAATAACAATTATTTTGACTTAAATTGGGAATTTGACGAAAAAAAATTATCATGACATGAACTATTTCATCATTTCGTGGAGCATTGTGGCCCAGTGGATTAGTCTTCTGACTTTGAAACAGAGGGTCGTGGGTTGAATCCTGGCCATGGCGTAATTTCCTTCAGCAAGAAATGTATCCACATTGTGCTGCACTCAACCCAGGTGAGGTGAATTGGGTACTCAGCAGGATTAATTCCTTGAATGCATGAACGCTGAAAGGCAGCTCGAGCTAAAGCTGGGGTAATAATAATAATAACGCGCCTTGGAATAGAATATTTCTAGATAGATGGTGCTATATAAATGCCTATAATTATTATTATCATTTATGGCAGAGAATGTTAGTAGTCTCAGTGAATGTTATTCTTTTTCTTACCATGAATATTAGTGTTTGTGATAGCACACTTTCTTTTGTCGTGTGGTTTACATGTAGGTCATATGATGAACACAGCATTTTATAAAGAAATAGTGCACATGCCTCATATATAAATAATTAGATTTATGACCAGTTGGATTTCCATTTCTGATATTGAATTAATTTCATCTTCTCATGAACAAAGGTTGTATGTATCATGTATGGCATAATGTGCAGTATATTGTCCACCACTTCATTGTACCGGTAATTTAGTATTAACATATTATATTTCATGATTTGTGGAGCACTTTGTGGAGCGTTATGGCCCAGTGAATTAGTCTTCGGACTTTGAAACAGAGGGTCATGGGTTCGAATCCCAGCCATGGCGTAATTTCCTTCGGCAAGAAATTTATCAACATTGTGTCGCACTCGACCCAGGTGAGGTAAATGGGTACCCGGTAGGATTTATTCCTTGAACGCTTTAGCGCCTTTTAATATGGCGACTCAGCTACAGCCGGGGTAATAATATGATACCAAGTATCAAAGCGCTATATAAATGGACATATTATTATTTATTATTATTTAAATTGATGGTTTTTTGTTTTGTTTGTTTTAGGACGGACTTGTTTCCCAAGAAGCAGAAGTATTACTCAAGCTTTTACTTCTTCTTTTCGCTCTTCTTAGCTTTTGCCATATCACTCTTTTTTCATGAAAATACAAAGAAGGTATGTATATTCTATCATATCATATGTGTATAAGGGCTGGGTCATAACGTTTATTTGAAAAACATTTAAGCGCTACTAATAAAAGCATGTTTAAGGCTAACCTGCAGGAGTTTGAAAATAGCCTTCAACAACTGTTGTTGAAAATTTTACACTTAACATATTTGCAACCATGAAATGGTGATCTATTTTCCATTTTTTTACTTGAAATTATTTTGATTTTGTTGGAAGCTATCAAGAAAATGAAGAATATTCACTTCTTTCTTGGCACACACAGTCAGCATCATGAAAGTCTAGGTGTGGGACTACAATAATGCTATTATATTGATCAAATGGTCCGATGTGTTTATATTTATTTTCTTGATAGTGAGATTAATTCATATTTCCATTATTCCATTGCAAGTATAGTCAGACCTCTCTCTTATCTGGACACCTTTGCACCAGCACCAATCTGGATAAGGGATTTATCTGGATCTGGGAGACCCAATATTAAATACACGCAGCTGCCTTCCTGATGCTACATGTAATCTATTGTAGTGGGCATACACAGACAGTATTTCACTGCTGTCAGTGCAAATTATAGGTGGTATATTTACAGAAATGATATCGAATTGGTGGCCAAAACTCTTGGATAATTTACCTGCTGAAATGATGTAGGTATACATTGACATTGATCATACCTCGCATGAAAGAGAATGACTCTATGAAACTATGTTTTACAGTTGATCATTGCAGCTTCACAAAGTCGGCCATTGTTATACTGACTGTAGGCTCAAACATGATAGATGGCGCTATCCGCTTTTAGGACTAGTGCTAGTTATAGCGAGTCATGTCTTGTTGTTTTTTCCCCGAAAAAAAGAGAATGTGATGAAATGGCTTGATGGAAAATTATCCTGTCTAAGTTTTTTCAGTGATTTTGGTAATTTATTTTCAATGAAAAATGTGGTTTTAGGTAGACTATATTGGAAAATATATGTAATCAAAGTGAATTCGCGAAGAAATTTTGAGTTTAGATTGATATCTCATTTCTCAATGCACGTACTACATTGAAAAAAAAATCAGGGCAAGTGTGCATGCAGATATCCAAATAATAGAGAGATCCGGATAAGGGAGGCCGGATAAGAGAGGTCAGACCCTATAGTGAAATAGTTTTTCTTTCCTTTTCTACATTTTTTCTTGGTCAGGAAGCTCCTGAGGGGGCCACGGCCTCCCAAGCCCCTCCTCCTATCAGTAAGGAAGAGGAAGAGACGAATGTAATTGTACACTTTTCAATGTATTCTTAACCCTTTGAACACGAAAAGCCGGAATACTGGCTTCACCAAGAACACGCATATATATATATATATGAAAAGCCGGAATACTGCCTTCAAGTCACGTGACTCGAAAAGCAAGGGTTTCAGATGTCTAGGTGACCTTTAAAAAGTGACGTCATCTTGGAAAAAAAATCAGTTTATAATTTCATCTTTAAATGGTTTTCATTTGTAAGGTTTTTAGCTTTAAAAAATTGCCAAATTATATTACCCTACCAAGGAGCCTCTTGCTATAATACACGGCGAGTGGAATACGGACTATGCGTAAGCTATTGGTGAATTGTACTTCTATCAAAGTAGTTATTTTGAGACAAAAATTTGAGATTATCGTTAGTACGGGAAGCTACAGAACATCTGAGTAAGGTGCCGCTGGCATGGCCAAGCTCGAATCGTGAGAATAATAGATTATTTATTTCAAATGTCATTTATATCTCCATTTTGCCGATATCTTGATATCTGCAAATAATTCAGGGTGAGGGTCACCACCGTCCCAAATGATTCAGGGTTCAAATGGGTTAATCTTTTTTTTTTCAGCCAGCCATCTTAAATCTTAACCAGACTACAGAATGGAAAGGATGGATGCAGTTATGTATCTTGAGCTATCACTATCTAGGTGCTAGTAAGGTAGGTTAACCCACTGACTACTGAAGTTTGTCTATTTCTCTTTACATGAAAACCCCGTATCATTAGTTGATCCTGCCACTTCTCTTGCCCTTTGAATGGATAGGTTGCATTTTGCACAGGAAATATCTGAAGTGATATCTACTTAAACATTTTGAAATTTACACAATCTTGTAGATAATGCTGGTAGGTTTCACAAGCTGTAAATTACAAGCAAAATCTACTAGAAATTTACAGGCAGTAGCTGGGATAAACTTTGGCCTCTTTCTGAAGTCCTTTGGAATGCATGCTTAAATTTTGGTGCAAGAGTATTTGGGATATAGCGTGAAGAAATGAATATATCACAGTTATTTAACTAATCAGTATGATTATGTATGCACCTTTGAACAGTATCTGATATAGATTAGATTGAACAGATTAATTTATTTTCCGTCGACAAAATACAAACATTATAGAGTCAAATATTGACAATTTTCAATAAAACATAAGAGTATGATAATGAAAATAATATTCAGTATTTAAATCAGGGATGTATCAATTGAAGAAGAATGAATATGACTTCACTATTTAAATAAAAAATGAAGTAACAAAACGAGGAGGCTTGCCTAAAAATAAATGCTTGTAAAAGAGGCGGCCCCGCTCGAATTAGATTCAACGTACAGAATACTATGTACAATCATGGCTGCTTATTATGTATTCTACAATACATTATTCATCAAGTAAGACACTGTCCTCGAAGGGGTGTCCTCCATTAATGATAATATATTTTGTGTTTATTTATCTATCAGGTAGTTCCTATTTATATGCATCTTCGTTTGATTGTTGCGTCGTACCTCTTCATGACGGCGTATGGTCAATTCTGTGCCTCCTGGGATAAAAACAAGTTCGGTCTTGCGAGAGTCTGTAACGTAAGTAGCCGATGGGTGATTTCAAGTCTGATGTTGGTCTTGGTGTTGACATTGGGATTGTTTCCCCTAGCTCGAAAATGTATTCATAGTTTGTAAAACTGATCCAAATCACATTATTGACATCTCAACAACTAGTGAGTGACTTTTCGGGACCATCTTTATTTTATGTTTGGTGTAATAATCGTGTAATAATTGACCTAACACCAACACCAAAAGGTCAACACTGAAATTGAAATCACCCAAGTATTTTGCAATTTTTGTCCTTTCATTCAAATGGGGGGTTGCGAGACACTTACAATTGATCGCAAGTCAATTGTAAGTTGAAATGTTATTTATTAAAACGATAGACCAGGCAATATCTGTTATATTATATAGTCTATGTGGATTTGCCATCAGAGATTACCTTCATCTCCTGGCTCCAACCCGAAATTCTTGCTATAGCTCTGATCCTTCTACGTCATGATAGATAAAAATTGGAAAATACATCAAGCGCGTTCTTCATGCAACCGACTAGCGTGTACATCAAAGAAACTACCTGATTACGCATCTTGTAAGCTGCGAGTGACGTCACCTTAGTGAATATAACGCCGCTATTGACAATACGACGCAGTTATATTCACTGAGATGACGTCAAAACCTAGAATGTAACAAATGCGATCCTCGCAGCTATGGTCACGTGATGGCGTATTGACCTATAATAACCTATGTAATATTAAAGCTTATCCCATGTTAAAGAGCTATGCACTAGGTTGTGAAAAGTAATACCAGAAAATGAAATCTAAATTTTTGCCTGTTTTCATAGATCAGACAGCAGGGGGAGGGGGGGGGGTAATTGATATTTATTTTGGTGTTCTTTCTATGTTTTCTAACATTCACTATTGGCTGTATTACCTTGAGAAAGAAGTTTAAATCCCCACGTAGGACTATTTAAACCTGCATGCACACTAAATATGATCCAGTTGCATGGTGGCTATCGGTGCACACTTGAGACAATATGCAACCTTTTGTTCTTATTTTTATGCACTGAAGGAAACCCAGAAATTGGTGTTGTACCCTCATGGGCCCCCTTCTCATAAAACTTGTTATAATATCAAATTTGCAATAACAGTTTAAAACTACTGAAATCCTTCAGTCTTGTTGGCTGATAGTAAATTTAATATACAAATTGTGGATTGTGAGGCTTTTATGAACCACAATACAGGTGTTGGCTTGTGGTTATGTAACTTGTCATTCAATCCGAGTTACTTGAGTTTGATTATCAGCTTTGGCAAGTTTTCCTTCAGCGAGAAATTTACCCACATTGTGCTGCACTCAACCCAGGTGAGGTGAATGGGGACCTGGGAGGATGATATTCCTCGAATGCCAGAGCGCCTGTTGGCAGCAGGCTAAATCCGAGTTATAATAATAAAGAATAACATTATTGTAATGTACAGTTGAGTGTATACATATAGAAAATTGCACAATATAAATGTAGAATTATCGATTATTAGTATTAAACCTTATCCTTATCTGTGAATTCAGGCCTTTATGTTTCTGTATTTTGTTCCTTTCCATCTCGTCCAATTGCAGGTAATATTCCGTATGAATCTGATGGTATTCTTCCTCTGTCTTGTGATGAATAGACAGTATCAGCTCTATTACTTTGTCCCTCTGGTCAGCTTCTGGTTTCTTGTCATCTATGCAACAATGGCCGTCTTTCCAAGAGTTACAAGACAAACCGCAGAAGGTAAACAGTTCTTATCGCCATTTTTGTCTTGTCTAAACGAAGTTCGGCAGAGACCTAGTAGTAATCACTTTTCCTGCTGGTCTGTCAGTCTGTTGTTTTTGTTTAACTTGCTGTTATTTAATGTATTTCATCATCAGTTGTGTTCATACTTCGTACAAATGATCCTTGGGTAATACCACATTTATAGTAATGAAGATGATGAGGTCAAAGTTCGTCAAGGGGTCAAAAGGTCAAATGATTAAACATGTCTTCATTTCATTATGTTTATATAAATTTTGTTTAAACTTTGAACAAATGATCATTAGGTATTGCCACACATATACCTACGAAGCTTGCATCAAAGCCCATCTTGGGGTCAGAAGGTCATTTTGCAGGTTATATGATCACGAAATCAGGCTAGACTCGTGGTTCGTGAAGCGCCTTGTTTTTCTTTGTGGAGGTATACATTAGTTAAAACATAAACAACCTTGTAAAGAGGCGAAGCATTTACATATATCTCTGCCCTATTCCCTGTATTGATAAAGGATTTGAATTCGAATGGAATTTGCCTAAAGGAAGCAGGGCAAGGAAAGGGGGAGCGGCAGTTTATAAAGATGTATATAATGAATGCCAAACACCATGTAAACGTCAAGATAGTGTGTGCTAAATAAGTGCACTTTTGTGTTCAAGCATGAAGTCACACTTAACATTTTGTAAAACGACCACCATTTCTAAACAGCCTCTCACTTTGAAAACTCTTCTTCTTCTTCTCCTTCCTCCTCTTTGTTATCATCTTCGTCATTGTTGTCACTTATTTCCTCTTCTTCTTTCTGTTTGTCGTCATCATTGTCTTCCTCCTCCTCCAATTTCTCCTTCTCCTTACCCTCCTTATTATTCTTGACATACATCAAGCAGCAAAAAGTCTCTTTTATTTTTTAATCTCTTGCAGAAAACACAAGACATTATCTTTATATGGGGGCTAAACTTTTGGTGCTATTCATCATCATCACATGCCTATCATTTTCACAGGTAAGATGCCATAAAAGCATGAGTCAGTAAGACTGAAATTACTGGAACAGAGTCGCACCAAATGCAGACACACACCATGATTGGTAACGCGCAATTTGATGGTTGGATACGCGGAAGTGCACATCCCATGCGCATAATCTGATCAATGTGGTGATGTTCTCTGTACCGATCCCGACTGGGAATTTAAGTGCGACTCTATGTCACACTTAAATCTTTGTGAAACGATGTTTGGATTGTCACGATTATAGCGAAGTGGGGGTTAGATCATGTTTTGTGGCTAGTAAGTATTTTTATTTTGTTGAGATTTTGGGGTAATGTTGCTGTTCGGTGCAGTTTGAGGAAAAATATGTTTTCCATGATTTTCCGTTTGAAAAGCCATTTTCAAAAGGCTGCTTCCATGAATTCTGTGAAATCGCAGAAAATCACTGTGTCGCTACATAATAGCGGGTATTATCGGCAACAAGAGGAATGTTATCAGTGTGGCAAAAAAAGCGATGATTAACAAGACTAGTGATTAAGACGTTATCGATAACAACAGCCCTAATTTATATGCATGTGTATTACTATTATTGCTCCTTCAACTTTTTTCCACTCATTTTCTGATTAGGTAACGTTTAATCTGATGTTTGAATGGTGGCCTCTGAATCAACTTTTCTTCTGGCCAGGCACATCTATTTATGAATGGTGGTTTAGATGGAATCTTGATAAATATGTAAGTTTATTCTTTTGACTGTTACTCCTTGTTATTATCTGTGTATTATTTGTCTTGTATTTCTTTTGTACCACATGGTAGATCTCATGAATTGAATGATGACACCTGGTGATTTTAAAAAAAGTTTTTTTCTTAATTCATAAGGCATAGAGACCTTATGTTGATATGCATTTACTAAGAAATGCACCATTGTTATTATCATATATCACAAATTATGATGATGATGAATAAAAGAAGATGAAGGAGAAGAAGAAAAAGAAGGAGGAGGAGAAGAAGAAGAAGAAGAAGAAGAAGAAGGAGGAGGAGGAGAAAGAAGAAGAAGAATATCACAAATTATAAAGAAGGAGGAGGCGAAGAAGAAGAGTACTTGATGTATATATCAAAACTAATTATTGTGTTACTTATAATATCAATAACGGAGATTATCATAACGATCACTGCCCCTTTATCCTTTCATTTATCTGATTGTAGATTATTCCATATGGTATGTTCTTTGGTTACATTATGCTAGCTTCAAAAGCTTCTAACTTGGTGGATGATAGTCACGGTGGGGACCTCTTTTCTCCAACCAAAACCATTATTATTTACATCATAGCGGCAGCAGTCTTTCTAGTAAGTTATTGATCCTGTTTGGCCCAAATTCACAAAGGTGGTTTTGAAATCCCATGGTTGAATTCATGGTTAATGCAGATTTCCTGTATAAATTACCCTTAATTTAGCGCGTAATGGGTGCGTGTATAAAACATGTCCAATGCTGATTCGCGCTTTTGTCACCGTGCGCCAAATTGATGCCTGTTACCATGGTAAGATACGCTATTTTATTCATGACTCCACTGTTTGAAGAGTAGACTCATTATTCAAAACAGTGGACTCATGCATAAATAGCGCGGATAACCATGGCAACAGGCATCGATTTGGTGCACTGTGACAGAAGAGCGCATCAGCATTGGACATCTTTTCATACACGCAGTGAATAAACATAATTTATACAGAAAATCTGCATAAACCATGGACTCAATCGTGGGTTTTCAAAACAACCTTTGTGCATTCGGGCCTTTGTGTCTTAAATTAGATTACTATAGATTGTATACAGGGACAAACAGATTCTTGAAAACATGAGTTAAAACTCCTTAGTTTTCAACCTCTTTTCATGAGATTGAAAAAAATGTATATATTTAAGTAAAAATGAACAAAACACAAGATAACTCTTCAGATACCTAGGCATTCAAAATGTGACCTCAAAAGAGCTGAAATGTAGTGATTATATCTATGTAGTCCCAAACATACAATTCTGTGTGATCATTACTGATTGCTTTGGTGATTCCACAACTTTGTTATATAGATTCCATTTTGCAAAAACTTTTCGAGGATTTCTTTCACAATTCAATCTCATAAATAGATTCTATGATTACCAGGGGCGGTATTGTGAACATTGTCTTTTCTCCATATTTTATCTTATCTCAGAGATATGACAAAATCGGTATTCTGGTTGATGTCATAACTTTTGTCACAAAAATTGTCATAAATTTTGTCTCTTCTCTTGGAATGTAGCGCGCAGCAAAAATATGTGGCTTTAAATGCGCGTAATCCTTTTATACAAGCAAAAGATATGACAAAAGTTATGACAGGGGGGTAGCAGTCATAAATTTTGTCATATCTTTTAGTACCAAATACCCAGATACCCTGCCGACTGAATGTCAAGCAAATAATTATATTATTTAGATTAGATTGTGGTATTAGTTTCACTCATCTTCCTTAACAATTTTCAAAATTATTTTTTCATGCTACAATTAGTTAGGCCCTACATATTTATTCCTCCTTTTTTTCTCTGTTTTCCTTACTTTTCTACTTCTCTAAAATTCTTCACAGCTCCCTGTCTCTCTTTGTAATTAAGCGCATCAATATACGCGTAGTTGCGCGATGCCAGCAACTGTTTTGGGGATACGCCCTACCTGCCACGGGGCTTTCCTATTGGCTAGAAGGGCTCCAACTGGGAACTAACAATGATTTTGATTGGTTTGCTTCCGAAAAGATGGGTGGGAAATTTGAGAGATATGACAGGGAAAAGACAATGTTCAGAATGCTGATTTGTGACAATCATAGCGGTGTCACATCTCGGAGAGAAATGACAAAATTTATGACAAAAGTTATGACAGTGTTCCAGAATACCACCCCTGGTTTTTGGCTTTGAGACAAAGAACAAGCACGTCAACAAAGCTAAGATGTTTTTATTTTTTGCAAGAGCACTTGACTTTGTTTTTTCATCTAGCTAAAGTTAATCCTCTTTTAAAAAAACATCTAGCTGAACAAACAAAGTTAATCCACTATTAAAAAATTTGCAAAATAAGTTACGATTGACTTTTTGATAAAGTGATAAGTCATCACAATGATATTATGATGTCATTATATGTTCACTTAAGTTTTGACATCCCCCCCAGAATTGAAGTGTATTGCTCATACTGTCAGTCCATGTCTGGGGACTTTAAACAAAATGCAGCTGAGACTTTTGACACCATTTCTGAATGCAACATTCATCATGCTTTCAATGATAAATCTAAGTTTTACAAATATGTATAATATATTGGTTATAAATATGATAAGTTTTAATATAATATAACATTGATAATTCTTGGTTTTGTTTTTCTTGGTTGCACCTCATAAATGCTGCTTATCATTATAATCAACAAGCTTTTTTTTTTAAAATCTTTTCAGCTATACAGCTTCCATTTATACCAGTGTGACAGCAAGCCAGAATGTAATAATATTCATAGTTATATAAGTTTTATACCGGTAAGTCATCCTCTATTTATAAAATCCTCTTGCTTATTTCTTGTACATGGGGGAAGGGGAGGGGGGGGGGGGGTTGAGAAAGATGGAGAGAGAGAGGGAGAAAATGGAAAGAGAAAAAGGTGTCTTTACCCTTAAAATGGAGGGATGAAAGAAATAAAAACCTAGTGCTCACCTTTGAAAAGGTATAAATGAGAAATGGAGAAAGGATAAGGAAAAATATTTTAAAAAGAAGCTAGGGAGGTTAGAGGAAGTTAGAAATCGTATTCAACTTAAAAGGAAACCAAAACACTAAGAATAGAAGCAATCAAAATCGGTTATGAAATAAACAAGTTATGGATGTTTAAAAAGTCTTGTTGTACTTGCTATGGGGATCCTCAAATTGGCAAATGTGCTTCAAAATGGCTGATTTTGTGGACAACTCTCCATTTATTCTGTATGCAAATTTTCAGATTTTCCCCTTTGTTTTACATATTTTCTGCTCAGACGGAGGCAAGATGCAATTTGAAAGATAATGAGGAAAATCTGAAAATTTCAATGGAGGGTTGTCCACGAAATCAGCCATTTTGAAGCACGTTTGCCAATTTGAGGATCCCCATAGAAAGTACAAGAGTTTTCAAACTTCCATAACTTGCTTATTCTATATCCGATTTTAGATTGCTCCTTTTTTTTGTTCTTTCTGATAAGATAAATTTTCTCTACGTATTTTAGTTTCCTTGAAGCCTTTGGCTCTGATATCTTCCACAATATTTAGTTTTTTCATACCATTGAAGGATGCATGTAACGTCATATGTTATTTTTCAATGTTCACTGTCATTTGCAGGTTACGGCCTTTGTAATACTGCGCAACACCAGTGGTTACTTGCGGAGAAAATATAGTGTGTTTGCTGCATGGTTTGGTGAAATCTCTCTTGAGGTATGTAAACTCTTTGATACTCTCTAACCTTTCAGTGGAAAGATATTTCAGTGAACAGACATACCAGCGTTCAGATATTTTGGTGTACAGATAGTGTAAATACATATATTAAGGCGACCGCACACCTTACGATTGGTCTGCGACACGATTTGTGAATAATCTGAATGTAGTACAATTTGATGCTGATGATGAGACTTGGAATATCTTACTGAGTAATGTTCTAAATCATCTTTTGAATACCTATGTTCAAATCTGTGACTATGCTATCATCCTATCAATAAAAGTGAATTTAATATCTAGTCGTAATGACGTCATAGCAGTCCTACGATTTGCTAGGATTTGAAACTAATTTGGCCTTTACTCCAAAATAAAGGCTTGCCATCTTTCAAAATGGTTATATTAGTATTCTTTCAATTAATTTTAACCTCAAATGAAATGATATGTTCCATTCACATTTTCAGAAAATAAGCAAAATGCGATTTGTTCTAAAATCAGATCGCGAACAGTCGTAAGGTGTGCGGTAGCCTTTAAAGTGTACAGATATTTTAGTGTACAAACATTGTGGTGTGCAACTGATTTGATGGAGAGATGTTTTATTGCGTAGACACAGTCAGACTTGATACAAAGACATTTTTACACAAATTTTGCTTGCTGCAACTATGACACCGTTCTCATTACGCTTCTAAAACTAGTTTACTGGAAACTGATTTAGGAAACCAGTTTGGACGATCGCTTTGCTTAGCATTCCCACTAGATCACACGAAAGTGATTTTGTTGCTATGGAAATGCTCTCAGTTGGGTGACACGTGTCGCATGAAAATCGAAACCGCAGCGTAGGCATTCTACACCTGTTGTGTTGAGTAGCGCGCTCAAATATATGAAGATCGCTTCCTGAAGAACGGTTGTGTCCTCACTTACGCTAAAACTAGTTTAACTAGGCAAAGCGATCTTGAAAACGCGAGGTGGTTTTCTGAACCGGTTTGGAAGATCGCTTTGACCGTTCTCACTACACATTAAACTGGTTTCCAGTAAACTAGTTTCAGGAAGGTAGTGAGAACGGTGTCTACTTGGCCCGTATTCTGAACTCTGGCTTTATTAAAGTTCTGGGGGGTTCACAAAGATTAAAGTATGATTTAGTGTCGCACTTAAATACAGACGCGTATGTGAAATGCAACACGCAATCTTATTGATTAACACGCAGAAGTGCGCATCGTCTTGGCACGATCTGACCAATGCGGTCACGCCTTTTATAATGCACATAACTAGGCATTTATGTGCGACTCTAAGGTAAACTTAAATCTTTGTGAAATGCTCCCCTGGTCTAAAGTTATGGTTCTGTCTATGGAGAGCAAGATGTGACATAAATCTTAAACATCACAGGTTAAATTTATCAGCCTATTGTATATTCCTATCATTCGTAACAGTCGTGCTGTGGGTGCTCAAGCATGCAAATAGGGTATATTTAGATATATTTTGATGTATTTGTATTATTATGTATGTATTATTTTGATGTATTTATAGTTTGTGATTGAGTATTCTTTATTTCAATGCACTTATTGTTATTAAGAGTCTGATGACAATTTTTGTGTTTTTTAATTGAACATAATAAAAATAATTTAATTGAATTGAACTGAGGAACAATAACTGAAATAGTTATCTTTCTCATTTATATTTTATAAGCATGAGGAAATAACATAGTAAACATAAGAAACATCAAATGAATGAAATTGTAAATAACATTTTGTCACTTTTGGCTTCCCATAATTTTAGTACAGAGTTGTACCATGTTATAAGTTGGACGTCAGAATACAGGCCCTAGAGTTGAGCATTGAATTGCGATGATGTATATTCTAGTGTAAATATCATTATTCATGTTGCCTTTCTCTTTCCTCTTCAGCTATTCATTTCACAGTATCACATCTGGCTGGCCCAGGATACAAAAACCCTCCTCGTTCTCGTACCTGGTTACCCGACCCTTAACCTCATCGTCACCTCCTTCATCTTTGTCTGCGTTGCCTTGGAGATCAAAGACATCACGGGGACTCTCACATTAATCGCCATTCCGAACGAACCTAAGAAGCTCTATGTCCGTCTGGGTCTCTTCGCGCTCTTTCTTGCCTTTCTTCTCGCCTATACAACTCTTATAGGGGAAGCATCGACGTAGTGTGAACAGAGCTGGGATGTGGTTGTGTAGTAAGAAGTTACTATCACTTTGTCACATGCTTCTCCGCTATGCCAAAAATATATGAAATATAATCAATATATTATAATTGCCTTAGTTTCAATTTGCAATTCGATAATGTCAAAATAAGTGTAATTTAGATATATGTATATCGATGTACATGATAGTTTTAATTGAAATGCTGTTAGCTGTTGTCTTCAAAAAAGTTTTATCCCACATTTTTTCATGTATTTGTATACAAAGTTCTTTCAGCTTTACATGGTAAGCATTAGTGTGTTCTAGTTAACTTTGAAGCTAAGGGAGGAGAGACCTGCGGGTCATAGTGATTCAGTTTGCTTTTCGCCTCCCAGGCACAGGTGACGCCAAACAAATAATAATAATAATAAGTTAATTTGAATATTCAACAAGATATGACTGTATGTGTAGCAAGATAATGAAAATATATCAAGAATGGGAACATTGCAGTGAATGATTTCTCCATAGCTCTTTTTTATATCCTTGAAACCAGAAAGTCATACTTAAGACAAAGTGCATGGTGGGTTTATAAAATAGTCTTGGTAATCATGATCCAGATGTAAGGTCCAAGATCAATTCTTAAGGTTTTATCAGGTTTTTACCAGTATAAACTTCCCTTGAACAACAACAGTATAATAATATCCAATATAACAGCTACAGACAATGTTTGTCAAAATTGAATTTATCTGATAAAATCGGTCAAATTAATTTGAATTACAAATATTCCTATTTGCTGAAATACTTTATGAGATAATAAAGAGTCACTTTAAGAAAATATTACGTTACTTGCCAACTATATAATTAAGTTCACGTCTTTGGAAATAAGCAAATTTATCAGGAAGATACTCAAAGCTATTCAAACAACACAAAACATTTGTGAAATGATATATGAAATGCCCGTTATACCATCTGAAAACTGCCAGTCATTTTTGTCTCGCCTGCGTAGCGGAGCGAGACATAGGTATCACTATTTCTCTAGTTCTCGTCAACAATTGTGTTGTACACCCAATAACTTTCTATAGCATCGAGGTGGGATCACCAAATTCATACCAGAGGTCTATCTCCTTAAGGCACAGTTCAAGTTCGAATATGAGTCGAATTTGAATAAGGTCAAAGGTCAATGAACTTTCCATGACTAGCACTGTGTTGTGTTCATCAACAATTGTGTTGTACACCCAATAACTTTCTATAGCTTCGAGGTGGGATCACCAAATTCATACCAGAGGTCCATCTCCAGAAGGCACAGGTCAAGTTCGAATATGAGTCGAATTTGAATAAGGTCAAAGGTCAATGAACTTTCCATGACTGGCACTGTGCTGTGTTGTACACACAATAACTTTCTACAGCTTTGAGGTGAGATTGCCAAATTAATAACATAGGTCCATCTCTTGAAGGTGCAGGTCAAGTTTAAATGCGAGACGAATTTGAATAAGGTGAAAGGTCAGTGAACTTTCCACGACTGGCACTGTGCTGTGCTGTACACACAATAACTTTCTATATCTTCGAGGTAGGATTGCCAAATTCATACAAGAGGTCCATCTTTTGAAGGTGCAGGTCAAGTTCGAATGTGAGTTGAATTTGATTAAGGTCAAAGGTCAATGAACTTTCCATGACTGGCACTGTGCTGTGTTGTACACATAAAAACTTTTTATATCTTCAAGGTAGGATTGCCAAATTCATACAAGAGGTCCATCTCTTGAAGGTGCAGGTCAAGTTCGAATGTGAGTGAATTTGATTAAGGTCAATGAACTTTAAAAACTGTTGTTATTATTCATTTAATGAGCTATAGTTCTTGGCACCGTTTATAATATTCACACCACAATTCACCCCCTTGAACTGCTGACAGCCTCAGAAGTCATATAGCATAGTTTTGACATGCAGTCTCTTCATGACTGCAATATGCAGGCGAGACAACGCTTGGCGTTTGCCTTGTTTTTCTTACATAAAAGTATACTTTACAATGCCCAATGGGTTGGAAACAATACCCTCTCCACCACCCGTGAACAAAATAATATTAATCAATAGGACAAAAATTGTATTTATTCATACATTATCTTCTATGTTTTTATATTTTTGTCAAGTTGAGGATGTATAGAAGTTTCACACCTAATAAGATTATAGTATACCACGTTTTTGTCTGCACATTTTGTGGTGTCAATGTTAAAGTGATTGGTTAACATTGTTTGACTTTTAAAAAATCTGAGCTAGAAGGTCACACTTGTCACCTGTGTCTGTGATATGTTACAAAAATGATGCCCAGAAACAATTGCGTTCAAAATAATTATTTAGTGCTTCAAAAATTGAAATATAAAGTGACCGGAAACACCATCTTACTTTCATCCCATACACTTATGTGTACTATTTAGGCGTCTATAAGATGCCTATTTACAAAATCGGGGTTTGCCTTGTAGTTTTAGCTTTTCATTCTCAATAATGGTTGTTTTCAGGGTTTATTAGTTCTAATACAGTACATGCACTTGTACACTTGTTTCATCTTGGTTTGAGAATTTTTTTAAATCGGCTGGTCACAAAGTTAAACAGTACCTTTAAAGCTCAAGCACTCAGATACTGTTGAATCCATGAAAGGCCTCTCATTGTCATTGAAATAAAAATATATGGTATATATATTAAACAAAAATCTTTAAAGATGAAGATTATGAGATCAATTTGATGGTTTTCACAGCATCAGGATAAAGTATGCTATGTATTTCAGATCTGGCATTGGCGGAGGCATAAATTTTGTATGTGTATACCGGTAGTCGAGAATCCACCTACTTTTCTGTTACGTTTTGAGGAGTTTTCAGTATTTTGCTCGCTTGATATTCACTTCCAAATTACTAGTATCATACACCCCATTATGCCTATTTTGTTTATTAGTCTGATCAGGAAAAACTCACAGCATCTACTTTTATAGTTGCCTATGTCTTTCTGCTAGCTTGCTTAAACAAAAGAAAACTAACAAATATTCTTAGTAAGGTATCACCAAAACTGAAACTATTTTAAAAACATTTGTAATGTTTGGCCATGTTTTGCAACTTTAAACGATGTCCTTTTTATTTTCTATTTGAAATATAAATATTGATATTTTAGAATACTTTAGATATGTGAGCTTTAGTTGGAGCTATGTTTTATAATATTTCTTCAATTTTTAATTCTTTGCTTTCCATTCATTTTCATTATGGAGAAAATTATTAGCTGAGAAAATAAAAACAGCCCTAACTTGCTTATTCCCTCAAAATTAAGCTGTTCTCTTATGTAACCAATTGAATTAACTAGGTTGATTTACCCTTTGGATTTTAATAAAATGCTGCTTTTAACATGTAGAGCAATACCGTAGTTAGGCTGAAAGTTTAGTTTAGTTTTAGTTGGCTGCTTCTTACAGACCTGCCATCCAGTAAGTTTTAGGCGTATTTAGTATGTTTTTGCAACCAAAATACGGCAGTATGTTATTTCTTTAAAAAATATGTTTTTTGTAAAAAAAAAAGATTTTTTTTTTAATCGTAATTTATTGAGAAAAATCATCTCTATATGTCTCTATTTCATAAAACATACACAAATATGGTTATTAGATCAATGTAATTTCAGGTAACGTTTTTTTTTTTCATCTGCAAGAGCAGTGCGCATTTTAGCCTGCATGCAGCTTGAGTGCTGTGATGAGCGAGTGTGCCAAGCATTTTATTATGAAATACATTTTTTGGGGGAAAATAGAGTTTTTTTTATCACAGAAGTTTTTTATTCCCAGAGGTTGGCAGGTCTGTTCTTAATCTGCAACAGTTTGTGTTAATATTTTATGTATTATACAATATTCTATGTATTATACAATATTCAGAGGTATATTTCTTGTCTCACTTATTAAATATCGAATTGCAATACTTGAATCCCCTTGAAACAATTGAAAGTTATTGAAAAAAATAACTAATCAAACGTGCATGAAATTAGTGAGTCTGTTGAATGTTTCATAGCTGATTTATAAATTTTGTATATATTGTAAATTATCAGATTATTTGATCATTGAAAGATTCTTTTTGTAATACTGCCATGTGAACCTTGTTTTATTTGCAATTTTGTTGAATTAGTACGAGTCTTCATTATCTGGAATATGACGTCACAAAAATCTTTTTTTTTGCATATCAGCGTTTTTTATACCAGATTTTGTTAGAGCATGATGGACCCCCCCACCAAAATTTAATTAGCCCCATTAAAGTTGGTGTATCATTGCCCTGGTTCTAAATGTTAGTGACCAGACCAACAATACACTAAATAATTCATTATCACTATTTCATTCACTTGTCAAATTATGAATTTATATTAACTTTGTCATCTTTTCTTGTCTTCCGACTGTTAATGAGGAAGTTACTTGTCTATTTTAAATTATTTTCAACAATAAGCCAAAATAAAGGAAAATGAATAAATGACAATCAACACTGACTTCTAGAACAGACACGAATAAAAACAGACCAGTATACACAATGAATCTGCATTATTTATTCTACTAAAAACTTACAAGCGCATTATTAGTGCAATATACAAGAGCTTGGGTACATACACAGTTCAAAGTAACAAACGGTTTGGGGATTTAAATAAAGATAATAGTACTGGGGAATGCTCTCTACATACAAATTTGGTACAAGCCACAACAACTCCTAGTACTTGGCCACTATGGCCCGTATTCTAAAGTCGGGTTTAATTTAAACTCTGGTTTAAAGTTGTGGTTTAACTATGGATAGCCAATAATGGCATAAATCTCTAGCAGTATAATTTCAATGTATCGGCTCAATTCTCTCTCAAATCATTCTCAACTGTTTCAAAAAGATAAATAAGATAGCATTTGTCACCATTCACAAGTTAGGAAAGAACACAGTGAACATAACATACAATGTAAGAAAAATTTTGACATTTTTGGCTTTCCATAATATTAGCACAGAGTTAGACCATGGTCTAAGTTAAACTTGACTTCAGAATACGAGCCTATGTAGTTCATATTATCTCTTCAGTGTGATATATGTTATATGCAATGAAGGAAAATTTAAAACTGTTGAGCAATAGAGGCTGGTTAACAATGGTTGATTATTTTTTTTTTAATACAGCTAAGGCTGTATTCATTCATGGATTTTGAGGGATATTTTCATGTTGATCACATGTGCATATAAACCACACTTAAAAAAAAAGGCAGTCTTGTTTTTGAAACAAAATATACATGCCAAACAAATAATCATGCAAAGGATTATTTTTCTTCATTATTAGGTACTTGACTTAAATTAAGCAAGTGGTTCGAATGAAAAAAAAAACAGAAGAATCAGTATAATTTCTTTTTCAAAGAAGGCAATTTCGAAATCATGGTTGAATGTGTGATGATTGATACTTCTTTGCCATGCTGTAAAAAGCAGTCTCTAAATGGTGCAATAATACAACAGTATAGTTTACAACCCCATACAAATGTACATTTGAATACACATGAAGATAAAAATAATTGAAAAAAAATAATAAAAACAAGTGCACTAATACTGTTTGATTACTGTCGCTACTGCTTAGTACCTCCTTTATACAAATTGATCTGCATATCATTTCTAATAATACATGTTAATCTGTATACTAAATGCCAGCACATAGAATTACATTGTATGGAAGATTATAAAAATATTCTTTTGGGGTATATTTCTATTTTCATTTTCATTAATCTTCTGTCGTAGAGGAAGAGAAGGTTCAGGTGGTTATTTTCAAAGCTGGCGCTGATTACGTCATCTTACAAACTTATTTGAGTAAAGCAGGATCCACTTGCTCTGTATATACAAGTTTCTATAACATACATCTGACTCCTCTATAACAATCATATATCATTCAATATTCATCCACTATCTGCAATGCTAAAGGAGGTTCGTTTCTGCTAAGATTGCTTATACAATAAAAAAATGTTTTTTTAAAAGAACAATGAAAACACTCAATTTCAGTACAACCTAAAGACAACGTATCAAACATAACAATTCACATAAACATAGAAGATGATCGACTAACTAACGAGAAAACCAAAAGTTTGCATTGAAAATTGAAATGCTTAAAAATCTCAGGGGAGGGTTTCATTGAAGATTTTGCCAGTGATTTTCACCGACTAATTTGCTCTAAGACAATCGAAATCGAGGATTTCAGTAGCTTATAACGATAGCGCAAGCCACCATTTGTTCAATGAAATGCTTCCCAGACCTAACAAATATCACATCTTAATATATTTGCAACATGATTTTATTTTAGATTGCCTCAATCTTCCAGCTTGGTTTACAAGAAGCCCCATGTCAAATTGGGATTAGAATCACTTCATTGAAATTTCAAATAGCAAAAGGAGAGTTGAATACATACATTATATTATTAAAAACAGCTCCATAGAGTCGTGATAAAATTTACAATTTGAATACAAATCATTTTTTTTTCTTCAAATTCATCAACAAATTATGTTTACGCATTCAATATTTTTTTTATTCACAAATGTAAGAATGGATATGTACATCATGATAAATACACCAAAACAGATTTTGATCCTTAAATACCCTTTCTTGTAGATAACCCAACCCAATGAAGAGCTAGTCCTAAATTGTAATTTGTTTTGCATAATCCAACTCCACTCACTTCTGAAAAAAAAGTGTTGAGGGAAGATCATGAATATGATGCTGTTGTTATTTACATAGTTATTTTAGAAAAAAATGGTCAGAAGAGGTGGTCTATCTTAACCCATTTTTACCACAAGCCTCAATTGGTTTGAATTTCGATTTACTTGAATAAGAACCTCTTTTCATAATCTTCTGCACCAAGTCTTCTTTCCTTGGAGGAATAATCCGTTGACTTTTATTTAAGAATGTGAACCCCAAATAATATCAAAATTCAGCTGAACATAATATTGTTATATTAGTAACTCCAAAAAAGGTGGTCAACTTTGAATGAATAATGGCCAACGACAAGAACGTGTCTCCCTAAACAGTCAAATAAATATTTACTACTAGCAACAAACTTGTCTGTTTCTCCTCTTTTAGGTCAATATAAAAGAATGAATGAATGAATACAACAATATGCTCTGAAAAAAAGTGAATACCTAACTAGAATACAACTGTTGAAATTGATGAATAACAGTAATCAAATCCATACAGTTGGTCGATAAATTTTCCTGAATACATTAGCAGGCAGCTTTGAATTTGCGTCACACATTCTGTTACTGTATTAATTGGCATAAATATTATTATGCCCTTGCCCAATAACCAACTCTTTGTCATAACAGTATTTGTGGCCAGGCAGAAAGTGACATAGCAAATGTGAAACTGAATGATGAAAGTCTCTTTAAAAAAGAAAAAAAAAGTTTGGAAATGGCGAGAATCACACAAAGTACAAAATAAAGAATACTGGTTAATTTCCTCCTGATGTGTAATCTCCCCCTCTGTTTAAATCCCATTTTGAAAATCCTTAGCTTTTCAAGAATCATTACTGAATTTGAAGGGATGCATTGTAACTATTCAGCCCGAGTCTAGAACCACTGGGCAGCATTTTTGGAAGGCAAAGACCGACTACTGCTCCACCACTATGACAAGGTCCCTAGGAAAGGACACTTTTCAGTAGGTCACCAGTAATATAGTCAGAAGCCCCCTCCTGCATAGCGTTGGCACTGACCCTGTCCAAACCTCCATATTCCAGGGGGATTTCATGCTCATCCCACTTGGTTTAAAATGATTCCTTTCCAATTTCAATTGAATTACTTTCGAAGTTTTGTCATAAATGCCTTTTAAAGAATGACTATTTTCACATTTTTGCCCTTTGTAGAATGGTTGTTTCCAACTTTTCAACTTTTAAAGAATAATTTTTCGCTCATAATTTCACATTTAAAAGTATTAACTGGTAGAATAAGCAGAACAAAACCTGAATACATGTAGAATAAAAAAGAGTGACGTTATTGATTTGAGCAACTAAAATCACTCTGACTTCAATAAAAAAAACATTCGGCCCACATGTTATCACAAAAAGTTTAAATTTTTCAATGAGTACTGAATTTGCCTGAGTAAACATCCGTCTCCTTAATCAATCATTAATCAAAACTGAATGATGAAATTTCTTGTTTCCTGGCTTTTCCTAGAAATGAAATTCAATAAATATATTTGTGTAAGTTTCATTTTATGAATAAAGATGAGAACTTATGGATTTCTTTTGATTTGTTACCTAATTCAATAACTTATCAAAAAAAAAACACCATTCCCCCATTTACAATGCAAAGGTGTACATATAATCAATGGTGTAGAGATACCTTCAGATCTGTGAAGTGTCACAAAATTCTACTTTACTCCAGAGAGTTTATATATACCAAGCAATCTATGTACACAATGATTCACCTGCGTATAGATGTAACACACAGGAAAACACATTGGGCTGTTATCAATCACGTACCCAGTTCTCACAGACAGAACCAATGCTGAGCCTTTCTTTGTAGCAAAAAAAAATTGCTTGTTTATACCATTCTTGGGGGTGTTTCACAATAATCACAAAGAATTAAATATGACTCACATGTGTGAGATACATGTTCATGGGCTACACGCAAATGCATAGTCATCAATAGGATTGCGCAATCAATGTCATGTGCACATTAGCATTTAAGCATGACTCACTTATAATTCTTAGTGAAACGCCCCCAATCCTGGGTACCCCAATGCAGCTTAGAGATCGGTGTCGAAGAACGCCAGGCCGGTGTTGTCCGCGGGTGGGATGCTGTCAAGGTTCAAATCGTTTGATGGCGGTCCCATGTCGGGCAGGCTGGGATCCATGCCAAAATCTCCGCCCCCTCCGAGGTCCAGGTCCTGCATCATAGGCTCAATGGGTCCAGTTCCATCATGATAGCCTTGGAATTATAGAAGAAAGGCTTACACTTAGTCATATGCTGAAATGGTGGCAAGAGGTTTCATTCACCTATACGGTATTTTTTGGTTTAAAGCCTGTCTTAAGCTTATCCAGGGGGGGGGGGGGGGCCTCGGAGGCCCCCCCCTCAACAAATCGCGCAATATTTTCGCCGCGCAAAATTTTTTGACCGCGCCACTCGCTGACTTTTTACTTTCAAGTCTTGCGCAACTTTTGAGACCAACTTTGCGTCCTCCGGGTATGTGGTTCCGAAATTACGTAACATTATGTAAGTGCATGTCAGACCGAAAATTGCTCAAAAACGTGATTTCGTGTACAAAGTCAATGCAAATTGTGTTTTCAACCAAAATTCATAAATGTATGATTATTTTTAGTTTTGCTGCTCTAAATGTATTTATTTTATGCTTTTTATGATCACAGAAGAGTCCCCAACAAATTTCATTGAAAAAACAATGAAAAAACAAAAGGTAAAAAAACAAAGAAATACATAAGAAATTGCAAAAAACAATAAAATACATAAGAAAATGATTTGATATCGCAATTTTTTTCATGTACACTTGCTAAGAACACCACAAAGAGTTTCAATACCAAAAATTAGTACATTTGGAGCTTTATTTAGGGAGTTAGAGGAAAAAGTATGATTTTGCATACTAATTACGCATAAATTAGCATAATCACTTAATAGCGATTCGCACGAAAAAAATTACTATACAATCTTGGAGATTATGTCCCAGGCAACCAGCATGCCAATTTTCGGCGCGATCGCGCTGTCAACGGCCGAGATCTTAGGGGGGGCCTGGGAGGCCCCCCCGGCCATATGAACTCCCAAAATACCCCGGCCTAGATAGGGTTAAGCTTTGGTGAAGGGTCAGTAATTCAATAAGACTCATCTAACATTGATTACACAGAAGGTTGAGATTACATTGGACAGTCTGTGAAGGTACTAAAGGGATGGTCCAGGCTGAAAATATTTATATCTAAATAAATAGAGTAAAATTCACAAAGCAAAATGCTGACAATTTCATCAAAATAGGATTACAAATAACAAAGTTATTGACAGTTAATGCACATCGTTATGAATATTTATTAGGTGGGCTAATGTTGTCACATCCCCACTTTCCTTTTTCTTATTTGATACATGAAATCATAAATGTTTCATTTATTCATACATGTGTAAATGATGTGTCTCCATTATGATGAAATAAAATGCGGCAATAAATTACCAATGAACTTAATCAGTTGTCAATTCAATTGTTTTAGTTCTTGGTAGAGCAATTTTGAATAAACTTAATTTCATATAATAAAATATAAAAGAACAAGTGGGGATATGACATCATCAGCCCACCTAATGAATATTCATAAAGACATTCCGAGAACTGTTTCACCGGAATAATGCAAATCTTTAAAATTCAATAACTTTGTTATTTGTTATCCAATTTTGATCACATATTCAGCATTTTGCTCTGTGAATTTTACTCTATTTATTGAGATATAAATATTTCCAGCCTGGACCAACCCTTTAATCTTGAACATCTCTAGAGTGTATCATAACCCCCCCAACAACAACAACAACAAAATAATAAAATAAGAAATAATAAAAATATTTTTTAAAAAATGTAAAAAAATTAAGTTGTAAATAATAAACAAACATTTTAAAAATACTAAAATAAAATAAATATAAAAAATAAATCTATAAAAATACGAGCAAGTTATCAATTACTGGGAAATGGAGATTGCCAAACTGCCAAACTAATACATTTATACAGGGAGTCAAAGATCATCAGTTTCTCATAGCAAAAGACAATGTATGGAGTCTTTCATACAGACTGCAGCATGACAAATTCCTACAAGCCATTTTATTATTAATGAACATTTCAATCAACTTCCTCTGGGAGAAATGTACAAACAAGTACTAGACTTACCTTGCATTGGTGGTGGGGGCTGCCTATATTCACCATGGTTGCTATGAAGGCTATGTACGCTACCATGTTGAGGGTAACCAGGGTCCGATGGATGCCCTCCCATTGAGCTAGGGGGGAGGATCTGGTTATCAGATGGCATATCAAGAGGCTGAAAATGAAACAAAGAAAGAAAACTCTTGATTACTACAATAACTATTGCATTTCATGTAGGAAATTATCATCATTTCAAAAATCAACAACGCATAATGGTCCTGTATTCTGGAACAGTCTTCCTGAAGATGTAAAATATTCATATTCAATATTTAAATATATAATCTTCAAAAGTTTTTTCTTCTACAAAAACTTGAATTCCCTAGATTATTGAGTTACCTCAATAACACTCTATTTTCATCAATCTGATTGTTTTTCCAAATTTTTTTCAGTCTTTCTCTGTAAATTTAGAAGTTTTATCAATACAAATTTGGGATTATGTCCACCACATTTACATATGCTGTTTCTCTTCTTGTCTGCTTGTAAATAAGTATAGTTGGATTTCAGGGGGGGGGGTTAATGATTTTTTTAAAGCATTGGAAACAGTCATGTTGAACATTTCAAGGGTCTGAAATAATGGATGTACTCCATGAACATCTTTCTACATATCAAACCAGTTCAAGTCAAATTTGGTGTGTGGGGTTTCTTTATCATGCTCTATTCAAATATTGTCATGAATATTGCACCCCCCCCAAAAAAAATGTAAAAAGTTGATGACATCACACTGTGAAACTCAGAAAGGCTAAGACGTAGACATTTGATGGAATTTGCCTGAAATAAGATCATAATTAGTATACCCCATTCCAGTTATTGTGTAATGGGAATGCTGAACATGGTCTTGGAAGCGATCACAAGAGGTCTTGTCTTCCCAACCAGTTAGGAAAGCAAATTCACTATGTTGTTTTCAAGACCGCATTGCCTTTTTAAAATGGTTAAACTGGAGAGTATTCCAGTAGCAACAATACAATTTTACATTAAGTGGTTATGGAAACCAGTTGAGATAGTTATGATAGCTTGGGAAGTGATCTTGCAACGTTGGCCCCGTCTTACCAAGAGTTGAGATTGAAGCAATTGATCCGATCAATCGCAACTATGGAAAGCCAGCAAAGTCAACATATAAATGCATGTTTGTTCAAAAGATTTTCTAGACATGAATGTTTTTATATCCATGAATTCATTGATTTCTTGACAATTTGGTGTGTTCTCCTTTGTTTACAAAGGACTTTTTGCAAATTTCCTGTCGAAAAAATTATGACACTAATGGATTTCCATACAGTTACGATTGATTGGATCAATCATAACTCTTTGTAACACGGGGCCTGATTTCCTGCACTGGTAAAATGGAAATCAGTTCAAGAAAGTTGATGGGAATGGGGTATGAAGTCTAATGACTTTAGCCTTAGGAAGCATTGATACTCACATCACCCCAAGGTACAGAATCACCTCTGAAGAGAGAGTTACCAAGTTCCACAGAGATCCTCTTCTTGTAGTCCTGAGGCTTGTCATCGGACATACGGTACAGTACTGCTGCAGCGTAGGTAGCTGTATGAACCACAAAAGGGGAAATCTTGATTACACTCTGCACGCTGACTTTCTAGGGATGGCAATGCACCCCCAACTAGTCTGAAGTAGCCCTTTTACATTTCAGAAGAGCCCCAAGAAAATTGTTTTTTTGTTCAATAAAAAGTTTTATTTTGAAAGAGGGAAACCAAGCACCACCTAACCCCCCCCCCCTCCCCGGAGTCCAAAGGGGGTGCTGCACCAGCCCGAGTTTGCTCAATCTCGAAATTTTAGCCCAATCGGCCCTCTTCGTAATTAGTCTCGAGATTCAAGAAACCCGTCTCCACCATTGCAAGAACGATTCCTGTTCAAGCGATGCATTATGGTCTGCCGCCGTGAATTAATAATCCCAAGTGCGTCTGCACCTGCAAATTAGCAGGATAATTCTATAATACGCTATTTTGCAAAAAATCCCAAGTTGACTTGGGATTACAATCTTGAGATTAATCTTACGAACTAACGCGATAATTGCGTCTCCATTGCAAATAATCTCGAGACTTTTCAGATCGGGATAATTTGTCTGATCGGAAATAGCACGCTAATTTGAAAACTCGGGCTGGTGCAGATGGCCCTAAAGTGTGTAAGTTTCTACTCACTATATAAAGATTCTGTGAATGAACAATGATTTCTGACCAAAAGATGCAGCTGATATATTCTTCCTTATGATCATAAAGATTTCAATAGCATATTTTTAATTGGAACACACGCTTACTCAACATCCCAAATCCAACCTCCCATTTCCTTGCGACATGGAATCTAATTGAATGTTAAATCAAAGGTCTACGGAAATTCTTCCAAGAAACTACACTACTCAAAAAAAGTTAAGGACCACTTTTTAAAACGTATATGATTTTTTTATACAAGGTGTTTTATTTCTGGAAATACCTCAGTACAACTGTCCTGAATGTCCTTAGACACGCTGTAATCAATTTCACGCATGGGTGGTTTCAGTTGTTGCACACTGTCGCTCTCATCACTGCACATCCTGAAAAGTGGGTTCACAGGGGTATCAACTATCGACATGAAGAGGAAAAAATGAATGTCTGAGTGTCTTTCAGGCAGCCTAGTATCGCGTATGACCTCCTGCAGCAATAACGGCTTCACAGCGCTGTCTCATGGAGCTAATGAGGTGATTAATGTCTCTGACGACCAGTGCATCCCATGCAGCCTCCAGAGCCACACCCAGCTGCTGCAGTCCAAGTGGATTGTCTTCGAGCTGCTGGATACTTCTCCCCATCATCTCCATCATGTCCCAGACGTGCTCTGTCGGGTTCAAGTCCGGGAACCTCGCTGGCCATTCCATACGCTCAATTCCATGGCCCTCAAGGAACTCGGTCACCACCCTAGCTCGGTGGGGACGGGCATTGGTTTCAGTTGTTGCATGATGTCTCTCACATCATTGCATATCCTGAAAAGCGGGCCCATTGTGAAGTGGTACAAAAGTGGATTCAAAAGCATTTTCTGTCTTTAGTCTTTACAATCAACAAATTGCTGACAACAGTAATGCCAGGATACAGGTGTCCTGAATATCCTCAAACACAATGAAATCAATTTCAAACATGCAGTTCTTTCACGATGTTTCTCACATCATTGCAGTGGGCCTGTATAAAAGTGGCTTCCAAAGCAATTACTGTCTTTAGAATCAACAACTTGCCTACAACAGCAATGCCAAGACACCACCTAAGTGAAACAGATGTAGCCAGAGCCCTAGGGATGCTCGAAGCTGGCCTCAGTCAGCGAAGAGTAGCCAGAGTGATGGGCGTGTCACGCAGTGTCATTAGCAGAGCAAGTGAAAGACACCGAGAGACAGGGCTATACTCTGAGAGACCCCGTAGTGGCCGACCAGTTTCAACAACCCCTAGAGATGATCGCTACTTGACGAATCTCAGTCTCCGCAACCGCTTTCACAGTGCACGCCGCCTCAATAATGACTTCACTGCAGCAACTGGAGTGATTGTTTCCACTCAAACAATCCGTAACCGACTTCACAGAGCAAATTTGAATGCCAGACGGCCAGCTCAGTGTGTCCTACTCACCCCTGCTCACAGAAGAATTCATCTCAACTGGGCTCGGCAGCATGTCAGATGGACCAGACAGCAATGGCATAGAGTTCTGTTCACAGATGAGAGCAGATTTTCCCTTGACCACAACAATGGACGTTTGAGAGTCTGGAGGCGACCAGGAGAGAGATTTGCTGACCCCTGTATTGCAGAACATGACCGTTATGGGGGAGGCATCACCTATGACAACCGTACTCGTCTCTACGTGGTCCCAGGGAGAGCAATGAGGTACAGGGATGAAGTCCTCGAACCTATTGTGGTGCCATTTGCTGAAAATGTGGGTGAAAACTTCATTTTGATGGATGACAATGCCCGTCCCCACCGAGCTAGGGTGGTGACCGAGTTCCTTGAGGGCCATGGAATTGAGCGTATGGAATGGCCAGCGAGGTTCCCGGACTTGAACCCGACAGAGCAAGTCTGGGACATGATGGGGATGATGGGGAGAAGTATCCAGCAGCTCGAAGCCCATCCACTTGGACTGCAGCAGCTGGGTGTGGCTCTGGAGGCTGCATGGGATGCACTGGTCGTCAGAGACTTTAATCACCTCATTAGCTCCATGAGACAGCGCTGTGAAGCCGTTATTGCTGCAGGAGGTCATACGCGATACTAGGCTGCCTGAAAGACACTCAGACATTCGTTTTTTCCTCTTCATGTCGATAGTTGATACCCCTGTGAACCCACTTTTCAGGATGTGCAGTGATGAGAGCGACAGTGTGCAACAACTGAAACCACCCATGCGTGAAATTGATTACAGTGTGTTTAAGGACATTCAGGACAGTTGTACTGAGGTATTTCCAGAAATGAAACACCTTGTATAAAAAAATATATACGTTTTAAAAAGTGGTCCTTAACTTTTTTTGAGTAGTGTACTTTTAAATAACCCTCAATAGACGGGGCTATTCCGACGCATTAGAAGACTGGGCGGGGGCTGATTCAGCCCCCCCCCCCTTATGATCTTGGCTGTCAATCACGACAAAAAATTGGCAAGCGCAGTACCAATGGCATAATATACAAAACTATATATGATCAAATTCTGGGGAAAATCTCATTTCTAATTAAGTATGCTATTTGTGTAAAATCAAAAGTTTGCTCTAATTAACGAAATAATGCCCCTGAAATACCAATGTTTGAGTCACAGGCTCTTAATAGGAATCTGATTTAAAAAATGTACTTTACAAATTTCAACATCACACTTATTTCATTATGCATTTTATTGTTTTCTAAATATATATATTCTTTGTTTTTCAAATTATTGTTTTTTTTCAATGTATTCCTTTCAAATGGGAGACAATATCAGTGGCCACTGAGACAGGTTTGACTGTATTTTCATTGATATTTGACTTACCAACTCCCTCATTCCTGGAGTGTAGTAGCTCGGTGAGGGGTGCAGTAGCGCCCTCTTGCTCGATCATCTCAGCACCCTGTTTCTCCAAAGAAAGCTCTGACAATACACCTGCTGCCACCCGCTGGATGTTCTCAATGTTGGAGTATAGCAACTGTTGGTGAACACGGAGTCAAGTTAGTCTTAAAAGTGAAAGATGGTCACCAATTAATTAATAAAAAAACAAGGCAAAAGTTCTCATGTAGCCTGTTTTATGGAATAAACTTCCAAATTTCCTTAAAATGATTGATACAGTCTCTAAAATTCAAAACAACTCTTCTAACTACTTACCAGTAGCAAAATGTACCACAAAGTGAAATCAGTATAACATTTTTTCTTTTCTTTATATTCTGAAGTGCATAGAGGCGCAAGTATATTAAGTGTACATGCCATATAAAAACTGACTCAACAAACTATAGCAGTAGTATATATTTCATTCCAAAAACTGCATAAACCTCCAAACAGTTGTTACATTACTAAGATCAACAATCAATATTCAATCGCTAGAGGGTATTCATTTGTCTCGCAATCTACTATGGTCAACAAGGAAATTCGTGATCACTCTCGCAAAAAGTGTTCACTAGCTTACAAGTTCACGAGCTTTCAACTTAATCAACATAAGTTTGTAGTCATTTATTGTTTTATTTCCATTTCTCCTGACTGCAGTAAAATTAAGATCATAGCAGTGATGAAAGTCAAAACATTATACCAGTAAATATGATAAGACATCTTCATTACTGACCCCATGTTTCTGTTAAATTCTACGAGGTAAATTACGCATTCTTTGGTGTTCTAAACACAGTCTGTGTCATTCAGGGCTATGTACAAAATGCATGATAAAGCAATTGTATAAATAGTGACAATCTTAGGAAAATAAAATTTCTTTGCAAATTAAGCTTGGCGAACAAACTACGAACAGGATGGGCAGGCTCATTATCTTCACTGTTTTCTAGATCAATATTCAGGCCTGAAATAATTGTGTTTTACTGTGAATTTTGACCATCCAGAATTCCAGGATTTTTTCTGTTTTTCGTGTCACAAAAAACTTGGGAATAATCTTAATGAGTCACAGGGACCATCACCCTTTCTTGATAGAAAATCAATTTGCATAATAATGAAAGAGAATAATAATGAAAGGTCGTGGGCTCGATCCCTGGCCGAGTCATACCAAAGACTCCTCAAAATGGGACATTCTGCCTTCTTGCTTGGCACTCAACATTTAGATTATAAGAGAATAACATGTTATGCAGGGCCAGCTGAAAGGGCATTTTTTTTATGACCGATGTGGCTAGCCAGGGTAAATTAAACATTATTATCATTATCATTATTATTACCTGTACAAAGAGAGGGATACAGTTGAGACCTTGGATGAGGGCTCTGTTATGGGAGTCCCTGGCGAGGATGTGAAGTGCTCCAGTAGTACCTTCTACGATGTCCTCCATACGTACACCATCTGCATAATTACCACCCTGGCTACCAGTGCTACCCATCGAGGAACGCTGAAAAAAAAGTGGGCAAAATGTTACCGAACATTCCATGCCTTGAAGTTTCTTGTAATTCTATAAATTTGTCATTCTTGTCATATTGTTTACTCCATGCACACATACATATACCAGATAATAGCTAAAGACAAAAATCCACTCACTAAAGGTCAAGTCCACCTCAGAAAATGTTGATTTGAATCAATAGAGAAAAATCAGACAAGCATTATGCTAAAAATTTCATCAAAATCGGATGTAAAATAAAAAAGTTATGACATTTCAAAGTTTCGCTTATTTTCAACAAAATAGTTATATGAACGAGCCAGTTACATCCAAATGAGAGAGTCGATGATGTCACTCACTCACTATTTCTTTTGTTTTTTATTGTTTGAATTATACAATATTCCAATTTTTACGAATTTGACGATTAGAGCCTCCTTGCCTGAAGCACAAAATGTTAAAATAATGGAATTCCACGTGTTCAGGGAGGAATGAAACTTCATTTCACATGACAATGATGAGAAAATAAAATATTTCATATTTCATATAATAAAATACAAAAGAAATAGTGAGTGATGTCATGAACTCTCTCATTTGGATGTAACTGGCTCGTTCATATAACTATTTTGTTGAAAATAAGCGAAACTTTAAAATGCCATAACTTTCTTATTTTACATCCGATTTTGATGAAATTTTCATTGTTATGCTTGTTGATTTTTTCTCTTTTTATGCAAATCAAGTTTTTGTTGGGGTGGACTTGTCCTTTAACTATTTCGAGTGATTAAAAAATAAAATCAGTATTGTGAATTATTATTGTTAATATTGAATTATTAATTTGAATTTTTCATTATTATTGTAATTGAAATATTGGTGTGTTGGCTCAGTTGGTAGAGCGTCCGTCTCACAACCAGGAGGTCGGGAGTTCAAGCCCCATTTTCTGAGAAAATGACATCTCCCTGATTTTTTACCATTCACTATGTAGGAATGCTGCTCGCATATGACGTCACAAATCAAATCATTGAAATTCTAATAACTTTTCAATTATTTGATGAATTTTTCTCAAACCTTCGGCAATATTTTTCATTATTTTTTCTGCTATTTTTACAATAAACTTTTTGTCAGGGTGAACTTCCCCTTCAAATCTTGAAAAGAGTGTATACTTACTCTCTGTGTGTCTTGATGAGCTCTCATAAGAAGCTGTACCAATCTGTGTAAAGCACCTTGTTCTCTCAATGGTGCGTGGTTAGCAGAGCAGAGGGCTAGGTTACGAATCAATCCAACGGTGGCCTGGTGTAGAGGAAAAAGGTCAAATGAAGCAATGTTAAAATTCTTTTAAACATACTGGTTAACACTGATTTGACTTTTAACATGAGCTGGTGGGAGTTTCATAAAGCTGTTCGTAAGGAACTAAAGAACTGGTGATCCTTTCTTGTGGTAAATGGTACATTCATTGGTGATGGTTTGGTGCGTAAGAAAGGTTCATCAGTCGTTCTTAAAGTCGCCTGCGAACAGCTTTATGAAACGGCCCCCAGGATAGTCCCGATTGTTGCCTGTATCTATGATATGCTGTGAAAATAAAGCCCTAGTGGGTGTTTCATAAAGCTGTTCATAAGATACGAATGACTTTACGCAAGACTGGTGATTCTTTTTTGTGCTATGTGATGCCCCTTTGTGACCTCAGAACATGTTCAAGTCGTGCGTTAAGTCATTTGTAACTGCGAACAGCTTTATTAAACACCCACCAGGTAAAACTACACCTGATAACCATCATGCTTCAAGGAAGTTAAAATGCACAATGCATGGGAACACTATCAAAATGTAACTGCATTTACTACATGTATTACACCTATTGTCCCCCCGGCCCAGCAGAGAAATTAAATAATTTCAAGTTGTCTTCAGTTGTAAGTAAAAATCTGTACCAGCTGCTCAGAAATGCTGTTAGCCTCACAGAGCACACAGTAAGCCCAGTCAAATCTGTTGGATTGTGAGGTCAAACATTCATCCAAGACGTAAAAAAAAAGTGTTGTTGTGAGATTAGGACATCGCTGCGGCATTACCAGTTGTAACAGAGAATCTGTTTGCATAGTTGTTAGTGTTAACAACGATTGTATGCAACTGGACCCAACTGTTTCATGTCATGTTGGAGTGATCTTGAAAGATACCCTGTCTTACCTTGATCAGAGGCCATCTTGATGGAGGATGAAGGAGCTTGACAATGACCGGGATACCATAGTTAAGACGGACAGTATTCTGACACATCTCGGCCCCGGGGTGGCGGCTGGTCACATGACGTAGGGCACAGACCTGAAAGAAATAAGACACAAGATCATTAGAGGTAGTTAAATGAGTTTCTTTCATTCTCTTTCATTGAAGCAAAAGAATTTTTCAATGAAACACAAATGATAAGTATATGATAAGTTGTTCCTTGTTAATATTCAACTCAACAGAATTCAACATTGGCTTGTAAAACATTGATGATATCAAGTTTAGTGAAATCAGAAATGGATATTCAAAAAGAATATCTTGAGAATTTAGAAATCTCATTAGAAAAGCGTGAATTTAATGCTATAATGTCGTTGCAAATTCAAGTATTTTACAATTGATTTTCATTACAACTTTCAACTATAAATGAAAAAAAGTGGTAGAAGTAGAATGGGCAAAGTATGTGGCATAGTTTGTTTTCTTTCGGTGCACAAACACAAAGAATGCGGTCACTTTGTTTTGAGTGGGACAGACCAAGACCCTGTTGCATTAGACATACCATTAGAGTATTTTTGTCGTGCAATTGTAACAACCATGGTGAGCTCAATAGCCAATCAAAATCAAGGATTTCAATGAAGTAACCAAAAGATTACAAGTTACTTTTATGCATTACGGTCCTAATAAAGAAATAAACATTGTCAGATTATGTTAAACAAGGATGAGCAATGTATCATGAACTGGAGGAAGGAAGCATTACACGTCCCCCAAACGACTACGGTGACTTACTGCTGGTTCTGTGATTTCCTCTCTGTCTCCAGCTTTCATGAGAGTCTGCACCAAGGCTTCTACACCAGCCATCTGACTGACTATCATCTTGTTGCGGCTGTTGTTGCAAGTCAGGTTGGAGAGGATACCGCAAGCGCAGGTCACCACGTTGATGTCGTTGGATGCAAGGAGCTGCACCAGCATCTGAAGGAGGGGCTCGATGTCATCCTGTTCCAAAAGAAAGCCCACGAGACCGTAAATACACAAGCTTATTATTACGCAGAAAGGTATTTTCACAAATTAAAAAAAAAATTAATCTGCATAACCACGAGTTGTTAAATTCATTATTTCAATATTGTTTCCAAGGAAGCAGAGGCAATATACAAATTACAAAAGTGCAAATTTAACTGATGTAGGACCAACAAAATTTTTTGAGAATAAAATCTTCTTCAAACTCTCAGCCTATTCAGTGTAGAGTCAGTCTACATTGTAAGGTGTTACTATACACACTGTAGTGTTATCATGGTTGATCGCACCATCGATGTGTTTTGGACACTTGATTTACACTGTTTCAGCTTGTAAATGATCAGGAGATATCCAACATCCCAGCTAGATAAGTACTGGGACTTTTACTTGTCACGAATTGTGTATTGAATGAAAAATAAAGAAATATCTCATATTTTTATTTATTCTCATTACCCCCCCCCAAGATTTTTCATGACATAAGTTTTTATATTTCAAACGAAAGGGTGTGAATAATTCTACCTTTTGAGTTTCAAAAGTTGTTAAACTACTCACAGTTCCACGATGACAGTCGGAGAGATTCCTCAAGGTCCAAAGACAGTTCTGGACCAATCGGTTGCTGTGGTGTCCAAGGTGGAGTCCTAGGGCTGACATACCTCCTGTAACATACAAAGAGGATAACACACGATATTACATATGACACGGTTTCTGCACCACTGTCAGGTTTCATGAATGTTTGAGATGAAGGAATTTTTTTTTGTCTCGGTCACTTAAAATCCTTCCCTACACTGAAAAATGATAAACATGTCACTTCCTTAATAAAACTTATTCACGTAAAAACATGGGTTTGGACATACAAAATGATAGAATCGCTTATGAAATTGCACTTCAGCAAGAAATCCATTCACATTGTACTCCACTTGACCCAGCTTTATTGTATAATGGGCACTATAAATATGCTGTGTGTGGCAAAAGCAAAAGAGCAAGGAAGCCAGGATAATCATGTCAATTGGTGCTTTGAGCAGTCTGGACATTGGACATGAGCATTTAATAATTTGCACTATCATTAATCATTCTGGTCAGACCTGCTTTAGTGACCTGTCTTTTAAGACTAAGGCCCGAATTCACAAAGGTGGTTTTGAAAACCCATGGTTGAATCCATGGTTTGTGCAGATTTTCTGTATAAATTACGCTTAATTTAGCGCGTATCGGGCCCGTTTATAAAAAAATTCCAATGCTGATGCGCGCTTTTGTCACAGTGCGCAAAATTGACACCTGTTACCATGGATAGATACGCTATTTTATTCATGAGTCCACTGTTTGAAGAGTAGACTCATTAATCCAAAGCAGTGGACTCATGAATGAAATAGCGTGGATAACCACGGCAACAGGCGTCAATTTGGCGCACTGTGACAAAAACGCGCATCAGAATATGACATTTTATAATATACGCAGCTAATTAAGTGTAATTTATACAGGAAATCTGCATAAACCATGGACTCAACCGTGTGTTTTCAAAACCACCTTTGTGAATTTGGGCGTAAAAGTTTGATTGTCCTTGAATTGCATTCCCCGAGCTGCCAACCTGAACAAGAACATTTCAGTATGTTCAAGGCTGAAAATCAGTATTTTGGTGAGGAAATTAGCATTTTCACAGGAATACCATAGGAAAACACATAAACTGAAACTTTAGAAATCAGTATTCTGCATAAAACCATCAGTATTCTTCTCTATTTTTAGTACTAAATACGGAAAATCAGTACTACTTGTCAAACCTGCATTCCCAATAGAATCCTGCCAATAAGATCACCTGATCATAAAGGCCAATTTTCAAGTATCCCTTGGGTGGTCAGGTCAGTCTTTATATCCGGGTTTCACTTTGTATATCAAATACTTACCTGCTTCAACGATGGCAGGTTTGTTGTTGTGGCAGACGGAGAGAACCTTGAGAACCCGACTGGTTGTCCACAGAAGCTTCTCGTATTCATAGGTACGCATGATGTGAACCAAAGCTGCTGGCCCACCACTGGCCAGGATGATCAACTGCAACAAAAAGTGAGACAATAATATGCTTTTCACACTGCACTTTTCTTCCTTAACCCCGGGAAATTGGTGGGGCTATGGGGGTCTTAGCCCCACCATAAACACTTCTGCCAGAGTACTGACCTTGTCCTCACATTAGATCTGGGTCAGGACTCATCAATCAGTTGCGTGGAGGACACTTTGCATTGAGGAAGAGTGATGTTTATCTCATCCCCACACTTGGCCCTTTAATTTCTGCTTCAATTATCACACCCACGAGAGGTACATGAAAGAATAAAGTTTATCAATGCCTCTGAGAGGGAGCGCCGTGAGAAACAAATGTCAGTATTAAAGTTTCAAAATGCATGGTTGATCGAGTCTGTCGTGTGGATGAGATCTAAAGCTACCGACAACCATCCTAACAATGTGATACCACACCAAGGTGACAAGAATTCTGGAACTTGTCAATGGGTGTTTATAGAGAGAAAGAGGGAGGGAGAGTTTTCCTTTGAGGCCGAATTAAAAATAAAAGGGATGATTGACCATGAAGCTCGTTTACGTCTTCCTCCATGATTTTATTGTCAATCATGTCGAATTACGAAGTGCAAGTGGCAGGGTTCCAGGATTTTCCATTGACATTCTTTTGACGATGCTAGTCAGATTCTTACCTTACTCTCCTGATTTCCGTAGGCCAGGATCTGAAGGCAGTCAGTCGTGATGGCCAGGAACTTGGGGTTGTTACGGGAGAGCAGAGCGACCATCTTCTGCAGGCCTCCTGCAAGACGAACGGCCATCTTGGAGCCTTCTTGGTGAAGCAGCAGGTTGTGGAGGGTTGTGATGGCATAGAAAAGTACAGATTCCACTGGCGAGCTGAAAAGAGAGGCACATGGAAAACATGAAAAGTTTAAAATAAAGCATTAATTTCCATATGTGCCAAGATCTGTACACATGCCAACACCTGCCCCGGGTTTGCAGTCGCACTTCCCCATCTTTTTTTTTAATTTTTAAAATTAATTCTTCAGTGTTCTAAATTTGAAAACTAGAAGAGTGGAAAAGGAATTGTTCATTGTAGCTGCTCCGACCATCAATAGAAACAAGTTTGACACAAAAGAATTAGTGTCAAAGAGGGTGTGTAAATACAGACTATCATGACCTCACCTTGCTGTTCCATGTCATTGCTCCTATGACAATTGTGCCTTACAAAAATATGGGAGCAAAAACAAAGTCACTGGGTCACCACATGTAAACGGTGTGGACTTCATCTGGGAACTTTGGTTATTGTTGATAATGAGAATCAGTGGTATTGCAAACGTTACATTCACTCACATTACACTCGACCTGTAATTTACCTGAGGAGCTTGATGAGGGCTGGGATGCCACCGCTCTTGAAGATTTGGAGGAGACCCGACCTATGGTGGGACAGGTTGTGCAAGGTGCCAGCAGCACACCTTGTGGTCTCAGCATCGTTGCTGTTGGACATGGCCCTGACCAGAGCTGCAACCATCTGAGGGGAGTTCATGATGGCATGTCGGCTGGCCTCCTTCTTGGACAGTTGGTGGACCATCATGGCAGCCTGGTTTACAACAACCTAGAAGAAAGAGAAATAGATGGGTTATTTCAAAATGATTCTCAACCATTACCTCAGTTTTTTTGGCTTTTTATCATCCAGCAAGAGTACTTGAACTTCATTCAGAGAAAGAAAAATGCCATTGATTTGATGATGTGGGGGTGGAGTGAACTAGCACTCTTGCATAAAGGAATGAGTATTCAATTGGTTTATTTAATTTTGTTTGCTCTCAGACCCAATGTTATAGGGAAAGTTCACCCTGAAGAAAATTTTGTTGTAAAAAAATAGCAGAAAAAAAATTCAAAAAACATTGGTGAAGGTTTGAGGAAAATCCATTAAAGATCAAGGAAGTTATTAGAATTCTAAGTTATTTCTTCTCCGAATCTAAATCAAGAGGATTCCCATATTAACTTCATGAGCATCTGGGAAACGACTTACCAGGTCGTCATCATTGAGGAGCTTGGTGAGCTCTGGGATGGCCCTGGTAGCCAGATCAGCATCGTCCTGGTAGTTGATCAGGTTGACAACGGCATGCTTCAGCATCTGGGAGGGTTCGGAGAGACGCTGCACGGCGGTCGGATGGGCAGGGTCAAACTGAGTGGATGGGATCTGGACACCTTCTTCCAGGGTCTCTGGGAACATGGCTGCCCTCACACGCTGAGAGCGTGTCTGGGTGAGTTGCTGGTTCATCTCTGTTCATATTGAAGAAGAAATTGGCGTTTTATTGTAGTCTAAACACAGCAAGGGATTAGACCTCATTGGTTACCCAAAATGTTGGACCACCAAGTCCACAAATGAAGGGAAATTAAGGAGATTGTATGGTAGTTAATATAAAAACCTATTAACTGAAATTAGAGTTTGTAAGAGAAATTTGCAAAAACCTAAAAAAAAGCTGGTGTTGCCGGTCAAATCTTGAACCAACAATTACCATGAACCATCAATTGTTCTCTCATTTACAACCCCTGATTTTGGCTTTCTTTGTATATTTGTGACTCCCCAAAGCTGACCAAACTAATGTTGATCAGACTAGCTGACAAGTTTAATCACTAAAATTTATATTTTGCTTTTATGTCATGATGTTAAACATATTACAAAGAGCATCAAAACAAAAAGGGTGAAGTCAATTTGACCCCCCCCCCACGCCTTCAGATCTCGGCCGTATTGTCACTCAAGTAAGACATCCCCCGAAGACTTCAATGGGATTATTCAACTATATTAACTGAAAAAAAGAGAGATGGTTGGTCCACAACTTAGTTACGAGTAAGTTTTGATGGAAGCCTCACCATCGACCTGTTCCTGTGTGTAAGCTTGACCATAGCCAGCATCCCAGTCAAACATTCCCTGGCCTTGGGCTTCTTCACCGCCGTCCTCATGGCGGGACTTGCTGCTCACTGACGGTGCCTGGAAGAATAAAATATGGACAACTTCAGTGGAACTGTACACACATTACCAGTACTTGCATTCAGTAAATTATCTCAGTTGCTAATATTACCAAACCAAAAGCTTGTGGGACCTTCTGCCTTCATGTCAGGTCCTCAGTGTTTTTTGTGGTCCCCCTTTTACCAAAGACATTTCTTGTTTGTACATCAATAACTTTGTCTTTGCAATGTATGTAGGATATTTTTGGGCAATTGTAAAGTTTGAAGTTTTCAACATTATTTTATGCAGCGGCAGCAGGGCCCACTGGCAGAACAGAACAATTCATAAGAGATGAAAAATGGCTACCCTGGGTAAATGAGAATTATCATGCCTATACATTACCTTTTCTCCCTCTATTCGATCAACCAGGATATTACAAACATCATGATCTACTTGTGTAACTCATTATAGCCAATATATATATATTTTCAAAATTGTTATAATTTTTTTCATTATCAATGTTAAATTTCATACAATAAAGTATGGTAATAAGAACAAAAGAAATCTGAAATTCCAGTATAACATTTTGAGAAGGAACTAAAATGGAAAAGGCAATCCATATTGTACTGCTAACACATGGGAGTAAATATAAATAATGAGGTAATGATATCATTCATAATGGTTCCCACAAAAGATAAGCCTTCCCAATTACAAAACAAGTGGAATGCCTCTGGCCGTCTCACCTGCATCACGCGGTTCAATATAGCAGCAGTGCTGACTATAAATACTACTCTAACTCGCACAAGATGTTCAGTGATACATGGTTACTCTTATGTCCAAGTTTAATGAACTAGACCACTTTTTATGAACTAGACCAATAAACTTACAGAGATATGATGGTGGTTATTCAACGAAAAACCCCAACATGGCCAAAGTTCATTGACCTTACATGACCTTTGACCTTGATCATGTGACCTGAAACTCGCACAGGATGTTCAGTGATACTTGATTACTCTTATGTACAAGTTTCATGAATCAGATCCATAAACATTCAAAGTTATGATGGTAATTCAACAGATACACCCAATTCGGCCAAAGTTCATTGACCTTTGACCTTGGTCATGTGACCTGAAATGAGCACAGGATATTCAGTGATACTTGATTACTCTAATGTCCAAGTTCAATGAACTAGACCAATAAACTTTCAAAGTTATGATGGTAATTCAACAGATACCCCCGATTCGGCCAAAGTTCATTGACCCTAAATGACCTTTGACCTTAATCATGAGACCTGAAACTTGCACAAAGTGTTCAGTGATGCTTGATTACTATTATGTCCAAGTTTCATTAATCAGATCCATAAACTTTCAAAGTTATGATGGGAATTCAACAGATATCCCCAATTCGGCCAAAGTTCATTGACCCTAAATGACCTTTGACCTTGGTCATGTGACGTGAAACTCATGCAGGATGTTCAGTGATACTTGATTAACCTTATGTCCAAGTTTCATGAACTAGGTCCATATATTTTCTAAGTTATGATGACATTTCAAAAACTTAACCTCAGGTTAAGATTTCGATGTTGATTCCTCCAACATGGTCTAAGTTCATTGACCCTAAATGACCTTTGACCTTGGTCATGTGACATGAAACTCTAATAGGATGTTCAGTAATACTTGATTAACCTTATGGCCAAGTTTTATGAACTAGGTCCATATACTTTCTAAGTTATGACATCATTTCAAAAACTTAACCTCAGGTTAAGATTTGATGTTGACGCCGCCGCCGCCGCCGCCGCCGTCGCCGCCGCCGTCGCCGCCGCCGTCGGAAAAGCGGCGCCTATAGTCTCACTTTGCTTCGCAGGTGAGACAACAAACCAAAGGTCAAATTCTCCATTACACATCTTACAAACATGCATATTTTTGTAAGATAAAACTTAACTTGTATAAATATTATCAAGTTAAAGGAAATCTGTTACACTCTTATCACTGCCGTCCTAAAACTAGTTTACTGGAAACTACTTTGAAGTAAGGCCAAAGGGCGATTCCACACTAGAACTTCAAAAATATCATAAATTTCAACATGCTTTCAATAAGTCATAAGTAGTGTAATATTTTACTATGATACCTAAATTTTATAAAAATTATGAGTTTTAACCAAAAGTGAAGACAGATATAATTTTTTGGGGGGAGAACAATGGAATTTTAAATTTTCAATAATTTTGCTCATTGAATAGTCAAGTACAAATTCCACCTGAAACAATTATTTGCAAAGCAAGAGAAGATTGAAAATATTGCAGGTCAATAGAATAATATATCATTGATGGTTCCAAATAATATCTACAACATTTTCATGATCCATAATAGGGGCAGCCCTGATTTTTTCCGAACCTATTTTTGGCAATGTCCCGTACGACACATGACAATGCAAAAGTTTTTCCTACAATTTTATTTTTGATGATGCAATTTCATAAAATGAGTTTCTCTTTGTTTGACCCATGGGTGATCGATTTATCCCATAAGGATCTAATTACTGCCCTTCATTTTTCAATTATTGTCCTATTAAAAAATGTCCCGTACGACACACGCTGTGTCGTACGGGACATGTCCCGTACGACACACAGTATAATAATGCATCTAATTGCAGGATTTGGATTCAGAAACCATAAATAGTAGGCATATTTAAATTCATTTAATTGATTTAACATAAAGTGAACTGAAAAAGTACTTTGTTTATCTCCATAGAACATGAAATAGGTGATTCTAAACATTTTAATTGATTTCATGTAGGCTTATTCTTTTGTGAATCCCTTCAGCTAAACTGGTGATTTTCACTGATCAGAGCAGGTTAATTTCTTTTCATTGAGCATGAAAAGAAAACTTTTATATTTCAACCTAGCCTGGAAGATGACTTCCTCTTGCATGCTAATGTGGAATTATTATAAGATGTAAAAAAAATCATATCAATCATCATGATCATCTATTTGGACTTCCCTTATTGAATATTGAATATTGAAACTCCTTACGTTTTTCAAGTTGTAAAAAAAATCTTGAAAATAAGACAAACCATATGGTTTCATGAAATGCAGATGGGTTTGAAAAAGTAGAACCGCATTTCTTTAGACAAAAAAATGTGACCAAAAAAGGGAAAAAAGGTGACAGTTGTGACATATATGTAGATATACATTTTATATAAAAAATCATAACATCATGATCATTTTAGCCCCATAATTTACACAAAGTTTCATTCATTTATTGTTTAAATAGTGTTTGGAAATCATCAATTAGTTCCCTAAAATATAACTTCACACAAAACCTGAAGTTTTTCAGCTCGTAAAAATGCTGTGAACACTTGTACATTTCCCATCATGAAAAAAATTATAACATATTGCTCCCAATTGTATATATTGAGGTTACTTAATTGTATTGTCCTGAATGACTGCTTATTAAAAGATTATTCATAAATAAGCAAGAATTTAGGGGCAATGCTCCTTCTGATTGATAAAAAGTTCATGTTTATTTATTCAGGCTGCCCAGTACAACACGCAGTGCCTGTACAACACACAAGTGTCCCGTACGACACACAAGTGTCCCGTACGACACACAAGTGTCCCGTACGACACACAATTGTCCCGTACGACACATTATTTTGTTTATGATATATTGACAGAAATATTCATCTAATAGCGGTTTCTAACCTAATGAATGCCTTAGTTTGATGGGATTATCATTATCATCAGCCAAATAATGTGATTGAAGAAGTCAAAGTGACATAAAGTAAGAAAGTTTGGCTTCAATTTAGAGATGTCCCGTACGACACATTTTGAATGTCCCGTACGCCACAATGTTCTCGAAAATTACAATTTGCTTTATTTATTCATGAATGTTTATTTTGCTTTCTTTTGTAAATGTGTTTGTTCTTGGGTAATTGAGTGTCAATTTGAGTTCAGTTTCTATGAAATTTATCTGCCCAACTCACAGACTTTTGAGTACAAACTTGAGGTTTCTAAAAAAGCCACTTTTTCTGCGTCCGTACGACACATTACTATTTTTAATCTGTATTACACAGGATGTGAATTCAAGTCATGTTAAGTCTTGGTTTTTCTTACACTCTGGTAGTAGTTGATGACCACCTATAGTTACTGGAATATTTTTTGTTTTTTCTTGTCAAAAACTGTCAAATGTTCTCTAAATGTCCCGTACGACACGTATGGAATCACCCTTAAGTGGAAACTACTTTAACGTGTAATGAGAACGGTCGAAGCGATCTTCCGAACCAGTTCATAAAACCATCTCGCGATGTAGTTTTTCCAGATTGCTTTGCCTCATTAAAATGGTTTTAGTGTGAGGACACAACCGTTTTTCAGAAGCAATCTTCGCACATTTTTAGCGTGCTACTCCATACACTATGTGTAGAATGCCAACGATGCGGTTCCGAATTTCGCGCGAAGCGTGTCAGCCCACTGAGAGCATTCCCATAGCAAAAAGATTGCTTTATGTGAAGTGATTTTCAAAACCACTTTCGGGTGACCAAGTGGGAATGCAAGCAAAGCAATCTTCCAAACTGGCTTCCTGAACCGGTTTCCAATAAACTAGTTTTAGAAAGTGTAATGACAACGGGGTCAGAGTTTGACTTACATGTGAGGTGGCATTGCTCTGAAATCCTGAATCCATACCATAGCCATGATGCTGCCATTCCATGGTATTCTGCATTGGATCTTGCTTTGGCAGGTCTTGAAGCCCTGGACCGCCATACCCTTTCTGTTGTGGGTTCACAGGCTGTTGTTGGTTAGAGTACTGCAATTACAAAAACAACAAAGAAAACAAATAGAAATACAAATAGATGCAGATAAATTCCTGGGGGAAAAAAAGAAGGAAGTCCCACATACTTATCACTATAACTATAGTTGATTTAAGGACTGGAACCATAGGAAATTTAATTCTGGAATTGGTTGAATTTAAATTCCAAAGTCTTTTGAAAATGTCAGATCCGCCTATCAATAAACCGACTGGCGAACATATGGGGGGATGGGCATTGGAAGGCCATGGACCCACAATATTTTCATAACCAAGAAAAACAGGAGAGCAAAACAAAGAAAAGGAAAAGGATGAAATACGCTACTAGTTTGCACTTTGCAAACAGTATGTCAAAATCTATCACAACATTTGATTTTTGTATAAAAAATGGTCAACAATTCTGTTCGCTCTTAGCTTTTTAAGAAATTACTGCCCCATACGTCATGTCTGGCCCCCTCAATACTTTTGCTCATTATGCTACTGAATGCACCCATCAATGGCCAATGGCCTGGAAAACCAGGGCCCAGTCTTACAAAGAGTTACAATTTATCCAATCAATCACAACTATGGGCGGCCAGCAACGTCAACATCTATTATGCATGTATGTTCAAAGTATTTTCTAGCTACATATATAATTTATGCATTCATTGTTTTCTTGAAAATCCACCGCACTTCTCTTAGCATACAAAGGACATTCTGCAAATTTTTTGTAGAAAAAATTATGACACTGATGGATTTCCATAGAGTTAGGATTGATCGGATCAATCGCAACTCTTTGTAATACAGGGCCAAGGAAGGGTGGGATAAAAAGCATCACTGCATAGGTTCATAGGTTGGATCACAATCAAGGGATGCGCCCTTCCATATACCGGTATTCATTCCTGTACCATACACACCCAATTATATCAAGTGCACATGGGTTTTTTTCAGAATATCTTCTTGTGAAACCACCCCTGTGCAAATATGTGATTCTCTCTTACCCTTGCCTGCTCCATGGTGAATGACTTTCTCCTTCAATCTCCGTCAACGAAACTCTGAAAGTAATAAAAAACACAAAGATTTTAAGGAAATGATCAAACTACATGTATGCAGATGGAACATCACCAAGTACAGTACATGTACGCCTTTATTAATATCTGTACATGTACAGTATGAATGAAATAAGTTTGGGGGAAAATGGGAGCAAAAACAAACCACTAATTATCAACAATGCCACTAAAAATTGGTAATACTGAAAATCACCCAAATGAGTTTTCTATGGCTGAAAATGCACTGAAAAAGTCTGAATTCAGACTAGTATAGCCAGAAAAGTGGCATCCCTTAGGAGCAGTCTTTCAGAGTTTTTTTTTTGAACATGTAAGATGCTTTTGGTACTATGTACAAGTACTGTACACCCTACAATCAGAATGAATTCATACATGTACAATTACTAAAGCGGTTACAGTACAGCATTGAAGAAAAGGAATGCTAGAGTCAGTGTCAGAGGTTTTAATTCTAATTGATGGATACATACAATGTGCACAAAGCCTGTATAAAGTAGGCCCTACTGCTTTTTTTTACAATGTAATGTGCAAAGAAAAGAAAACAGTCATGTGTGCACTATCATCAGTGTTTGTACATGTCCAGTGTGTACACAAGCAATAGAGGGCTTCTCAATACTCCCTATGAGAACAACAAAATAGGCTCAGATTTTCTATGAAAGGTACAAACCACTGAATGCCTATATTGTGAGCAGGCCTTTCAATGTAGCCCTCCTATTGTTCAGATGACTCACACTGCATATCTCAAGACACAAAGTACACACTACCATGGCTTATCCATTCTCCACCCATAGTCCTTTTTGCTGCGCATGCATAAGGTATGTAATGTACATGTACAGAGTACATGTAAATGTACATGAGTACAAGTACATGTATGTCAACAGTCAAACCTCGGCGAAATGATCTTCCTACATGTCATTTGGAGATGTGCTAATGTATACACTCATTCAAACACACCATGTCCCTATTTTGTTATAAAACAAACCAAGAGTTAATAATGAGGCAAAAGCTGACATAAATGTATGGTCATTGTCCAGCTATACAGTTCTGACTAAATTTTAAAATGCTTTGATTGCATGTAGCACATTTTTGTCTCACTTCTGCTATGCAGGCAAGAAAAAAAATTATTGGAGTACAGGTACGTAGTATTAGGAGGCCAACATGTAAACCTTACAAATATGATGTGTACATGAGTCATAAGCATTGCATCACTATGGATGATAAGAAACATTTAACAAAGAGATTATCATAGGCACAAGAAATGTATTTTGTCCAATGAAGCTAGGTGTACCATAGGCCTATGCATATAACATTGTAAATGTACATGTAAACTATTACAGAAAATGACAAATTTTCAAAGAAGATCTACATTTACCAATTTCTGAAAGCATCTATTATAACCAATGTAATTTTTGTGGGGGGGTTTTTATAAGAAAAATTTATATTCTGAGCTGAATCAGGCTTGAATGAAAATACTGGACAAGTTTGTACTTCCCATTTTTCCAGTATTCCAGTGAATAATGGACTCGGAGTCTTTGTTTTTATTTCTTTTCATGGATGAGATATTCTAACGATTGACAGACAGTAGCATGAACTTTTGACATTTGCATAGGAATACAATGTGTAAATTCACAGAGGTGGATGAATATGCTTAACAAATCAAAAGTGTATTCTACGACAATATGTTCAGCAGTAAATATTTCATTGGGGGATGGTTGAAAGTGACTCATGGAGATTTTTTTTAAACATGAAGATTTGCAATTAATGAAACTATGCTTGTAAGTAAACAACCAGAGGACAAATTATGGCTTACATGTAAAGGAGAATGAAAGCCCAAAACACAAATCAACTTGCATGAAAATAGACAAAGTTTTGAGCATTAGAATGTTTAAATCACAGATGCTATGGGGACCCTCCAATTGTCGATGTGACTAAGATTTGTGATGTCACTGAAGTACAAGTCTCCCCTTGTCCACTGAAATATACCTCAAAATATTGGTTCACGAAAAATTCCAAGAAACCACTATTACAAGTCTTTCACTGAAAAAAAAGCACCCGATCTCTGGATAGACTTGATAAATGTGATAATATAAGTCAAATATGTAGAAAAGTAACTGGGTAGTTGTCCAAGTACATGTAGGACATTTCATATTTTTGGTTGCATTGCCAATGGGAGGGTGTCTACATCTCAACATACAGTGTAGGGGAAGGGGGGTAAGTTGTGACAGCTTTTGCTTTTTGCATGTTAGAATTGATATGATTAATAATCTTGTCGAAATAAGAACCTTGCCTTGAAATTTAATTCTTCTGAAATATTTTCCACCTATATATAACTTTCTATCCCCACACTGAAAGTCATCGTGACCTTTGAAAAAAACGATGTCAAATGGCTCAACTTGCCCCATATATGGGGTAAGTTTGAGCCACCTTCTGGGGTAAGTTGAGCCACAAATACTATGTACAAATGTATGAGGGGAGAACCAGCATTTCAATTTTTTGTTTAAAGTCTTTTCACTTGCTAATTCTCTATAAATACTAACATCCTTTAAAAGGAAAAGAGCAGTCATGTAAATTTGCTCCTTTCAGCCAGCATTTCAATCAATTTTTATGGTTTGTTTGTTTTTTAAGATACATTACCATAGGAATTACCATGGCTCAACTTGCCCCATGCTGTTTGGCTCAACTTACCCCAGTCCGAACTTAGTGCGATAATTTTGTATCCACACATTTATTATGCATCCATCATATAAAAGACTATGACAAGAATGAAGATCCATACCTGTACTAATAATGTTGTTATCCTGTCTTTATTATATTTAAAGACGTGTGTGTTTATAAAGCACTTATCTATTTCACACTCTTTTTTTACTTTTTTGGCTGAAATTCATATTTTTCCCTCTAAAAAACTACTTTTTGTTTCAAAGTTGAAAACAATATGGTGGGGTTAGGGGTTATGCTATGGGTCATCAATACATGACACCACCACAATGTCTGACTCATTTATTATTGGCCTGGGGCTGGTGGCTCAACTTGCCCCTATGCTCAACTTACCCCGCCTTCCCCTACATGTAAAATACTCATTACAATGTACTTTCTTGTTCTTCTTCGAACCGCAAGATTTTCCTTAAGTTTTGCTATAATATACTGTTACCATGCCAACACAATTTCGGAAACATGTGAAGAAAAGAAAGGTGTTGAATCGCACATCTTCACCCCAAAACCTACATGTAAGTGCGTTCCGAATTTCATGAGAATTGGTTGAAAACTAAATTAGGAATTCAAACGGCAAGATTTGCAATGAACCAAGTTCAACCAACAGAACACTAATTAGCCTATACCCCCTTCAAACTTTCTTTGGCGGGGTGTGTAATACAGCAAAAACTATCTGGTGTATATGTACATGTTATGTGATTTTCATGTTGTTAATAAAGTCATATTTGCCTCTGTACACAATGTACATGAACTCTTAAACATGTTATGTAGGTGTATATTTGGTCTGCGAGCCCAATCAATAGAGACAGACATGCATTAATGAAATGCTGGCGTCATTAATTAGACCTGTCATCTGGCACATTACAGGCTTATGACAGACTACTCCCCTGTCCATGCTAATTATGTGATGGAGATACAAATAGTCTCATCAATCATGCTCTTAAATATAACCTGATGAATCTTAGCCACAAATAACTATCAAGGATGTTACTTACATGTAGGCATACATGTACTCATACATGTACTTCATGCCTCACACATGTGTAATTTGATCTGTTCAATTGTTCATCATAGTTACAACACTGTAGTGATGACAATTTGAGCAATGATTGACAGTCTGGTGAGATTTCATGAAAACAAATTGATTTTTATTGTCTATTATTGTAAGCTACATGTACTGCAATCTTTCTATCTGATTAGTTCAATCAGAGCAAATTTGTCAATGAAGATCATCAACAAATTTCATGTACATGCAACACTACACATGCTACAACTGTATTGGGTATACATTGCCATTTCAGTTGTTTATATGACTATGGAAGGCATACATCTTAGGCCTACAATGTACATGACTAATTTAAGCAATGGCTTAAAAGAAAAAAAATGTATTGCAAAGAGACTATTGTGTAATAAACATGTACATGTACAGTTGTTCATACATTGTGTACATGTACATGTGTGTACATGTAGGCCTACTGTTTATGATGAAATGTAACATGTAAAAGGAAGAAGAAACCTGAAATATAACACGTGTTAACACTCTACATGTGTTTACATAATATGTAGGACATGTAAAGATATTGTTCACCTACATGTATTACATGTAATACTGTAGTATGTTACATGTCCGGGGAGCGTTTCATGAAAATGTTTTGTCTGACAAGTCCTGTTTTATCCGACAGTTGCAGTGCTTCTCAGCCAATCAAAATCAAGGAAAGTTGTCAGATCTGACAACTCGTCGGTCAAAAATGTGGATGAAACGCTCCCCTGGGGTGCTTTTCATCAACATTTCCATCCGACAAGTTGTCAGATCTGACGTCTTTCCTTGATTTTGATTGGCTGAGAAGCACAGTTCCTATGACAACTGTTGGATAAAATGGGACTTGTCATATAAAAAGTCTGACAAGTTGTTTCATGAAACGCTCCCTTGGTCTAAAAATTTTGATACAGATAAACGTACCCAACATTTTAATTCATTCTATATGTGTTTGCAACATAGCAAAATCCAATGGGCTTCAAGCAGTAGACTACATGGGTAAGCATGACATCTTACAGGCAGTCTGGGCTAGGATTTGATTGACATTGCCATGGTGCACTGGAATGTGAAAGTCAGGGCACTGGGGTGTAACTGTTCAGAAGCTTTTCTACAATGGCACCACACCAGTTGACATTAATGTCATAAGACTAGAGTGAAGAGATCAGTAGGCTTACGATACATGTTCAGCTCAATCACTAGGTGGTTTCAGACCGCCTCGAAGTTCGTCAGTTCCAGGTATTCTCTGATCGGGAAATTTACCCCGATCAGAAAATACCAGGTATTTTGGTAATGTGAAAGCAAACTACGTGTAATTTCCCCGAAAGAAAATACCCGCTGAATAGTAGGTACTTGGCGAAATTACGAGAACTTTCGCGGGGATTTTTCCAAGGTCGCAGGTATTTTGGCGATGTGAAAGCAATATACGGGAACTTTTAGCCCAGCGTGTCATTGGTCACGGGAGCTGTAGGTGGCTGCTGGGCTAGTGATTTTGAATCTCGCGCCTTGCCTGCTTATCAGACCATACTGCGCATGCTCGTAACTTCAGGAACTTATCCCGAAGGGTATGTTTCGGGGCGGTGTGAATGCAGTAATAATTAATGGGTATTTTTTAGCCTAAAAAAGTTCTTGTAATTTAACGGGAATTCTTGTGATCGAGGCGGTTTGAAACCACCTACTATTTCACTTTCAGGATAAATGCTTGGCCTAGAATTAAGCACTAGTAAACGTTTTGAAAATAAATAATTCAGAAAAAATAAAAACAATATGGCATCCCTCCCCTGGAAAATATACATGTATAATAAATTATATGAAAATGTGAATTACAAAGTACATGTACAGGTATATGTAGTTTAATTAAAGTAAGAATTTCAGAGACTCAATCCCCTTCCCAGCTGTAAAAAGAAACTAGACATTATAAAGAAACTGATTAAAATCCACAGTAATGCGTGCTGGTGTACTAATACCTTGGTCACATTTGCTCTACGGCCGCCGTACGGCGAGTCGAAAACAGCCGTTTTAACAATTTTTTTGTCCAAATACATATAGGTGGTTTGAATTAAAATTAATAAAACGACTGTTTTCAAGGTATAAATGTACAACCCATTTCAGCATATTCCACACAGACAAAGATTGAAGTTTGATTGAAACAGACTACATGTACATGTCACTGTCTGGGCAAGTACTATCTAAAGTGATCATGTGAGAAGGTTTGACAGGGTCATCTTACTCACATACTAGATATTCCATGCTGACGTTTGGCTTGAACTTCTCACCCACAATGCTTACAGTATTTTGTTTTCACTGTCTCCTGTCCTATTTTGAAATGTGAGCCACAAATGTTCCTCATCTTTTCAGCATTATGTTTTTCAGCATTATGTTTTTCATGCGCATACATGTATATGGGGGGGCATCAATTTCAATTTCACTTCAACATTAAAGAAACAAAAAGGAATATATAATAGCCTATGGGCTTATAGGCTAAAAACCTCTCTCATTTTGTGTATTTCATGTAGGCTTATTCATATTTTTTAAACATTTTTTTCATGCAAATCTAAACCAGAAAAATGTTGATACATGCATCTGTTGTTCTATTAGGGCCAATGCCACAGGCCTACATGTATACAATGTTTCAAATATAGGCGGTAGGCCTTCATTAAGCCTACTTGTTACCACTAACCGATCATGTTCATTTCATTTGATACTGTAGGCCTACAAGCTACATACATGTATGTGTATAAGGCCAAGTAAAATAAGAAAGTAGTTGATCGTCCTCGCGCGCATCACTTTTGGCCGCCGCATGAAAATTTTTGCTATTTACTATTTTCTATAAAAAAAAAAAAAAAAAAAAAAAATTGTGTTGTTTCTCGTCCTCGCCATCTTCCCTTTTTAATTGCAGCATCAATTTTCTTGTTATTAACTATTTTTATGGCTGCTGATTAACGAAAAAAAATCACAAGATCACTCTCACTCTCTCGCAACTTCAAAAACAATTGCAAAGTCCGATATCGCCGTAATTGCAAGAAAGAAAAAAATTCTGATTTGTTTTTTTATTGGATTTTGAAGATACCATCATAAATTAGCGAGGAAATAAAGTTTGCAAACTCGGAAAAGATCGCGGATTTCTTCAAATTTTTAGTGCATTTTCGGGGACCCCGCTTACTGAATCTGAACTAATCCGTCGCATGCTCTTGAAATATGGCGCAGATAAATCAATTCTAATGACGTAATTTGTATTTCAGCGGGTTTTTTTGGTGAGTGATAGCGCCTGTACTTAGATGTGTGTTACGGTGATTGTGTGCTTGTGACTCTGTTGGGAGAACTGCATGTGTGCTAGGATGATGTGATTGACTGTGCTGGCGTGACGTGAATTTGTGAAATGCATTGAATTTTCTGGCGAGTTTTCTAATGTCAGGAGGCAATGCATCGAATATTCAATGAGGGATTTAATATTCAATATCAATTTTAAAAATGAATAAAAATTGAGCAGTAGTATTAAACATTATGTAAACGAACAAGCACCCGAAAACTGTGATGCGAAACCATACCCAGAGCTAAAAATGAGATTGGCTCTGGAAAATTGAACAAGACTCCATGACAATAAAAAAGACCCCCCCCATGCATTTTTTTTACCCTTACATAAATTAAAATGTTTAAATTATTCACTTGACATGAACATTCTGTTTGACCATGTGGACAACAATACAGTACCAGTATACATCAGTAATAATACATCAATCGATTTTATTTTCCATAGATTTCCAATCAATCGTAGATATTTATACATATATAATAATATGTATATATATATTCTAATCGTTTATTATTACTATTGAGCATACATCGATCACATAATTCGAGCTTGACATGGCCTGACAATCATTTGAATAAAAAATAGCAAAAAAATAGTAAATAGTAAGGACCTCCCTCATCACTGATCGGACCGAGAAAATGCCTCCGTGTTCTTAAAAAAAATAGTAAGATAGCAAATAGCAAGGACCTCCCTCATCACCGCTCTCAAAAACCCGGACGATCAACTACTATCTTTTTTTACTTGGCCTAAGCCTCATGTACATCATCACATTTTTGTTGAAGAAAATGTAGACATCCATCTACATACATGTACATGTTTATAAGGACAGTGATTTCCCACGATCAAAGAAAACGGACCAAATTCACGGAAAAGCCTTTAGAAACATATACATGTAGTTGCTTTTTAAATGGAAAATCATGGAAAACATATTTTTTCTCAAAGTGCACAGAACAGTGCACAGAAATTACTCCAAAATCTCAACATAATATGAATATTACCTGGCCACAAAACCCAATAAAATGATTTCACTTCGTTACAATCATGAGTGACAATCCACACATGTACGTATACACCTCGCCCCAGCCCGTCGACCAGGGCCATATCGAATAAATTCATATACAGGCGCACATTGTTTGATTACAACCAACGTACTGTGTATAGAAGGCAGCGATACGACCGTGTGTTGCCGCCCTCTAAGATCGGTAACAGCACGATATCTCTTGAAATCCAAAATGGCTTTAGTTGAATATCGTTGACTGCTCAAAACAAAACTCCCCCAAATAATGATAAAATTTCATTCAACCGTAAAATAATGCTAATAATGTGAAAGGTCAGGATATATTCATGTTTAATGTGTTTTTCAAAATATTTTGTGCACCTGTATACATGTAGATCCGATTAGAACGGATTCTAATGCGTTGTTAGTACAGTGGCAGTTCCAATTTTGACCAATGCAAGTGTTGTGACATGACTACTCAATGTGTATTGACTTTCTTTGTTTATGGAATTATTACTTTTGCATGTAGTGTAAACAAAGTCTATGGGAAAACAGAATTTACATTTTCAGACATGCTGAAAGAAACAGAATGTAAGATTTTCTGAAACGAAAAAGGCAATTTTCTAAAACAGAAAATCACTGACGGCCTAGATAGACACAAATGACACAAAATTGAATCACACTGCCATATAAACGTTCAATGCATAACTGCATCATAGGCCTACATTTTTTTATGCATCTCTATTAGTATGAGCAAACAGACAATCCTGCATGTACTCTGACATGTACATTGCATGATCATGAATCCATATTCATTTGTAACCCACATCAATCTCTGCACTCAGCATCATTTAATATGCTCATGGAAAATGCACTTGGGAAGTCATATAGAAACAAACAAAGTGCATCCTCTCCAATTGCCAGTGCAATAGTGCATGTGTGTGAAAGAGGCATAGTCTGGTCAGTTAGCGAAATTATGTGGACACGGTGGACAAAAGCGTGATTTTTTCTCCAGACCTTTATTTATGTATAAGAATTAAGAATGGGGTATGCTCCAAAAAATCTGGCTGCAGGAACAATGAAAAAATGGGTGAAAATATCAGAATTTATGAGTTCAGATTTGTCTGATATATAGACTAGCGCTAGTGCAAAACTCAATAGCAGTGCATTTTTTTGCATTGGATTAGTTCTTGAATTCAGACCCATTTTGAACAGATCTTCTGTTTGTCCTTGCATCTCAATGCACTAAATATTTAAAGCAGATGCTAAACAAGCCGAAGGGTGACGATGGAGGGGGTTGAATGTCGATGTGTATGTACATATTTTGGTCTTTGGAAGATTTGCAAGACACATTTTTTGCATGTGTCGGAAATTGTGTTGCCATGGTAACAGTGTATTATTGCAAAAATAAGGTAAAAATCTTGCAGTTAGAACCACTTCCTCTGTTTTTAAACGATTCTCATGAAATTTGGCACACACATTGTTCTTGAGGTGAAGATGTCTAAGACACAGTTTTGTGTGTCTTTCAGAAATCTTGTTGCCATGGTAACCAACATATTATATGGTCAAAATTGAGAAAAAAACTTACAATTCAAACTGCTTCATCAGTTTTCAATCAATTTTCATGAAATTTGGCACACACATTGGTATTGAAGTAAAGATCATGTACTAGGCACTTTTTATGTGTGCTTCAGAAACTGTGTTGTCATGGTAACAAAATATCATATGGCAAAATTTAGGTAAAAAACTTGCAATTTGAACTACTTCATCAGTTTTGAACCAATTCTCATGAAATTTGGCTCACACATTGGCCTAGGGCTAAAGATGTGCAAGAACCTTTTTTTTGCACTTGTCAGAGAGTGCATTACCAGGGTAGCCACAAATGATAGCCAGAAATGTAGGAAAACTTATTGTGGATCAAACTTCTCCCCCCTGTTTTTAGTCAGTGCTTATAAAAATTGGAAGAAATATTCATCTTGGGGTAAAGATTCATATTAAATTCTAAATGTCTTCTCTGCATTAAAATGTGGGGGTATTAATCACCTTCATTAATATTTCAGGGTTTGGGGGGAAGGGGCAGGATTAGTCCTTTAAATCTGACATCAAAGAAGGTTAAAGGCAGTGGCCATTAGAAACATAAAAATGATAAACACTCTTAAAAAACGCATCCCCTTAAGGGCATATAGGCTGGAGGTACACTGGGTGAATATGAAACCTTCCGCTGAAGCAGGGGAGTTCCAACACTGGCAAGCAAAACAAAATGTGTACCCCTTCTACTTTCAACAGCTGATTTTCCAAACCTTAGTTCCACCTCTCCAAGATGTGCACCCCTCCCCATACCACTTTTAGTCTACTTCCCCATGCTCAAACCAGTCTACACCTTTGTCCCTCAGGGGTCAATGCATTTTTAAAGCTAGACATTACCCTTTTTTTTTGGGGGGGTCTTTAGAAAATGGCCTCATGAAAATTACAGTTAAAGGTTTATGACTAGGAACTTAACCCCCCCCCCCCCCGAAAAAATAGGGGGCTGATATACTTTTTAGCAGAAATGCCCCCCCCCCCCTCAAAGGTAAGAAGAGTCATTTGCACTTCAGACCATTCATTTGAAGTTTAATACATTCTAATTTGATAAAAAAAATTGTTTACAGCACCCAATTAACCATTGTTTAAATATTCTCCTACTCAGTCTTTTATTCATATTCATATTCCGTTCCTACTCTTTCTTTTTAACTTTCACATCACTCTTGATTTTGAGCTTCACCATGCCATCTCCTGTTTCCTGTCTCTATCTAAGTATATTTTTTCTGACATATTTTAAAGTGTACCTTTAATCATGCAACTAATTATAGAAATATAAATATATACAAAAATCTACTTGTTTTAGAAATTCACTTGCAATCTATGACTCAGAAACATACAATATCAAAAATATACCTATGTGCACAATAGATTTTAGCCTTATATTTTCTTTCATTTAATTTTTTCAGTATATTTCTGTGACAGCCCCTGCTTCATGCTTCAAATTAAACATTGATTAATTGGACACCGGAAACATTTTTTTTTTCAAAGCAGAATGTTTGAGGCTTTAAATTAATATGCTGAAGTGTAAAGGATTCCCCCCCTTTTTTTGGGGGGGGGGTTAAGTTCCTAGTCGTTATAATTTCCTTTTAAGCTTTATGTGGCAATTTTCTAAAGCCCCCCCAAAAAAATAAAAAAATGTAAGGGTTTTTTTTTTAAGTGTTTAAGTTCCTCATGGTCATGGCCTTTAACCTTCTATATTTTTATGTTGTCAGTTTTTAAGGACCTTCTCCGCCCCCCCCCCCAAAAAAAAAACCTATAAATATTATTGAAGGTGATTAATATATATATGACGTTATATAAAGGGGAATCAAACCCAAATAAACACTTGTTTTTAGAGGAAAATGAAAAATCAGACAAGTTTATAGGTCAAAGTTTGAACAATATCGGACAAACCATAAAAAAGTTGTGAACATATTAAAGTTATAAACATTGGTAATCACTATACCCTTGAAGACTTCAAATTGACCGCATATGTGATGTCATAGTGATGTAAGAAGGCAAGGACCACTCTTCCATGTACTGGAATAATTAATTAGCTAAAAAAAAAAATTTTTCAAAAGTTTTACTTCAAATTATATCTTTCTTTCATGAGGAATAACACATATAGTTACGGGTTTTTATTACGGCCCAATGGAATAGGGATTTAGGAGGAAAAACAAAAATCCTGATAACTAAGTACTAGTCTTATGGGAACGTTGTCCTTGCGGCCTCACCCCTTGTCATAATTTACTTACCCAGTTGCCAATTGAATTCTACATATACAAGTAGCCTTAGGGATCTTAATTTTATAGCAGCCATAGCTTTATTTTGCTTGTCCGATTTCTTTAAAACTTTCACCATTCTTATTTTTCTCTTTTCCATGCACACAACATTATGACCAATTAGGCTTGATTCCCTTTTAATACTGAATATGAATCTTTACCCAACATGAATATTTGTGTCAACTTCTATGAGCACAGGCTGAAAACTGAGAAGTAGACTGATCCACAATGAGTTTTCCCCATATTTCTGGCCAAATGTGGTTACCAAGGCAATGCACTCTCTGACAAAGGTTCTTGCACATCTTTACCTCAAGGCCAATGTGTGAGCCATAATTATTTCACGAGAATTGGTTCAAAACAACAACAAAAAAAAAACTGATGAAAAAAGTAGTTCAAATTGCAAGGTTTTTTTTTCCTAAATTTTGCCATATAATATATGTTGTTCCCATGGCAACACGATTTTGGAAACACACACAAAAAGTGCCTTGTACATCTTTACTTCAATACCAATGTGTGTGCCAAATTGATTGAAAACTGATGAAACAGTTTGAATTGTAAGGTTTTTTCCCCAATTTTCACCAGATAATATGTTGTTGCCATGGCAACAAGATTTCTGAAAGACACACAAATATAAGTATTGGACATCTTCACCTCAAGATCAATGTGTGTGCCAAATTTCATGAGAATTGGATGCAAACAGAGGAAGTAGTTCCAACTGCAAGATTTTTACCTTATTTTTGCAATGGTACACTGTTACCATGGCAACACAATTTCCAACACATGCAAAAAATGTGTCTTGCAAATCTTCCAAAGACCAAAATATGTACATACACATCAACATTCAACCCCCTCCACCGTCACCCTTCAGCTTGTTTAGCATCTGCTTTATATTTTGGTGCATTGAGATGCAAGGACAAACAGAAGATCTATTCAAAAAAGGTCTGAATTCAAGAACTATCCAATGCAAAATAATGCACTGCTATTGAGTTTTGCACCAGCGCTAGTCTATATATCAGAACAAATCTGAACTCATCAACTTCTGACATTTTCACCCATTTTTTCACTGTTCTGCAGCAGATTTTTTGGAGCATACCCCATTCTTAATTCTTATACATAAATAAAGGTCTGGAGAACAAATCATGCTTTTGTCCACCGTGTCCACAAGTAGGGCATTTTTGACGCTAACAGACCAGAGAGCAAGGGTGTCGAGATAAACAGCAGGTCCATGTACATACTGTACACCCTTGTATCTCCCATGATACACACTCTGTATTAAGGCATTCCACTGGTATGAATACCAATGCTATACAAACACACAAAGCCACTGCTACTCCCACACACAGAGAAGCCACAATAAGCATAGTCTTCCATTGTATAAATATTCAGACATAAAGTTGTTCATTTACGGCTTCGAGTTTCTAAATGTATGTGGACCTACATTTTATAGGTCTCACGCTTAATACAGTCACCTCCACTGTGCACACATACAGGCCTACCTAAATGTAATTGATCTTATCTTCCCTATCTATTCACAAATAAAAATGCAACAAATAACAAATGACTGAAAAATAGACTACGATTATAAAAACCCATTTACTCTGCCTGCTCACCTATTGGGTGCACAGCAAGTCATTTACCCATTTCCATGAAGAAGAAAACTCTTTGCCTTGTTGTACAAGATTACCGGAAGTGCATTCCAATTACATATGATTTATTGTATGCGACAAGAGCAATATGATTCTATCCAGTGTCATAATTCATACAGAGGACAAAATTTCCTAACCCTCTAATCCAAAATGTGGCCAATCTGACAAAGATGAAACACAATAGTCTCATCTGACTTTGCAAATCAATAAAATATGGAATATGATCTTTTGACCCCTAGATGACCTTTGAGCTTTTCATCCTCATGATCATCAGCATGAGCACGCGGTATTCATACCCAAATTATTATTTGTACAAAGTGTAAAACCAAATGTAAACACAATCGATGCAGAAATAAAGAAATGAGAGCAAGTTGAACAAAATCTTGAAAGAAAAGAACATGTAGACATAACCATTTGACCTTTTTCCCACTAGATGACCTTTGAACCCCCAAGATCCCCATCATTCAATGGCTCACATGTGTGCTACCCAAGTTTCATGTGTAATAGTACATGTATGAACATGATTGATGTACTATAGGCTACATGTAAATTATGAAAATACTTACCTGATTTTCTTATTTACGAGATAACTCATACATCTACTTGATTTGCTAGTTCAGCCCTCTGGACTGCCATACCCGAATAGAACTCCCAAGGATTTAAAAAGCGCGAGCGCGCCCTCTCCCGTTCAGGCTTACTACCCATGATCACCGCGCAATTAGCGTCCATCTTCCTCACCTTTCGCAAGCCCATACGTTGAAACATGTTGCTACGCAAGGCGGAGGGTCGGTGGGAGGGTATCAAGTAGATGTATGAGTTATCTCGTAAATAAGAAAATCAGGTAAGTATTTTCATAATTTACTTCAATAACTCCATACATCTACTTGATTTGCTAGACCAGCACGGACTCAAACCGTAGGGAGGCATGTTTTCAATTGTAAGCCTAAGAAAATTTAAAAGAAAAAAACAAAAAAACGAAATTTAGGGAGAGGGGGAAAAAAACCGCAGCTGCTTTAAGCGCCGAAGCAGCAAATCTCGCCTCGCTGGACGGAATGTCCTTCAAGTAGAAAGAAGTGAAGGAGTTAGTTGAGCGCCAAAAGGCGGCCCTCAAAAATGTCCTCGAGAGGAATGCCCTGTATACTCAGGAATACCAAGTATCATGGGCCCTCGGCCTAGTGTCAGGAGAACAACATCACCTGCTGACTAGAGCGTAAGAATCGAAATTTGTTGAAAATTTCAACAAGAATCGTGATCGGAAAACTGAAGCTTTTAAGGCTCAGTAAGTGATCAATCGACCAATCTGAGAAGGCGAGATATCTCAGAACCCCTACCGAAATTTAAGCGTGCCGCTTGCTAGTAACTAGCATGCGACTAGCAGGGCACTCGCTTAATAAGCGAGTGCATGCTAGCGAACAGTCCCTGCTCGCTAAAAGATCGCTTAACTATTACTCTGCACGCATATCACACGCTTATTAAGCTAACCGCATGCTAGTTACTAGCATGCCGCAAGCTTGCGCAAGCTAGTCGCACGCTTCCCGCAAGCTTGGAAATTTCTGTAGGGGAAGCCTCCGCGTGGGAGAAAGCGCCCAGAATTCGATATCTGTCTCAAATGCGTGAGGGCAGAAATCTGCAGAATTCTGATAGAGAGCTGTGGTAAAAAGTTACTAGTGGTCCGAAGGGGACCAGGAACGACGGAGAGTAGGGATTTAGGAAGAAAACCACTCGTAAGGCAGACAAGGGTCGAGAAAGCGACTGAGTGCCATCCTGTTAATAAGGAATGCCGCGGACATGTTGCCTATGTAGAATAGAGCAGTCTGGTCAAAACAGCTCAACCGGGCGTGTCAGGGATACAGCGCGGTACACATCACGACAAAAGTGTGTTAGACCGAGTGATCGAGAGAGAACTCAGGATCCCCTTTCTCCCATACTGATTGAAGCACCCATCTGAGGGTGCAGTGCCCGCGGTGGAAGAGGTGGCTTGGCTCAAGCCACCATCGCCGAGAGAGCCCTGAGGCTAGGCTGCGATGGCTGTCCGCTGGGCGGGGGAATCCCTAGCAGCAGCAAGTGTACGCCAGAGGGAGCTGGCGAAAAAAAATCTGTCACGATATTACGTGTAAACGACCATCAAGAGATGCTCTAAACGAACAGACATCGCCAGATATGATACCTCAACCGTTACATTCGCAACGGAATCGAATGAGGTAGCAACGGCCCTGTCCTATCAAGTTAGGGACGGAAACTGGCTAAGAGTGTCGAAATCCTCGCTTGAAGAAACAAGCGAAGGAGACTTGAGGAAGTAATCACAAAATTTCCATCAGTCTGCGGTGAGAACCAGTTGTTTATGAAAACAGTCACAAGGCCTGTTTCTCAGTGATCGTAAGAGCAAGCACCGCCGGCGCCGGTTGCGGCAGCGTGGAACAGTCCGATATCGGTAAGATAAGGAGCTCCAAAAAGCTGCGGGGGGCAAAAAAATGACGCCCTAAGCAGCGGGGGATGAGAATCTAAATTTCTAAAAGAAGAACTCCAGTGAAGTAAATCACTTACATGGAGAGACTCATCCACAGTCGGCCCGAGAGAAGGCGGGTCGTAGTGATCGTGGTTAGGAAGGCATAAGCATACATCCATCCACTGTTACATCATCCTCGTCGTGCGGTGACCCTGGCCACATGCATTGCATGGAAGGAGGATGAAAGCAGCATGCGGGGCGACTCGAGTGTGCCGTGAAAAAATTTCTAAGAAAGAAGCCGATTCGACAAACGGGCACGGTAAAGACATCCACCGTAGACCACTCCGCACAAGGAGGGAACGGCGGAGACGCCCGCAAGATTGACCCACATAGAGGGCAGTCTATAAGATAGACAGTTAGAGCTCGACCGATGGTCTGGCGGTGTACAGTTTGGTGTGAACTCGCCGACCCGGTACGGTGGGTGTGCCCAGAAAGTAGGCATAGAATGCCGACAGAGAATCCTGGGCTTTAAACAAGTTTGAACGCACGTACATAGCCAACAATCTCATGAGATGTACGGCGGTTACTTTCCTCCGAGATGATGTTTACCCAACCGGGAAAGACTCGGGGACAGCTGTGAATGTCAACAGGAGGGATATCTAGCATATGAAAAGCTGATTCCTTCCACGTATTCGGTGCGGGTGCTGCCGGCGGTGTCCGGGGGGACGACCGGTGATGGCAGCTCGGGCAGGGTTCGTACGAGCCGCCCGAATACGAGACAAATAGGTTAACATAACCATAATGCACCGGGTGGTGAAGGCATAGCGATTATTAAGCACAGGAGAACTTTTAATCGCCGTGACATTCAGATCCGATATACATACTCATAAGCTCGGAGAGCTATGAGATAGTGAGACATACCGCTGGCGGTGATGGTGCTCATATCAGAGTCGCCCTCTCTTCAGCGGCGATCGCTGGAGAACGGGTATCTGTACTAGCCCTGACTCTGGCGTTGCAAGGGTAGGAGCTAAGTAAGACAGGGCACCCTTACTTTCGAATAGAAAGTGAGGTTCAGGCCAGAAAAGCGACGGTCCCGTCGCCTGGGCGGACGGTCCGCGGACGTGATAGGTTGCCCTCTCAAAGCAGCCAAACATTCTCACGAGAGAAGTGCGGCATGCGGTATGTAAGAGATTCATACCTCCAATCTACGGGCCCGCTTAGGGGGAAGAATGGAGAGAGTTACCGCTGAAGGAGTCGTCGCCGCATGTGAGCTTGACGTAGAGGGCGAATTCGGGAGTACCTGCATAATAATCGCCCCCCCCCTCTGCCTCTGCCTTCTCGCTAGCCTCGAGAGGCTTGAAAATTTCGAGACGGCGGCGCCGGAGCCTGGCGCTTCCGGGCAGCAGCAGAGCGGGGGTGGATTTACACCCTCGGAGCTGGCGGCTTCCTCGTCGTAGGAGCCGCCTCGTCTAGAGCGACCCCGTCACTCTCCGAGACCCCCAATTCGGCCGATTGAGCTCGGGGCGCCTGAAGAGGCGGGGCGAGAAAATATGGACTCCCTTGCTTCATCAATACCCCCGCTCGGAGGGTAGATGTGAGGTAGATACTTGTCAAGCAGCGCCTGAGCGCTTACTGAAAAGTCGACCGCGGGATAGGGGTTGTCCTCGTAAAGGGAGTCTCGCTCTATGGACTGAACCGGGGGTTGTCCAGTAAGCGCCGGGGTGGCCCCGCGTGTCGGCTGGGACACGTGCTCTGAGATCGACGAAAATGCTGGAAAGCACACGCGATCTTGGGGCACCCGGTTAGTCGGTGCACTGGCTGGCGATTTAACAGAATCGCTCGAGGATTTCCCGGGTGTCTGGTGGTTATTGCCCACTTGTCTCGCTTGATGCTCAGGGGCATCAGCGGGGTGAGTAGACGTCGAGGGTGGGGTGAACCCGCACTACTCGAAAGCAGAATGTAGCAGCATGAATAGCTGTGACATCTGACCACCGACACAAGGGTCTGAAGGAGGGACGCCCATGGCAACAGGGCTGGCCGACCTCACCTTCGACCTCTTCTTCTTCGCGGCCTCCGCCGGTGTGGCCGGGGCAGAAGAAGGCACAAGAGGCACGGGTGATTTCTTACGATTTGCCGCCCCTGGCAGGGCGGCCTTCAACAACGAAACTTCACCCGAATCTGACGGGGTCAGATTGTGGTCACAGTCTGATGTGTGACGCCTCTCGCGGTAGCAGAATGTAGCAGCATGAATAGCTGTAACATCTGACCACCGACACAAGGGTCTGAAGGAGGAACGCCCATGGCAGCAGGGCTGGCCAACCTCTCCTTCGACCTCTTCTTCTTCTTCTCTTTCTGCGGGCTCCGCCGGCGTGGCCGGGGCAGAAGAAGGCATGAGAGGCACGGGTGATTTCTTACGATTTGCCGCCCCTGGCAGGGCGGCCGCCGACAATGAAACTTCACCCGAATCTGACGGGGTCAGATTGTGGTCACAGCCCGATGTGTGACGCCTCTCGCGGTAGCAGAATATAGCAGCATAACATGTATGACTGTAACATCTGGCCACCGATAAGAGGGTCTGAAGGAGGAATGCCCATGGCAACAGGGCTGGCCGACCTCTCCTTCGACCTCTTCTTCTTCTTCTTATTTTGCGGGCTCCGCCGGCGTGGCCGGAGCAGAAGAAGGCACAAGAGGCACGGGTGATCTCTTACGATTTGCCGCCCCTGGCAGGGCGGCCGCCAACAACGAAACTTCACCCGAATCTGACGGGGTCAGATTGTGGTCACGATCAGATTGTGGTTACAGTCTGTGTGACGCCTCTCGCGGTCAGGGGCTGGGCGATCTCTCCCGATGCTGTCAACGGAGGACGACTTATACGGCAGAGATCCTGACCTGTGCCGGGGGAGAGAACCGCACTCTCCCTCCGGACTTCTGGTGACCCGGTAGCCGGTGGGTCGCATAGCCCTATGGGTGCTGCGGCGGCAGGACCTAGTTTAGGCTTGGAAGCCTTGGCTACCACTTTTTCCTTTGTCCGAGACCGTGGCACCACAGTCTCGGCCTTCCTTCTCTTAGCATCCGACCGCAAATTCGGAATGCTGATCGACGCACCCTCATACTCACCGCCGCTGGGCGCTCACCGCGGCGTCCCTCCTGCTCGCCTGGAGGCGGCCGACTTCTGTAACTTGCAATCGGGACGGTCCCCGTGGAGGGCACCAGGTCCTCTGGGGCTGTGTTAGTCCCATTCAAAGAACCTCTCTCTACCCTGAAAAAGGAAAAACAAGAATTTTTTTTTTTTTTTTTTAAAGATCTCGCTTAGATTAAAAGTGGAGACCGGAGTGGTCTTTCCCTCCTCCTAAAAGAAGTTTGTTTGAGCAAACAGAACAAAACAAGAGGGGAGGGGTAGGGAGGAAGAAGAACCTAAGAATAGTTTAGGTATCTGCCTGTAAGAAAATAAAAAGGAGGTCGGAGACTTTGAAAAAAGAAACTCCTACAAGGTTCCCCTACTATATTCTCTTTTTTTTTTTTTTTTTGCCCGAAGGAAAAATTCGAAACAAAAATTCAAAAATGAATGCAAGTTCAGAAGAGAACGAAGTTTCCACCTGCGAAGAAACACAAAAACAAGCATTTCAGAGCAGGAAGAAAAGGGATTGAGAGACAAATAATTCCAGATAAGAGAAATTTTACGATAATTTCCAAGAGAAAAAAAAAGTAACCTCCTGTGGAAAGGTAAAGAAATTCAGAACAGGAGGAAGGAGGAACGTCTCTAGTAACGATTCCAAGAGGAAGAACGACACAGTAAATCCTCAAAGGGAATCGTAGAGCCCGCCTGTCGAAATAAAAAAATATATACTAGGAGGGAAGAGGGAATTGAACGAAGAAAACAATTCCGGGACAGGTCAAAAAAATTTCTAACAGGAAGGAGACCCCACCTGTAAAGAACAAAAAATTTTTTTTTTTTTTAGGGGGGATTGAATAACCAAACAATCATCAGGTATAATTGCGTAAGCCGAATTAAACAATCCCCGAAGCGTCTGTGAATAAAATATTAATCAAGAATTTTATTCAGAACGGAAAGGAAAAGGAGTTGAGCTTTAGGATCCGCCTGTGAATAAAATATCAATCAAGAAATTTATTCAGAACAGAAGGAAAAGGAATTGAGCTTTAAGATCCGCCTGTGAATAAAATATCAATCAAGAAATTTATTCAGAACAGAAGGAAAAAGAATTGAGCTTTAAGATCCGCCTGTGAATAAAATATCAATTAAGAAATTTATTCAGAACAGAAAGGAAAGAGAATTGAAGAATTAATCAATCAATAATCAAACGAAAATCTTAATAAATCAATTCCAGAAAGCAAGGAAGGAACAGAGTTGAAGATCCCAACCTGCAAAAAGAAATAACAATAACACCCTCGACAACAAAGTGTAGAGGCTGTCTAGAAATTTAATTAAAAACGGCACCAAAAGCCACCACGCTTTGAACGTGAAGAACAATAACCATGACAGGTGGTGAAGGCTTGCTGCCACGTAGGCAGGCAAGCCCGGTGCCTCGCGAACGCGCTAGCGATGCGGCGCGACGAGAACTCAAACGTTAGAAAAACAATTTAAGTGTCACCAAAAACACGTCTAAAAAGTCACGCCAAGTGTAAATTCTGAACACAATCTTACACACAAATGGAAAGATTGAAATTAAAAGGGAGAATGCACCACAGATAAGCGAAAATAATATACCAAAGCTCAAAAAGATTTGAGCTCTTAGGAGACTTATCTGAGCACGTCTTGACAGGTGGCTTGCCGAAAGCAAAAGAGGAAGATGGACGCTAATTGCGCGGTGATCATGGGTAGTAAGCCTGAACGGGAGAGGGCGCGCTCGCGCTTTTTAAATCCTTGGGAGTTCTATTCGGGTATGGCAGTCCAGAGGGCTGAACTAGCAAATCAAGTAGATGTATGGAGTTATTGAAGTAAATAAAGCAATGAGAGCAAGAAGGGATAGACATACATGTACATGTATCATATCATTTGACCTTTTGACCACTAGATGACCTTTGACTCTCATCATCCTCATGGGCTCACTAGTGGTGTTACCCAAGGTTCATATGTACATTTATACACTACCAGTCACAATTCTTTGAATCACTGTTACCTGTTTCAACCAGAGAACAATGGATTCGGTCTGCTTAATCTATTGTTCTCTGGTTGAAACAGGTAATAGTGAGTCAAATTGTGACTGGTATCAATCAAGTATGAACATGATTGATGTTATACAGAGGTTTTTTTTACCTGACTGCTAAGAAAGCATGAATGCCTGTGAGCAAGCAACCAGGGGACCGAAGGCTTAAGGTCCTCTCCAAGGGACCTGGTAATGAGGACAAATGTCTTACCAAAGGGCACTAGCGCACCACTTGGGAATTGAACCCGGGTCACCGGAATCCGATACCCCCGCTCTACCGACTTAGCTATCGCGCCTCCTTTGATGCGCAAATAAAGAAATGAGAACAAGTTGAAGAAAAAATTTAACATTTATGCAACAGACTAACAGACCATCAGACCCACAGGAAAAGTGATCACTTAATGGGCCAATATTCTGAACTCAGGTTTAAATTAAACTCTGGTTTTAAGTTGTGGTTTTAACTATGGAGTTCCAATTGGGGCACAAATTTTTAATAGTAAAAATCCACTAAATCATCTCATTTGACACTCACATTGTTAATAATTGTCTGGGAATGATAACTGTAGTATTTTTCTTTATTATAAAAGCAAAAGGAAACAAACTATTAAATACAATGAACAGAATTTTGGCTCCCCATAATTTTAGCACAGAGTTAGACTGTGGTTTAAGTTAAACCCGAATTCAGAATACAGGCCTTGGAAGGCTTGGACTCTGCCGAACTTTGTTCAGGCGAGACAATTTAAAATGAAATGGTTTAAACAAGGCAAAAGCAATTTTGTGTCTCGCCCACTTATGAAAATAACCAGAAATATTGTGATTTGCGAGGGCACGCAAGAGAATTATATTGAAACTTCATTGTGAAATGACTGGGATGGAACACTTGTCATAAGAGCCTTGCACGTAAACTGTAATGTTGACCTGAAAATGACCTTTGACCTTACCATGTGACATCCGACTGCAGCATAAAATGCAGGTCGCCTAAGTACATCTAACATCCAAGTTTTGTTGAAAAGTAACTTACGGTTGCGGAGTTAGGTGTCATAAGAGTCTTGCATGTAAACTTTAACGTTGACCTGAAAATGGCCTTAGACCTTATCATGTGACCTCTGACTGCAGCTTAACACGCAGGTCCCCCAAGTCCATCTGCCATCCAAGTTTGGTTGAAAAGCGACATACGGTTGTGGAGTTAGGTGTCATAAGAGTCTTGCATGTAAACTTTAACGTTGACCTGAAAATGACCTTTGACCTTACCATGTGACCTCCGACTGCAGCATACATGTAACATGCAGGTCTCCCAAGTCCATCTACCATCCAAGTTTGGTTGAAAAGCGACTTACGGTTGTTGAGTTAGGTGTCATAAGAGAGTCTTGCATGTAAACTTTAACATTGACCTGAAAATGACCTTTGACCTTACCTCAGATTGCAGCATAACATGCAGGTCCCCCAAGTCCATCTACCATCCAAGTTTGGTTGAAAAGCAATTTACGGTTTGGGAGTTATGTGTCATTACAGGTCTGTGATGGACGGACGACATTTGGATCCCTAAGTCTCACCTTCACCTCTGGTGGACGAGACAAAAACCATATGCAGTCAACATTGCTTGTTTAAGTTTTTTTCCAAGGAAAGATCAAGTGCACTTCAATATCATAAATCATACTAGATCAAGTACTGGTACTTTTTTTCTCAAGTTTTACCTTATATTCATTACCAAAGGCCTAACCTAATGTTAGCCTAACCCCTAAAGCAAAGAATTAATTTCAATGTACGGCTAGTACTAAGCCTTAATTGTTTACCTTGACAGCCAATCACGGCTCGCCATTCAGCATCCATTTTCTATTTCGGTTCTATTTTATATCGTTTTGCTCTAGCGTTGTAGTCATTCATGCAACTTTTCTCCGATGAGTGCATGTCGAAAAGCTTCAGTATGTCAGTTTTTTAATCTATTTCACGACTTTGCAGTACCAAACACTTATTTAAAGAATGAATTGTTGCAAAAAGCTAAATGAAAATAGTTGCAGAAAACACTCATTTTATGAGAATGTCTGTAACACCAGGCCGTATCATACACGTACCATATCAATCAATGGGGCCCATTTCATAAAGACTCGCAACTGTTGTGACTATGTCATTATGGCAACTACATGTACCATGGAAACCTTGATTCTGATTGGCTGCTGAGCCCTGTTATCATGGTAGTTGCCATCATGGCAAAGCTACAACAGTTGCAAGTCCTTTATGAAACGGGCCCCTGATCGGGTGGGTGTTTCATAAAGCTGTTTGTGAGTTAAGAGTGACTTTAAAAACGACTGGTGATCCTTTCTTGTTGTAAATGGTAAATTTATTGAAATGGCGATGGTTTAGTGCGTAAAAAAGGTTTAACAGTACAGTAGTTCTTAAAGTCACTCTCAACTTACGAACAGCTTTATGAAATTGCCTCCTGGTACATTTATACAAACTGAACTCTGCGAAATCATGAAATATAAGCTGAAAATAATCACACTGAAGTTCGCCATCACAGATGTGCACACATGGGAAGACCTAACCCAGGACCTCACCGTGTAATTGACCATACTCACGGGACTAGCGTGAAGTATGGTCAAAATAATTCTCCGAATAATTCTCCGAATAAATAGTTAAAACAGAAATCAAGCACTTACCACGATTATATGGATGAAGGTCTAACGAGTGGCAGTTTCCCGACATCGAGGCACAGACTGGAACCTCAAAAAACGAAAAAGTTCTCTCCTTCTACCCCAGTCTCTATTGGCCATTTTGTTACGATTCATAACAAAAATGGCCGATCGAGACGGGGGTAGGAGAGAACTTTTCATTTTTTTGAGGTTCCAGTTTGTGCCCAGATGTCAGGAAACTGCCAGTCGTTAGACCTTCATCCATATAATCGTGGTAAGTGCTTGATTTCTGTTTTAACTATTTATTCGGAGAATTATTTTGACCATACTTCACGCTAGTCCCGTGAGTATGGTCAATTACACGGGCGGGAGTTCCCTGGGTTAGGGAAGACCCGACAATTTGGTGAAATGTCATTCTTATTTTGCTTATTTTTCAGCAATTACACATTTTCTTCCAGAATCCTTTGTCACCTAATTTTTTATTTAGAACAAGACGACACTTGGGTGGTCATTTCATAGGATTCTGTACCAACTCATTTTGAAATGGTTACAACTGGCATTTACATGTATCTTTAAATCCATAGCGTGCGTCGCGTAACGTTGGCGAAGAACAATAGAAAACAAGATGGCGGTGTAAACATCGGGCGAGTCTCTTCCGTCTTGTCATTATATTTTTCTCATTTTTTTGATGAATTCTTGTTAAAAATAAAATCGATGGCGCAGAAATGTCGGAAATGAAGTTGCATCCCATTTACATGATTTAGGGCTAGATATCTTTTAGAAGGAAAGTAGAAATCTCGGAGGCGAAAGTTTCAGGTTTTGGCGGCCTACACACATGAATGGATAGGAATACCTGGCTTCATTGAGAGTAACCTTATGTTAGTAAATGATTTTTACTCTCTAAGTTAGAAGCCGCCTGGCTTCATACACCCCCATCAAAAAAGAATTTGAGTGCCCCCCCCAGCCAGGAGGCTTCTTGAGAGTAAAAATCATTTACTGACGTAGGCTTACTCTCAATGAAGCCAGGTGTTCCTTCCCATTCATGTGCGTGTACTGCCAAAAATCACTGGGCAAGTCTCTTCCGTTTATTCACAATATTTTTCTCGTTTTTTTGATGAATTCTTGTTAAAAAATAACGAGAGCGTAGAAATGTCGGAAATGAAGTTTTATCCCATGTAGGCCTACATGATAGGGCTATCTTTGATCTTAGAAGGAAAGTAGAAATCTCGGGGGTGACAGTTTCAGGTTTTGGCGTCCTTCGTGTAGGGGAATGAGAAGGTCTTGATTTGCGTGCTGTCGCCAAGCGGAAGACAAAGAAATCAAGATGGCGACGTAAACACGGCCGTAAGCTCTTCCCATCTTCTCATAACAAATCTCGTTTTTTAATGAATTCTTCTTTAAAAATGAAATCAAATATCGCAGAAATGTTGGAAATAAAGTTGGACCCCATGTAAGCCTACATGTTTTAGGGCTAGATCACTCATTCAATGAACAAGGTTATGATATAACCTTGTTCTCAGTTATATCTCCATGTGTGGCAAAATAAGGGTGGCAATGTTTGGCTAATTTTCTCTTTTTGTTTGGGGCAAATGCTTGATGTTTTTACACTGACAGTTTCCATTACACCTATTTTTCATACAACTTGGCTCTTATTTGAATTTGATACTTTAAATCATTTTTTTCTTAATTAAAATAGAGATCAAAAAATGAAAATTTTCTTGCCATATTACTTTCCACCAATAGAGGGCGTACACAAAAATATGCCCAAAATTCAAGTTTTTGAGCGCTCTGGTGAATTCAAAAATTATTCCCATGTTACTAATGAAAAATAAATTGCAACTGTACGGAAATTAGTAATTTTGGTCACAAAAGTGATATTTTAATGACTTTTTAAAGTGTGTGCTCTGGACAACATTGTCATTGGCATACCATAGTCCTACCTGTAGATTCCCCACAGGCAGGGTGGTAGCAGTGAACAAGTGGGCTAGATCTAGGCCTAGATCTTTTAGAGGGAAAGTAGAATTCTCGGAAGCGAAAGTTTCTGGTTTTGTACCTGTATGTGGGGAAATATAGGTAGGGGTCCCAGGCAGTAGTGGGGAGTGACCATACGTAGAGTATATGACTTTCACTCCCCAAACGCCTCCAGGCTAGTAGGGAGCCTACCGGTACGTCGGTAGGCCCTAAATGATTTTTACTCTCAAGAAGCCGCCTGGCTACCCCCCCCCCCCCTGGTTGATGATGAAGTTAAAATAGGCCTAGCCTAAATGAATGTTTTTAATATGATCAGTATTACAAACCACAGTGATCACACCTCACCCCCTCTCACATTGATTCACTACTCAGCTCAGCCTCAGATCATTCAAATTCAGATGAGTGCAATTGCTAACGATAGTCGCACTTTCTCATTTTTTCAAGTCATTTTGCATTCGTTGTCGCTGCGCTTTCCTCCGGCTCCGCACATCTCCACTCAACATGCTCAACAGCAGTGAACCCATTACCGTACCGTACATATTCTATTTCTAAGGAAAAAATGTTACACGAACAAAATAACTTCAAATACTCACCTTTCTGCTAGGGCTTTAAAACCCTTGAAAGTTGAATAGTCCACAGCTGTCACACTGATATCTGGTGGTATGTTCTGTACTTGTACATGAATATTTGAATTTACACGACAGTACGACAGTACGGTACGGTACGGAACCACGGGTAGCATAAATTGTACGGTATCTCTGTAAAAATGAATGCACGTATAATCAAAGCTCGATAACGCTAACCTGTCAATCAATGACGTAAAATCTGCGCATAAAGAATATAGTTCAAATATCAATATCAAATCGCAAACCTTACATAAAGTAATTTATCATATGTGCATCTTTCAAACAAAATGACAAGAAAATTGTAATTTTATCACCATTTTTGCCATTTTAGATACCTTAAATTGCAATGAAATCATAAAAACTTCATCAAGATTTGCGGATGGATATATGTCTGGTAGTGCTTCGGCTGTAGTCTGACTTATTCACTTGGAATGCTTTTATTGTTGATGATAAAAGGGGAGCATTGTAGTTTGTACAGGTGGGTAGGTCAAATGACTGATTGATTGACTTGAACGACGAATGAATTTTGCTCTTGGCGGATTCAAGTCATTAGCCATCTGAAGTATTCATTCTTGAAACTGATTTTAGAAATTATTTCCTCGTATTTCGCCAAAAGTTCGAATTCTGATAGACAGTACGTGGAGGGTTTAATTGTCAGATATGAAAACTTTCCTTGTTTGGTTCATAGAAGCACTCTTCCTATCATAGCTATCATGGGAACTTGGTAACTTTCTTCTTCCTTTCTTTTTTAAAGGAAACTATATATTTTACAGGGGCGGATCTAGCCTTCGCCGATGGGGGGGGGGGGATTTTTGTCAGCCATATCCCCGATCGGCCGCTCGAAGTTGATTTTTGTTTGTTTCTCTGAAGGGGTAAATAGTACCGTAATATAATAGTGACATACATAAATATATAATTATCTCATAATCTAAATATTGCGAGCGCAAAGCGCGAGCTAAACTTAAAAAAAATGTATATCTGGCAATGTTTATGATCCTGAACAAGATGTGTATGCAACTGCGAGCGCGAAGCGAAAAAGATATGTAACTGCAAACAGGAAGCCATGAAGACGTACATAATTCAACAATCAAATAATGCGAGCTGAACAATGTTTACAGTAATCTAATTTGTAATCGTGAACGGAAAGGAATGATGAGAGCACGTACGAATTAAGCACGAGCGAATAATTTTTGATATTCTGATCTGAAACTGGAAAATCATATAAATACGAACAATTAAGTTGCGTATCTTAATATGCGTACGCGTGTTTCAGATTTAGACCTAGAATCTCGGCACTAGCTCTAAATAGGCCTACATTTTTTTAAATGAAAATCAACAAAGCAAGCGCGAAGCGCAAACTTAAAATAGGGCCTATTTTATCCTCCAATCTGAAAAAAAAATCAAATTAAGCTATATATTTCAAGCACTTAGTATGAAAATTGTGAGGTGGATATGGATCGCACTTAATAAAGAGCTGATAGGCCTACTTTTCATTATTATTTCTTTGAGTTTGACATACTGATATGGACCGGGACATTCTAAGGACATTTTGTCATCATATGACTATCTTCCTATTCTCTTTCTAAGCGCGAGATGAAACATGTCGATAGGCCTATTCCATTCTGAAAAAAAGGACAATTTAATTATGAAATTGAAATCTTGTTTTTTTTATCTAATGATCTAATAAGCCTAATTATGGCGCGAAATCTATTATGGCCTGAAATCTGAACCCTTAAAGGGATGGTCCATGCTGGAAATATTTATATCTCAATAAAAAGAGTCAAATTCACAAAGAAAACTGCTGAAAAATTTATCAAAATCGGATAACAAATTAAAAGATTTGCATTATTCCGGTGAAACAATTCTAGGCATGTCGTCATGAGTATTCATTAAGGGGGCTGATGATGTCATATCCCCCACTTGTTCTTTTGTATTTTTGTAATTAGGTTTATTCAAAATTATTCTATGGGCCAAGAACTAGAACTTTACTTACTTACTTTACTTTTATCCAACGAGGACTATGCCTGTTCATCAGATTGACAGCTGATCGAGTGCATTATTTATTTATTGCAGCAACTGATTTTTTTTTTAATAATTAGGGCCTATTATAGATTTTATTGCTTCAAAATCAAATCACAATATACATAAATAATAGCAGCAATATAATAAATCATATACATAAGTAAAAAAAAAAGGGTTACAATTCAGCAAGAACATCTTGATACTTGTTTAATGAATTCTATTTATCAAAGAACTGAAAGTTTATCTTGTTTTACTGCGATCGCTCACTCAACTTTTTCTATTTTTAAAGTGTTTGAAGACTAACATTTTCTCATTGTATTTTTGTTTACAATTAAAATGTTATTATAATGGAGACACATCATTTACACATGTATGAAAAAATGAAACATTTATGATTTCATGTAATAACATAAGAAAAGGAAAGTGGAAATGTGACATTATCAGCCCATCTAATGAATATTCATGACGATGTGCATATAACTGTTTTCACAAAATATTGATAAACTTTAAGATTCAATAACTTCGTTAGTTGTTATCCGATTTTGATGAAATTTTTAGCATTTTGCTTTGTGATTTTTACTCTATTTAAATATAAATATTGTCAGCCCGGACCATCCCTTGAAGCATTTTTTTAGTTATGAATAGGATGCATGAGTTAATATATTTTTAACAATTAATGCGAGTCGAAATTTTTTATAAACTGTCATGAAATGGTGATATTAAGTAGTTGGTTATAAAATTAATAGCCTATTGAGATATACATAACTCACCAATCAAAATACAGCTTGCAGCGCTAGCTGATACGTTTTGACAATCAAATACCTGAATAGGGATATTTTGAGAACTTTATGGAATACACGAAAATAATAGGTACCTGACATATCAAATTTTGTGAGCGCGTAACGCGAGCAGAAAATGTTACTATTCAGGCCATAAAACTGACATTTTTACAGAGCACTTTTAAAAAATCAATTTATAAATCAATCAAAATAATGAACGTTCGATTTCCGAGCTGAAATATGTTTTGTAAATTAACTTCAAAACTTGATATTTTAAGCTCGATAATGAGTAAGATATGCAAATCACCTATTGACAATGCGAGCGCAAAGCGCGAACGAAAATTTTGTATAGTGACATGAAAGATCTTTTCCTTCCATTCCTTCCCTCATCTATTATTTCATTCACTCGTCTTCCTCCTCTTATTTTTCCTCTTCTTTTTTTCTCCTCTCTTTTCCCTTCTTTTTTTTCTTACCTTTTTTTTTGCTCAGCCAATGGGGGCGGCCCCCCGGATCCTCCTATGTATTAGTCAGACTGGTGAATGATGAAATAGTTTACAAAGTCTATAAATGACAGCAAAAAAATAAAAGATTGATAAATGATTTTGTGCATTATAATATAGTCATATTAATTGCTGCAGCTTAATCTATGACAAGGGAGGCATATCATACATACAAAAATGAATGAAATGAATGAAAAAACATAATAAATATATGAAATAATATGATTTCATGACTTGTAATAACCTAAGTAAAAAAAAAAAGTGGGGATGTGACATCATCAACCCATCGTAGGGATAATCATGACGTATCGATAACTGTTTTTATAAAATATTGCCAAATTTAAAAATTCAATAACTTTGTTAATTAGGATTTTGATGAAATTTTTAGCATTTTTGCTCGGTGAATTTTACTCTATTTAATTAAATCACCATTTAAAGACACTTTAAAAGGATTCTGATTTGAAAATGACTTGAGAAAGCAAAGTGTTCATATAAATTTCCATCTTTCTTTTAATTCCGTTGGTCAACAGGGACGAATCTAGTCTAATAGGGTTTCTTTTGCATTTATAAACTGATCTACAACTGTATATTTTAAGGGCCATTTGAAATCACGAGCAAAGCAAACGTAACTCACTAAATAAAATAAAAACGAATGCGAAGCGTGTGCTGAATTTACCCCCAAAAAATAATCATACCCCTTTTTTTGGCCGCCAATATGGTGGGTGGAGGGCGGTTCGCCCCCTGGATCCGCCAATGACTATTCTCTCATCTTGTTTTACAATTAAAGGGGAATGAAACCTTTGGAACAAATAGGCTTGTGTAGAAACAGAAAAATCAAAGAATAAGAATAAAGAAAGTTTGAGAAAAATCGGACAAATAGTGAGAAAGTTATGAGCATTTGAATATTACAATCACTAATGCTATGGAGATCCTCACATTGGCAATGCGACAAGGATGTGTGATGTCACTGATGAACAACTTTTCCTTTGGTGGATTTTAAAATACCCTCAAAATGTCTATTTTTGCTTTTTCTTATGATGATACAAACTCTTTATCCATGATGTATTCTTAAAAAATATGTATTACATGCCCCCATGTAGAAAGAACAGTATGATTTATGGATAGATGTGATAAAGAGGCAATTCAAGTGAAATATATACTAAAGTAATGGGGAGAGTTGTTCACAAGTGACATCACACATCTTTGTCGCATTGCCAATTTGCTATCTCCATAGCATAAGTGATCACAATATTCAAATGCTCATAACTTTTTCATTATTTGTCCGATTTTTCTCAAACTTTCGTTGATCTGTTTCTTTGATTTTTCTGTTTTCACACAAGCTATCTTGTTCCAATGGTTCCATTCTCCTTTAAGAGTTGACAGAGTTGTCATACATCGATATCAATTTTGTTTATGTCAGAATATATCGATTATCGAATATACGATAGGCAAAGGCATCAAGGCACGGGGGGGGGGTAGGATTATCTACCGAAACCCATTTTCCATGCCTCCTGCAGTTTAGATAACTAACATAATTGACCAATCACACTTTTCCTATCTTTTTTTACATTGATAAGTTAAGTTTTATTGGTGCAAAAAGTTTCTTCATTGGACAGTATTTGAACAGTAGATGGGGTACTTTCTCGGCGTCACAAAGGGCACACACGAGTGACTCGGTCTCACATTCACCCCAGTAGCTTATAAAAAAAAAATCATTAAAATAAACCCCTCTATAGATTTCGATGTATCATAGATTCATAAGAAAGCATATTGCCGATTTTTTAATGAATTATTACATTCAATAAAATCACGTGACCTTTACTTGCACCTATCCAAAATGCATTGCACGGTAATGATTTACTCGTGTGTGAAGGTGCCCTGTATGGGTCTGTACTTATCTTGAAATGTCAAACGATACGGGGGGGGGGGGGATTCAATTGAATTGAATTGAATGGCTTGGGCGGGATACGTAACCCCCCCCCCCCATGCTGTGAACAGGGCGTGAGTGGGGGATCCAAGTAAAATTATGAAAAGGGCAATAATAAGCACGAGAAATACTTAGAAACTATAAAATGATTTTAAAAAATATGATCAGCCTTAATGGTTATCTACGTCCGTGACACACGGGTCTTCAATATGTTTTAGACAAAGAACAATATGGAGAGGGCAAATGCCCGTTGTGAGATTAGTACCAGTATTCTTTAAGCTTTCGTCGCTTGCCCTTCACCAGTATTAAGTCATGGAGTCACGCACAGAGTAACTTTTAAAGACTGACCTTAGATCATGCCAATAGCTCTTACATGTCGGCTTTGTGGAACAGGTCAAGTGCCATCTGCGGTAAGCTACATACAACTTTTCTCGAGAAGTCCCAGTTCTCTCTCAAAAGTCTACATTATTTTGTACATGACACATACTGAAACACCGTGTTTTAGTGGTGGTGGTGGCGGCATGGGCGGAAATCTATCCCCAAAGGTAGGTGGGACCAGGGGCTGGAAAATTTGACAAGCCCCCCCCCCCAAAAAAAGGGTTTTCACCAAAAATGTAAGGACATTTAATCCTAAATACATGCATTATTTGTGAACGATTTCTCCATCATAAATGACGAAAAATAGTAGGGGGCATTTTGATATTGTGCCCCCCCTACTATTTTTGGTAGGGGGACGCGTCCCCCTGTCCCCCCTAGGATTTCCGCCCATGGGTGGTGGCGGCGGCGGTGGTATACTTGCAGTATTAGTAGTAGTATTAGTAGCAGTAGTAGTAGTAGTAGTAATAGTAGTATAGGAGTAGGATCGGAGTAGGATCGGAGTAGGAGTAGTAGTAGGAGTAGTAGTAGTAGGAGTAGTAGGAGTAGTAGGAGTAGTAGTAGTAGTAGTAGTAGTAGTAGTAGTAGTAGTAGTAGTAGTAGTAGTAGTAGTAGTAGTAGTAGTAGTAGTAGTAGTATAGAAGGAAAAGTAGGGATAGTTCATTATGTTGTTGCTATAGAATGAGGAGAAGTAAAGTAGTTGCATGCATTCCCTTTCTCTATGCGAGTAAAAAAAATGTTAAACTTTTTAAATTAAATATTTTTTTTTAAATGTGGGATTCAGACAGAAATTCTAGCATGTATGGATGAAGTAAATATTCCTTTGTAACTTGGTAAATTTTGTTGCAGTGTTGTTGTTATGGTTGATTGCACAATAGCCATTGTTTGACATGACCTTCGACATGTCCATTTCTCTCGATGCACCTCTGAGCTCTGGAGCATTGCTGATATGGCCCAACGAAGTAGAAGAAAAAATAGAAGAAAATAGATATGTAATTAAAGATAAATGTTTACCTACATTCATGCATTTCATCGTGTTCATTTACGACATATCAAACATTCTCTAAATTGTTTACAATTATGCTATATTTTAAAGGGGGAAGTTTACGACAACCTTCTTCTGAAAGAAAAAAAATATATAAAAAACTTTAAAAATCTATGCATTTTATACTTTACAGAACATAAGAAGCAGCTGCTCGTAAATGACTATACAAATGAAAACCTAAAAATTCTAATAACTTTTTTTTAAATCTTTGATGGTTTTTCCTCAAATCTTCAAAAATATTTGTTATCGTTTTTTCTGCTATTTTTACAATAAACCTTTTGTCAGGATGAAATTTCCCTTGTTTTCATAGCAGACATAGAAAAATAGTCATTCTAAAACACATTATTCTTAAAACGAAGTGGTGGATTACTTTTAAAGGACAAGTACAAGTTTCGCTTAATTTCTCAAAACAGTTACATGCACATTCTACTCGGTATGCAAATGAGGAGACTGATGGCATCATAAATAATAAATGAAAAATAAACGAAACTTTAAAATGTCATAACTTTCTTATTTTACATCTTATTTTGATGAAATTTTCAGCGTTATGCTAGTTTGATTTTTCTCTATTTATTCCAGTCAACATTTTCCTGTGGTGGACTTGGCCTTTAAGGAGTTTGTACATAGCGCTTTTCCCAGAACGGCTCAAAACGCTTTGCAGCATAATAAAACAAGGTCAGAATGAATTACTTTTTAACCAAACTTATAATAAAGTAATAATTTTGTTGTTTCAGTTGAAACCTGCTTCAATAATTTCATTTGTTATGACAAGTTTCTCTCATTTTCAACATGAAATGTTCATTTAGAGGCCTATAGGCAATTTACTTTTAAGATCAAATTATAAATAAACCAAATGTCTTGAGAGGGAAGGGGGTGGAGAGAAAGAGAGAGAGAGAGAGAGAGAGAAATGGGGAGGCAGGGAGAGTGAGAGAGAGAACATGAAGTTTTAACAATTATTTTTCATGAATATATACTTCGCTTTATGCCTTTACCCTTACAGAGGAACCTATGACTAGCTAAAGCCGAAAAAAAATGATTAACTATATACACATTCATAATTTGACTGTCATGAAAACAGCAATTTCACGTCATCATTCTTGTCAAGAAGTGAACGTGTGTGGAAGTCTTTTATTTTTTCGTTATTTTATGAACCACCTTAAGCATCATCCCTCTGTGACTTTGATATGAATTTGACCTTTCAATCGCTGCTTCCATATAAACAATCATCCACCCATTCACTTTACGTGGGCAACTGTAGAGAGCTTTTTCTCAGCGAACTAGACTCTCTCACGCCTCACACGTACAGTCGATAATCTTGCACAGTATGTATTTCTTTTAGCTAGTAGAGTACATACAACCTGCATATCAACATGGAAAATAATCCTATTTAGCACCTACAAAATCACAATCATAATCGTTTTTATCATCATCATATATCATCATCCTCATCATCATCAACATCGTCGTCATCATCATCATCATCATCATCATCATCATCATCATCATCATCATCGTCATTATCATCATCGTCATCGTCATCCTCATCACCATTATACCATCATCATCATCAGCATCATCATCATCATCGTCATCGTTATCATCATCCTCATCATCACTATCATCATGATGTCATCACAAGCGCCACAATTACCACCACTACCACCACCACCACCACCACCACCATCATCATCGTCATCATCATCATCATCAATTTCATCAAGTTATCACCATCATCATCACCATCATTATTATCATCATCATCATCGTTATCATCATCATCATCCTCAACATCACCATTATCATGATCGTCATCACAAGCGCCGCAATTATCACCACCACCACCATCATATCATCATCATTAATTTCATCAAATTATCATCATAATCATCACCATCATCACTATCATAATCTTCATCATCATAATCATCATCATCATCACTTATTACCATCCTCATCATCATCAACATCATCAATTTCATCAAAATTATAATCATCATCAATACCACCAACATTATCATCATCAGCATCATCATTATTATCATCACTGTCATTCATCATCACTTATCATCATCATCACCATCATCAGCATCATCATCACCATCATCATCATCATCACCATCATCACCATCATCATCATTTATCATCATCATCATCCTCATCTTCATCATCATCATCACCATCATCATCACCACCACCATCATCATCATCATTATTACATTATCACAAGCACCACCACCACCACTACCATCACCACCATCATCATCATCGTTGCGCCCCCTTGCGCCCCTCGTACACTGCTCACAGACTTCATCACGGCGAGGCGGAAGCCCTTCCTTCGTCTCCGTGAGCTCGCTTTTCTGAACCGCTCAAAAACCAAAGAGGATATAACATTACATATTTGTGGGCAAGTAATATTTCATAGCGGGATTTCATAATCCATTCATATTTGCGTGGGTTGGTGGTGTAGTTTTGTGACCCTGCCGGACCTTTTTGTAGTGGCGGTGTTTATAGTCAGACGGATCGTTGTATAGCATATATTGCTCTCCTCTTCGATGTGAGTCCATTTTGTGACTGGGTGATGATAACCATGTCTATACCCAAAGACGAGATATAAGTACGCATTATCCAAATCTTAGCAAGAACCCCTAATGTGAAAGTTTTGACTCCGTCAAACAAGTCATATATTTGTGAATTTTGATAAGCAGGAACAGTAGATGAAACGACAAGCGACTCTCCGTCAGGTTTTTTTTTTCTCTATCTCAACTTGATTTAACCCTGAGCACTGTGCCTGAGGTAAGTGTATCTATATTTGGTTGATATATGAGTCTAGTAAGGAATTCTATCAATAAGACCAAGGAGATATCACCTATCTCCTTGATATGACCCCGTCAGGAGAATGTGATTTCATCTCATTTTCACACTTTCTGTCAATTTTAAACAAAACAATACTAAGACCAAGGATATATCACCTATCTCCTTGATATGACCCCGTCAGGAGAATGTGATTTCATCTCATTTTCACACTTTCTGTCAATTTTAAACAAAACAATACTAAGACCAAGGATATATCACCTATCTCCTTGATATGACCCCGTCAGGAGAATGTGATTTCATCTCATTTTCACACTTTCTGTCAATTTCAAACACAATACTACTTAGTACTACTACTACTACTACTACTACTACTACTACTACTACTACAACCGTTACTACTACTACTACAACCGTTACTACTACTACTACGACTACTACTACTACTACTACTACTACTACTACTACTGCTGCTGATGCTGCTGCTGCTGCATGCTACTACTACTACTACTACTACTACTACTTCTGCTGCTACTGCTACTACTACACACTAACATCCTATTTTTCTGATACTATTTACGTTGCTGTTGTTGCTATACTGTCATTGTTGTTTCTTCAGTTACAACACAATCAACATCAAAATTACTATACTACTACTATAAAATTAATTTCTGATATTGAAGGTAACCATTGCAATGCGAAAAGAAAATACCCAAAAAAGAGATCCAATGACAGTAAATTCAATGATAAATAAGAAAAGTTTTTATAAAAAAAATAACAATGTGAATACCATTCAATCATTCACACGTATATAGTCCTATACTGTTGAGAACTTGAGATATTGATGCAAGAAATAGTATTCACTGACCCGCTTCTGAACTATCTCTGCATTCATTGCATTCTTTTGCCGACAATAACATGACAATTTGACTCTTTGTGTTCGTCTATCATCAAAACCTTTTAAGGTCTACTGACCGAGAAACGTCATTGACTGAGGTCATGATGGCTTGACGTTAAACTTGACAGAAAAAACCCTCTATAATTCTTACGATTATTGTGTCAACATTACAACAAATGGAAATAATTGTTGAAATCACAATACACCTTGCTGTAAGTTGAGTCATTATATCTAGAGTTTCTCATATTTTGGATAAATTCCCAAATTGAATATAGGCTTACTGGTATATGGTTCCTCATAAGCTTTTAACCTCCGCGCAATTAACGACATGTCATTTTCAAATAATATTAAAGGCAAATTCATTGAAACAAATATACGAAAAACAAGGATTTATAAACAAAATAATAAAGCAAAAAGAATATTTCAAATCTAATGAAAATTTAAATCCTCAGTGATAAAACTGAACGGAACAAATTCAGTCAATGATTATATTTCTTTCAAATGAATAAAAGTCTGTTACTATATTGTCAGCGTGTTGTACCCCAAGATTATGGAGTTGGAATACAATGAAGATCAATATTATGACATCTTTGAAGGTGATCAGAATATGACAATGAACACGATTTTTTTTTAAACAAGTATATATGTATCTTTATCCACAAAACTTGTACTGTAATAAATATTTATTTTACGATTTATATGCAATATTGACTTCAACAATTTTGGCAAACACTTCTGTTTTTCCCCTATCTAGTTTTTCGTTAATTCAAAAGGAATGTGGTATATACAACCGCAGTGTTAGTAGAAAGACACCGCTATATAATTAAAACGTTGAATATGAAAGAATGAAGGTCATTTTGGTATGATGATATTGTAATTAATTTATTCAAGATGACACATCATTTACCTAAAAAAATAGTTTATGAGGTTCAGTAGTAATGACCTTCTCCTGCATTCATTTTAAAGCATTTATTAATTAAATTCAATATTTGGTTTATATCTTTATTTCCATAGAAAATAAATTCATTGAATCAACATGTATCATTTAACATGTGTAGTTCGGGTCTATAACAATTGATTATTTTTTGTTTTCTAAATCAATTGATCTTTTTGTACGGATGTTACCATGATAATATGATGGAATGTGGTCCATATTTACCAAATTATAGATCATAAAAATCAAAATGAATAGTAGAAGTTCATCAAATAAAACTCATGAAATAGAAATTAACACAATTCTTAAATCTGTCCAAATTCTTTCTAAATATAGGAAAAATGTGTATTTCCTTTTGTTCTATTCTAATTGGCAAAGATGCCCGCGAATCCGAACCCTTCTTAATGCGATACTTACATGCCATATGTGAACATGCAGGGTTACCCCCCCCCCCCCCCCGCACACATTTGATTTCTTGACAAATTTAAAGTTGGTCGGCCTAAAACTGTCGTAGCTTCACTTCACACGTAAATAAACACCGAGCCATATATACTTTATCGTTTGGTTTAAAAATCATCATATCGCAATGGAAATATTTCATGTTTTATGTTTCTACTTTAAAAAAAAAGTATATTGTAAAGAATCACGTCGGTCGGTTGACTTGTGTCACTGCCCAAAGGGGCGTCCCTCTTTTGAGGGGCATCCTTTTTCAAGTAAAATAATCAACCAACCCAATCAATCAATCAATCAATCAAGCAATCAGTCAATCAATAATCAGTAATTGAATGAATGAATAAATAAGAAAAAAAAATCATTCAATCAATCAGTCAATCAATCAAGCAATCAGTCAATTAATAATCAATAATTGAATGAATGAATGAATGAATCAATCAATCAATCAATCAAGCAAGCAATCTGTCAATTAATAATCAATAATTGAAAGAATGAATGAATAAATAAATAAATCATTAAATCAATCAATCATTCAATCAATCAATAAATCAATCAATCAAGCAAGCAAGCAATCAGTCAATTAATAATCAATAATTAAATGAATGAATAAATAAATAAATAAATCATTAAATCAATCAATCAATCAATCAATCAGTACATCAATCAATCAAATCATTGGTTTAATCGACCCTTTCGCTTAGGAAAAGTTTGCAACTTACAAAAATATTTCAGTCATAATCGTACTGTCATCTCAGTTACTATAGGTGCAGAATCTACCGATCATCCGAACAAGACATTAATATCCTTAAATCATGTTCTTCAAATCACATTACTGAATGTGTTAAGGTCATGGGTGTGTCGATCTCCAAGTATACCAAGAGTTAAAGAAGGAGGGCAACGTCGCACCCTTATACTGGTTCCCACACCCTCATCTCAGTGTGATCTTAATAAGTGACCTTCAAGTTCTCGTTTATACCCAGCTGGATCCCGATGTTGGCCGTGCCGGTGGAAGAGTGTGATCATGGTATACAAGTACTTGGCTTGGATACAAAATTTGACTTTCAACTTCAACTTGTAGTATTCACAAGTAAAAGACTCTGTAGACGAGTAAACTTGTAGGATCAAAGAGATTCATAGTTTTCATTTCGCATGCAATCCATGGATGTTAGGTTCTCAGGGCCGTAGCCAGGGTGGGGGTTCTAATGCTTATGAATCGTAGATAAAATAATGTTCTCTGGTAAAATTCACGCAGTAAGGTTTTGCTATAATTATGACGGGCGCAAGTTCTTACACAAAAATCAACCAACCACCAAACAGGATGAAATATAAACCGGCCAACTGTTGTTTTAATAAAATTCCCAATTCATTTTGCATGCAAGTGCCTTTTAACCAACAGTTAAAGGGTTCCTTACTTTACTTTAACCTAGTTGTATGTTTTTGTAATAAAAATACTGAGCGCGTATCCCATGACCATTCACAAATAGAAGTTACCCAGGTTACCATAAAGAATATTAGAGGCAACAGAGGAATACATCAAAAAGTTCCTATTGGATTGGAAGATGAATTTTTCATCAGTCCAAAGTGTAATAAACATTTCTCCCCATAAGTAAATTATATTGCGAGGCAAAATCATAGTGCCATCAGCAGAATCATTTCTATCTGATTTGGACATGCCAATAAGTATTGGAGGCACATGGAAGGAAGAAGCATATCAGACCTGAATGTTACTGTTCTGTGGCCGAGTATGGATCACGTCCAGCCATCCTGTATTACATGTGAAGTGCTTCACATGTGTATGTGACAAAGTGAGCTGTGCATAGTCCTGCAAGATCTTTTAAGTCATGATAGATCTTGAAGCTGCAGGATCCCAGTCAAAACACCTTCAATCGGAACTGACAGCTCAAATTCAACTTCTGCAAGAGCTTTCAAGTCATGATTGATCACGGAGCTGCAGGATCCAGGCCAACAAGCCTGAAACAGGACAGACAGGTCCAAATCAACTTCTACAGGATTGAGTCGTCATAGATCAATCATATAGCTACAGGATCCAGGCCAACATGCCTTGAAATGGAACTGACTGGTCTAAATAAACTCTGGCAAGATCTTTCTCGTCATGATAGATCCCAGAGCTGCAGGACTGATCAAGGTCAAAATATCGGGAAACAGAACAGACCGGTCCAAATCAACTTCTGCAGGATCGTCATAGATCATATAGCCGCAGGATCCAGGCCATCATGCCTCGAAATGGAACTGACAGGACTGAATCAACATGGCAAGATCTTACGCTTCATGATAGATCCCGGCCGGAGCTGTGCAGGATTGATCCAAGAGACGGAACTGACACGCCAACCTACTCCTGCATGTAGCATTAGGTCCGGGAACAGCATGGAGAATATTATGATCTTCAGGCTACGAAACGGAGGGGTAAAATCAAGGCCTTTCAATTAGCGACCGACTACTGTTAGCAGGGGATAAAATGGTATCCATGCAAGCACTCATTTGGAAATTACATTCTAGCGAGATTCATGGTGTTTGAAATGATTTAAAACTTAGTTGTCTGAATCAATTCTTGGCGGTCATTCTTTCACCTCTCCAAGATCAGAGATTTTTAGGTTGTAAGAACCCATGACCTCCTGGTGAGCTCTTGTAACCGTTCTTCTACAAGTGTGACCTATCGTTAATGTTTATTTTGTGGAATTCTTCCCAAGGGCATTTGTATAGGTACACAGGGTCTTAAAAGACATTAATTGGGAAAAAGTCATAAATTTCTAGTATGCCAACAGTTTCTAGACTTTTAATTCTTGATGTTACAAGTGTCGATTCATTCTACCTTTATTGTCAATCGCTCAGATATTGACATGAAGTCTTTTATCATTCAATGATGAGTATTTAGGTGTAATAGCAAACATTAATAAATAACCGCTCACTATATAAAAAACGTTAAATAATTCAAAACATATCATGCGGTAGTTTAATTTGTGCATGCAAGGTTTCACGTTTTTAAGCATACTTGTATTATTACCTCTTAAACACATTGATAATGTTACCATACGGCCTTTAACAATCGGTTGCAGAAAATATATTACTTATAGCAACTGGTACTTATCATGGGCAGGTATACATGGTATACATGTTCCTGGGTTGTTGAGATTAATATGTTAGTTATACATTAGAAAAGATGTGGTGGCTCATAAAAATTATAATCATGAAAATACCCTATATGCATTGGTTACTGAAGAAAAATGTTAACCTACCAACCGTTGCTTTGGTGCTCATTGGGTCTACCTATGGAAACATTCATCACATAAGGAATCTATGGGCCAAAATTAATTTCTGAGCTCTTCTGAGTAAATTATAATGATCTGAACTATGATAAACAATTGTTGTTATCGAAAAGGGTATCTTAACAAACGATCAACTGCTGTGATACAAAGAAATAATGCTACAGACTCAAATTTATGAGACAAATTGCTTGTGAAACTGTTCCTCAAGCCCAATTTAGCTCAGTTACTAAGGTAAATATGTTACCTAGTAACCATTGCTATATTAGTAAACTCACGTTGGCACCCCTTGCTCAAAATGATTAGAATAATCTACCTTTGTGCAAGTTTTCATGCTTGTACCATTTTCTGAATAGTTTTTCACCAATCGCCTAGACTTTTATGGTTTTCTTCCATTGAATAAAAAAGTGATTTGTTCTTCATAGTTTGAGTATAGGCCTGTGTGTGCGTGAGGGTGTGTGTGTGTGTGTGAGGGTGTGTTTGTGTGCTTAATGGTATCGGTTCGCCTAAATGAGTTTTAACATTCCATTTTGAAAATAACACTATTATATACGGTATAGATGGTCCTTGGATATCATCAATTCATTTTAAATGTATGTTGACAAAGGCGAATATTTCCCCCGTAATCTTATCGCGAATAATGTAGTAGGATTTAAAACAGGTATACTGGCTAGAAGTCTCACGGACGGCAGATGTGCTATCAAAATATGATACACCCCAGTTCACACGAATTCATTACATCTATTAGGAGCAGGACCACGTTGCATAAAAGTTATCATTGTGGTAACTTTGCCATCCAATGGTAACTCGCATGGAATCCTTGATTTTGATTGGCTGTTGGTCAGTGTTACCACGGTAGTTACCATTCGATGCAAATTACTACAATAGTAACTTTTTTTGCAACGGGGTCCCGGAATTATAACTTGAGTGCAGGCAGTGGCGGTACAGGGGAGGTGGGGGTATGATGGTACAGCCTCCCCCTGAAATTTTGAGAAACGAAGGAAAAGGGTAATCCGTACTTGTACTGCGTTTTGTTAATTTCCGTTAAGTGATACCATGTAACTACACGATGATACCCTTTTTTTTACCCTTAACTTTTGTTGCTTGTTTTGTCATTTTTTTTCCGATAAAAGAAATTTGGAGTGATAACCCTCGATTGTCACATTAAACTCCATAAAAGATTAAAATAGTTTATGGGCTTGTTTGTGACATATCCTCTATAGAATTTCACAAGCACATTCGCAATAAGATCCTTGACAACTTCAATGGAGTAAATTGACTTACATATAAACTGGGTTCCAAAAGACAGTGATCAAACCTTGCACGGTTACTGCACAAATTACACTCAGTCAAAATGTACAATATTTTTACAAAGGCTAGCTTCAATAATCTTTGTCAAGCACATGTCAATAATCAAGAGATTGGTCCAATCAGAGAGAGGCTATAGCCCCTCACATCACTATGTTTCTTAGAATCCAAAGTCCTGAAAAGAAAAGAAAGAAAGAAAGACAACTGAAAATGAGATGGGATTAAACAAGCGAGTGGAGCAGGAAAGGATTATGATTACGTAGCCATTATTACATACCCTCCAACACAAGAGGACCAACGCAGCAAAAAATCTAACTTTCTTTTTTTTTGGACTGGATATATAAAAGTGCGAATATTCTTAGCTTTGGATGATATATCACTTTATATGCTGTGAGAAACAAAATAACATAAAAAGGTTAGATAGGCTATTAGTTATTTTTCAGGGCAACGGAAAAAAAATCGATTCAAAGAGCTGGGTCAAACGTGTATAGGGCCTACAATAGACTCCTTAACAAAATGATGCATAATAAAAAGATATTAGCATGAAAGGGATTACTGGATCAAGATAAACCTCGCATTTTCTTGGAATATATTTGATTGATATTTGGTCGCATTCTATATCGTCGAGATTCTTAAAGGAATGTTGATAACCAAGTTATAGGAGTATCAAAAATATCATTGAAGAACTGACATACCCCCCCCCAAAAAAAATCGCCTATCAATTATCAGATCCTCGATATTCTTTTATTAATTTGTTTTCATACAAAAATTATTGATTCATCTTGTGTTTTTGTTTCTCTTATGATTCTCCTGCTTTATCCCCCACTTTCCATTATTATATTTCGGCAGGAGCGGTGCCAGAATATTTCTAAGGGAGGAGGAGGGGTGGTACGTGGGGGTGGGGCATATTACAATCGAACGGTCATTTTCTTTTCAATTAAATAATATGATAATTAACGTTAAACTCCTCAAAACTCTTCCTTATTGTCCAATGTCTTCCTTCTCTTTCGTTTTCCTCCATTTTTTCTCTTTCTCCCTTTTTTTGTCCGCTAGTAGACTAATCTTAGGGTTAGTCGCCCCCTGTAATATATAGGCTTATACTCCAATACGACGTATTGTGTCCCATTGTGTCAATAACTGACGAACCAAGATGAAATTAAATTTTACATGTGATCGGGGTAAAGGTTGAGGAACGAATGAAAAGGTAGCTAGGTCACATTCCAGATACTGTCAAGTCAAGGGTCGAGGAACTTGGAAAACGTAAAGAAAACTCTTGTTTCTCCTTCGCGACACCCTCAAGACATGATCGATAGGTACTGTATTTAAAGGCCCGTGCGAGAGAGAGAGAGAGGGGGGGGGGGTAGGGGGCCTAAACGGTTTAAAGGATAAAGAAAAATGAAAGAAAATCCATATTAATTTTGTCAAGATGTATTTTAGATTTTAACAAAAGTAAACATTTTGCCTGGTATACCCCCAAAATCTCAAAGCCGTAGAATACCAAGATAATACATAGTCAAGATTATAAGCGGTTTTTGTAATAGAACTGAAATAATACATATAAACAATTTGTTTAAAGTGAGAGGAGGGGAATATGACAAATGATAATAGTAATGATAAAACAAAATATGAATAAAAAAAATATCACACGAATCACATACATTGTCACTTTTGGTCATAGTAATGTAAGAGTAGAAATAATATATGTTTTAAAATAAGAGATATTAGTTGAACTGTAAAATCAAAAGGGTTCACTAACCCAATACTACTTTGTTTATGTCCACTTCATCACTACGTCACACTCACAAGGTTTCTTCCATGAAAATGACCATTACGGACTCAAGGTTTCTCCTTCATACTTGGTTCTCTCTTTCTCTCTCCCAGTCTCTCTCTCCCACTCTCACTCACTGTGGTCTTTCTTATCACACCCATTTCCTCCTTACCCAGAAATAGTATGAGTCAACTGGTCCAAGAACATAGAAACATTGTGATTGTCATACCAAGTCCAGGGTATAAATACAGTTGTACAAAATAGATATTTCAGATAGATTTTGGGGTTATTGAGCGACCGCTCCACCCCGCATAAAATCATACAGTTTGTTCTCCTGGCCCATCCCATGGCCGTAAACAAAGGAGTCCTATAGCTTTCACATATACTGTAATTTATGTTTCTTCATTGTATACTTCTCATCAATATTACATCCTTTCTACCTTCAAGAAAGGGTGAATAAATATATTATATTGGAACTGCATAATCATCGTCTTGTCATCTTTATTCGACTGTAACACTAGTATATATATACGCCATCGAACGCTACCATAACTACAAATATATTATCAACCATCATTAAAACTTTATAGTGTTACAGTAACAATAATTATTGACAACAATGTCCGTTTTTAATAATGATCAACTTGCAATACTATAAAAAGAACAGTATTAAACTTTGTAGGCCTACACCTCAGCCCCTCAAAATTTAACAGAAATTCAGTGTGATTCAAACGACAAATTTGTTCTTTATACCGAATTGTTGGGTAAACCTTTTTAAGTGTATATAGTTGAAAGAGAGAATTTGCAGTGAGTTGTCCTGGGTTGTTGAAAATTTTCCTTTAAATAACATATACCATCTTATCTATTTTCCTTGTCATCATTATCATCTGCCGCCATGTATGACCTTCGAAGGAATGTTAAACAACACTACACTGTAAAAGTAACGGTGTTAAAACTACACCAGTGCGATATTCGCGGTGTAAGTTAAACAATCTTTTGATTAAGTAGTCCTCTGTGTGTTTTTCGACTATACACTTGAAATGTTAGGCAACGTACCGTCCACTGTGTTGGGTAATTTACACTCTAAAAACAGATTTACCCAATATTGGGTAAAATGGGAACATGCGTGTTGGTTGAGTAAAAATATACCCAATATTTTGTGAATTTTACGCAATGCTGCGTTGAAATAGCCCAATACGGGGGAAAAAGATACCCAGCAAACATGCATGTTCCCTTTCTACCCAATATTGGGTAAAATTTACTCAATGTTTTTAGAGTGTATATGTTGGCAAAATATATATACATTCAGGACAATTATTATCCAATCGAGCAAATTCATTACCCAACTATTAGTTTTAATTTCTCAATTTGGGCAGATTTTAACCAATAGTTGTGTGGACAGTATAATGCCCATGGTTGGTTAAAAGTTTTACGTTTTTTGCCCAACTATTTCAAGAGTGTATATATTCGATATTATGCATAGTCGATAATAGCACCATGTATTTTACATCCAGCGATGCCGTGCACCGAATAAATCAGACCTGATATTAGATCATGAAGTTACATAAATGGATCATATTTGTTTCACCAAAGGCAAGATGAACATCTTCGTCGTCCCATCGAGATCTTCATGGTCGTCCTGAAAGGACCAACCCATAAAGAAAAAAAAACATCTTTCAAATCTTTTATCTGGAGTGGGAATTTAAGTTGTCAAACAATCTCACATGAAATGAAAAAGGAAGGTGACACACTGCAAATCAGGGTTCCGTTTCATTAAGACTTGTAATAGTAACAAACACAAAATTTCTAGAACAAATTTACCATCAGCCAATCAAATTGAAGGATTTCGCTAGCTTTTAACTGTTATTGCAACTTTGTTATTGTAACAAGTTTTATATGAAACGGGCCAACATGTCTCGCCCGACCCGTTTAGAATTAGACACCCCCATTCATTCTTGAGTGTTTTAAGAAAACTGTCCCACTGGTTCATGATCCCAAATCCAACGTCTGAAATTATAACAAAATCTTTATTTTCTGAAAACTTAGAAATTGATTTGTGATATCATATGCGAGCAGCTTTCATAATATATATCGTATGATAAAGAAATGAAAATCATAGAAAGTCATTTTGCGTATGACAAAATGTTAAAAAAATATTGATTCAACTATTGCAAAATCATATCCTTTAATGAAGGACAATGAATGCAAAACTTATACATATTTTTCAAAGAAATAGGTATTTTCCGCTCATATTTGATAAATAATTTTGTTAGTTAATTTGTATTTAAACTTTATTTCGTTAGGAGATGGCGGACACGTGAGAAACCTTTTTTCCTCCTCCTTCTTCTTCTTCTTCAGGCCATATACTTTTGAGGCAAGTATAGGTGCTTGGTTCTAGACTCGGAAACTTGTCTCGTCGAATAGAATGATTTATGATACAAATAAAGTAACATCAAAACGCGTCAACACAAGAGAAGGTCATTGCTTTGGCATCAAGGGAGAAGGGCATAGGACGAGGGAGGGGGGGGGGGGTCTGATGTTGCCCAGGACGCATTTTTTTTTCTCGAAACGCTTCCTTTTTAGTGGAAACATCTCATGATTTCCAAAGTGAGGTAAATAAGAGGTTCCATTAGAAAATTCTTTGGCATTTTTTTATATTCAAGAAACATCAATGCCTGTGATAGACATTAACAACGATAGATAGAGAGCGATGGAAAGGAATATACTAAACCAAAATTATTTTTAAAGGCTGGTGTGAATGAATTTTTCCAAGAATCATGGAGAGGTAATTAATGACCCCCCCCCTCCCCCTTCCGAAAGCACCGAGGCCAAAATCTAATTTTGTCTCATTATTTTGTCTCCACTTTCGTCTCAATTCTACAGCCAACGCTATTATGGCTATGATACAATTTACTACGCTACGAAGAGATGCTGGACTGTAAAATCTATTTGGGTCGGACGCCGCGATTTTTAATCTAAAATATATCGTTTTAATAATCAATTGCTTTGTAGTTGGTCGCATTTTTTAGTTATTGACCTTGCCCTTTTACACCGGCGTATAGATGGGGTTTGGGGGGCACTTGCCCCAATAAAAGTCCGACGCTTAAGGGGAAAAACCCCCGAAGAAGTGGAAAACGAAAGAAGAAAAGAAACGGAGCAACATATTACTTTCTGAATATTATGTCAAAATCTAAGAAAGATAGATTTCTTAAAATTTTCAGGGGCCTGTTGCATAAAACTTTTTACCTGAGAAAACTCAGGTTTTTTGCCCTGTGTTAAAGTCAATGGCAGAAATCAGACTAGCCTTAGTTTTCAGTTTTTACCGGAGTTTTCTCAGGTAAAATTTTGTATGCAACAGGCCCCTGATGTTCGTTCACCTGCAATCTTTTAGGATTTTTTTTTTATATTTTGAAGTTTTTATTTTTATTTTCAAAATGGTGTGACATAACAAAAACAACAATCATACAAAATCACAAGATTGTGCAAAAATAATCAAAAGTTACCACCATACGCCATTTTCTGTTCCCTCAAATATCATATGGCTCAACTCGACACTGCCCCTTGATATATATAGAGACATATGAAGGAATAATTTCTCAATGTTAAGTTATGAAATTGTATTGTTACTTGGAATTAGCGTTATTCTCGAAGCTTGATAAATGTCTCCTATTTTATTATATTATAATATCTTGTATATTGTATTACATTTTGTTATATTATATTGTATTACATCATAATATTCTCCAACATCCCGATATTGAATACATAATGTGCCTATACATGATTGTAGTTATCATCCCAAAATAGTATATTGTCGACGTTTCCTTTATTTTTTTTTCTTCTCACTTTCAGGTCCACTAATTCTCCTTGAACGTGGTTTTTGAAGTCAGATATTTCCTCTCAATTTTACATACATCATGTATGCCCAGTCAGCCAGTCAACTATGTCACCATATATTGGTTTTCACGTTCGTCATTGCTGCAATTTCATGCACCATTACTAAAGCACAAACTGGTAGGCTTATCATACTAAAATCAAACTTGCCCTCTGAATGAGTCAGTTTTTTTTCTTTCTTTTATTCTTGCTTCCTTCTGTATGTCATTAATACATGTATTTAAAAGAAAATTGTGAATCCAAGAAACATAAGCATAAAATAATATGAATTATATGGCCTAAATTAAAGAAGTGATGTGGCTCAGTGGATAAGTCTGCGGACTTTGAACAACAAGGTCCGGGGTTCGAATCCCACCATGGTACTCTCGTCCTTTGGCAAGGAGTTTATACATTTGCTACTCTCCACCCAGGTGTAGTAAATGGGCACCAGGTAGGAAAAAATTCCTTGAATGCTCGAGCACCTGATCAAAGTTGCTGGAAACATTGTACCAAGCACTATCTCAATGCTTCATAATTATCTTCTATAGGCTGGACACGTTGATTTTTGTTTGTTTTCTTTTGTGCAGTTTCAGGACGCTATCTTACGGATACTACACCTATCAACCTTACATCACCAAATTATCCGAATCAATATCCGAACAACTTGAACTTTGCATATCACATAACTGTGCCGGACGGATGTCGGATATTGGCCAAATTCCATTTTCTAAGCCTTGAAAGCAACAGCGATTTCCTGTCATTTGGAGATGGTATTGGGAGAGAACTTATCCGACTAACCGGGAGGTATTCGCCCCCGACTATTCTTTCTCCGGCTAACGTAATGTGGATGAATTTCACAAGTGACGCCAGTAGTTCGGATACCGGTTTCCAGTTTGAAGTTTCTCTTTATAATAAATCAGGTATATCCGCATTTGCAGCCAACTTCTATATTTCTTTTTTGTTCTCTCAATATGTTTTCTTTATCTTCAATATCGATAGTATTCTGAAATAAAATAATGTATCACTTTTTATGCATATACATGCAGGTTTGTATAGCCCTACTTAACAAAACTCCTCTTTCCATTTCATTTTAAACAAAAAAAAAACACGGGCAAAAAACTTTTTTGAGAGAAGTTTTCAAAACAAAACTAAAATCCGAATAAAATATATTCAACAGCACTCATATAACAGATTCATAATGAATGCAGGGGACGCAGAACTGATGGGGCTTCTCGCCCCACCCTTTCCAGTAAATTTGTACAAACCGCACTATTTCAAAACCGTTCCACGACCCCTGCTTTATTATTTCTTTTACTACTTTATATAGGTGTTCGTTTAGTAGATGGTACAACTGCCTTTAACGGTCGCGTTGAGGTATACACGGATTCCTACGGGTGGGGCACTGTATCTAGCTTGAGATGGAACCTAAAAGATGCTTCCACAGTCTGTAAAGAGCTTGGTCTTCCTGGGGCTATAAGCGAGGTCATCAATGCTTACTATGGACCTGGAACAGGGGTAGTTGTCATGACTAATGTCGACTGCAGTAATGGTATTGAGAATTTGTTATAAAATTATTACTTATTCCATGGACCCTACCACAAAATGCTTATTCAAAAACTGTCTTTATCTATTCCATAGGCCTATATCTTTCCTTTCTCCCACCTCCCTCTGCCAATTTTCTTTCATTGAAAGGATCTGTTTTACCATCACATCAGTTTTAGATAAGACTAATTTTGATGATTTTTTTAACGGTCATAAAATATTTGTTGGTCAAAATGCGTCAGACCAATTTGTTTTTCATATCATATCATATCATTAAGGTACGTTCTACCTGAATGATTTTTCTTCTGGGTCATGGGATAGAAAGACATGATTTCCGAACACATTATTTTCAATTATCATTTTTTTTCAGAGTATAATACGTTGCTCATGATGGCAATCAGTAAATTGCTTTCAAAGAAAATAATGAAATTACAGAAATCATCTTACTATGTATATTAATATTGCCTAGGCCCAGCTAGTTACAAAGGCTTCGTCATGGGTTTACATAAATTACAGTGCAACATTGATCTTGACGACAAAAGGTATTGCTTTCAAATAAAGTATTATATAATGTATTGCTATAGTTATATGTTGTGGACATAATTCAAATTTAATCTTAATTAGCAAGAAATAATCATTTTCACTCTTTTTATCAGATATCTTCCGACTTCAGGATTGTAATTTTCAAAGTCCCTGTTCTGCTTGCCCACACTCCCAAGATGCTGGGGTAAATTGCCACCGTAAGTAGAAACTATCGACGTGATTGGCTGGATGCGCATCACGTGACACGCTTATATTTTGTTATATTTCCCGGCCCTGTGTATGATGCTTTGATATAAATCAACTTCCGATGAACCGGTCAAACGCCTTTTCAATTCAATACAGGAATCCCTGATGATTTAGGGATTGACTTTTGCCTCTGTCTAAACACCGCTCTGAAACAATATATTTTTCATTCCCAATGTGAGGACCCGACAGTTTAAGTACATGCTTTTCCTTCGAAGATTTACCCCAACCAACTATGAAATAGATATGGCTCTTTCAATTAGGGAGACATTATAACCTTTCGATTGTATTTTAAGATTAAATGCCATATATATATATACATTATGAAAAAATCATTCAAATTACATTCAATCTTATTGAATCACATCTAACTATATACTGTGCTAATCCTTTTTATGGACCCTTTTCCCCATTATTTCTTCCTCTGCTTGTGTGTTTGGTAATTTTTTTAAAAACATATGTCATCTACAAAAGCTTTTGGCAATTAGTGGAAGTATGGAGTTATGCCTAATTCAATTCTTTCTAATTATTCACAACCAGGGCCAAACTACTTAGGGTGCTACAACTTACCAAATCTCCAATCCGGTTCGAGTACTGCCAAAAGTGTCGATGCCTGTGTATCTAAATGCGACCAGGCCAATATGAGGTATGCTGCCATCAACGGCGACAAATGTTTCTGCCGCTCGGATCTTTCCCTTCCGGAATCACCCGAAGAAAATTCGATGTGCGATCGTCAATGCTCGGAAAACCAAAACCAGGCCTGTGGTAGTTCACATGGATCTTCAATATTTACAGTATACGATAGTAAGTATTTAAACCCATTTCTCTCTCCCTCTCTCTCTCTGGGGTCTTGACATTTCTAACTATTTTTATATCTTGTATAAGCCCAATGTAAACAAGTACACACCCTTTATTGACGAAATTTTCACCCCCCCCAAAAAAAAAGATTGTTGGCCCATATGTAGTTTGAGAATAAAGAAACGTACGAATTAGGTCTGCTTATTGAAAATAATTAATTATTTATGCATTTCATAACCTTATCATTTTCATCCCGTGGTGAATAATTTCTCAATTTAATCAATCCTGAAAAATACAATATTGTTTCATGTTCGAATCCTGTATTGATTTTTACACCTTTTGTTTTCTCTCTCAACCAGCCGAATTTGCCAAATGCAAAGATCCGGGTATCCCAGAAAACAGCACAAGAACAGGAAACAGTTTTCAGTTCGGGTCAAAGTTGAAATACAACTGTTCTGAAGGCTTTGATCTGATTGGATCATGGGAGATCACGTGTGTTGAAGGGTTGAGTTTACAAGACCCTGTGTGGGATCATGACGTACCAGAATGTATAGGTATTTATTATTATAGTTATTATTAGTATCATCATTATCATTATTATTATCATTATCATCATCATCATCATCATCATCATCATCAAGTATAGTAGTTGCATGCATTCACTTTCTGTATTAACATACAATGGATTGGTTTGAGAACGTTCCGTTAATATACAATTATTGCTTAGCACGATCGATATCATCATCATCGTCATCATTATCATCACCATCATCATCATCATCACCATCATCGTCATCATTGTCATCATCATCATTATTATCATCATCACTCATCGTAATCATCATGCCACCATCATCATCATCACCATTACCATCATCATTAGCACCATCACCATCATCACCACCATAATCGTCATCATCATCATAGCCGTCATCATCTTCATCATCATCACTTATCATCATCCTCATAATCATCATCGTCATCATCATCATCATCATCATCACAATCGACATCATCATCATTTTCTCGACTTTTCTTCATCCCTTAGCGCTTCAAACGTATTTTGTTTATGTTTACTTCCTACTGAGTATCATTATCAAATGTAAAAATATATTCTGTCAATTTATTATTGTTGAAAAAAATAAACAAACAAACAAATAACCAGAAGACGATATCGGATCTCGTCAGGTCTACATTCTGAGGCAGATATGACTGTGACCCGGATGACAACATCTTGGTCCTCGTTAGGTGATGATGAGATGACGAAATCACTGAAGTCCCTAGCTTGCAATTAAAGTTTCTCTGTGCACTCACGCAACGTTTCACGTGGAAACGTATTTCGGCATCCTTGCTCTCAGGAAAGCCAACGTGATCAGATAACGAGATCTCGTCTTCTAATGATCTCTCCTGGGGGACGTAGAGACATGACGAGATCCGGTATCTCATCTTTCTGATCACTTGTTCCAAAGAATGTAAACATATCGAGACCCAAGATCCCGCCACTTGATCATCTCTTCGTACATCTCTGGCGTACAGATGGCGGGGGGGGGGTTCCCCCATACAAATTCACGTCCAAGAAAAAAAAAGAGAAAATGAGGGAAAATGAAAGAGAGAAGAGTGAAATATGACAATATTGTCTGAATGTTATGTCCAAATCTATCACAAAATAGGATTTTTTAAAGTTAAAAAATATAGAAATTTGTGCTCGCTCTGGTTTCACTCGCTCGCAACTTTTTATACATTCCTCCTGAATCGCCATATCTTGCCCCCTCAGGTTTGGGGCCCATTACGCTACTTTTTCTAAATGATGAAGACGTGACGAGACTCAAGATCTCGCCACATCTCTTCTTAAGGATGTAGACATGAGATCTCGTCACCTGATATTTCGCTAATTAGGTGTTGACTTTCAAGAAAATCGTTTCAAATCAAGGGCCCGTTTCTTTAAACTTGTTAAAATTTAAAAAATGGAATAACAGTTACAAGCTACTGAAATCCATCAATCTAATTGGCTGATAGTGAATTTGTTATATAAATTGTGCATTTTTTATTGCAACATGTGTTTATGAAACGGGACATTGTGTCCCACTTTTAACATGTTTAACATGTTTAAGCGTCCGCAATACAAACCCAAATCAAAGAATGACACGGCGGACCAGATTAGTTATTATTATTATTGTTATTATTTGTTTGGCGTCACCTGTGCCTGGTAGGCGAAAAGCGAACTGAATCACTGACCCGCAGGTCTCTCCTCCCGATATAACTGATTGGGGGGAATGCAGGTGGACCACTACACCGGGGTTTCCCCCTACTCTTAAACGAATAGTGCAATGGGTTCTTAACGTGCAAAGGTGGTGACTCGCCTCTACACGGGGCCTCCATTGAACGTCCTATCCGAGGGACGGAATGCTAATGTTTTAGCATTCGTCTATTCATTACAAGCAACGTTTGAAAGTAGATACAAGAAATATCCATATCTCTCAAAATATGGCAAATATTCATAAAGTAATGTGAATCATTTATTATTTTCCAAACTTTGAAAGACTTACCCTTTGGTTTGATTTTTTTGCTTCTGATGGACTAGAGGAGACGAATCTAATGCACTAAAGTGGTCTTCTGCGTCATACATTGTTTTGGATCTACAATCACGATCTACGGCGCATGTGTGATAAAAAAAAACCACCGCTAAGAGTTGAGTCAACATAACAAGACTAAGGATATTACATGATCAACTGATTGAGCTGACGCTTACGTTGCCATGGAAATGATAATTGAAAAAAGAAACATACGGTAGATGCAGGAAATATCATGCTGTCATATTGAAAGACTGATGACGATTTAAAAGGCTCATGTAAGAATATAGACATATAAATTTAAGATGTATAGCTATATTTAAAGCCCCCTTTACACCTGATGAAGTTCCCGCTACGTTGTAGAAATTCAGAAGAAAACATATGACTTAGCGCCAAAGTCGTTTATTTTTCTCAAAAGATGTGAAATTTCCACGTGCGTGCTACGTCCGCACCACGTCACTGTGAAGTTTATGTTGCGTGCGCGGTGTTCCCACTTAGTTTATTCTGCGCGCAGAAGTGATATATGCGACTTGTTGTATCTCGTCTATTTGATACACTCATTACACCAACGCTACGGTCATGCTGTTCCCGCCGCGTCAGAGGGAAATATCAATGACGCAGTAGGATTGCTACTGCTTAGTGAGAGCGTAGAGAGAACTGTTGTTGACGTGACATTTGGTCTGCATGATATCCGGAGACCAATTTTCCGCTACGTGGACTTTGTGAACATTTCCAAAGTCCATGAACGCAGCGGGCTTTCCGTCTTAATAGTGCAAAGTAATGACGCAGTAAGGACCTACTAACAACTGACGTAGCATAGACGTAGAGGACACCGGAAGAACGTAGCAACAACTCTGTCCATGTCCACTGTACTGCCATGTATAGGACATAGTGACACCTGAAAATGCGTGGCGGCCGCGCATGATGGTGAGAGGTGTTACTCGTTCTTTCTGTTCCACCACCCTAAGCTACGTTGTTAGAGCTGTTAGTAGATCGTAAGAAAGTCCTTACTGCGTCATTACTACGTACTGTTCAGACGGCGCTCGTGCTACGTAGACTTTGGAAATACTTAAAGTCTACGTAGTGGATAATGAGTATCCGGGGATCATGCAGACTATCAGAACAGTTCTCGCTACGTTCTCAGTACGCGGTAGCAGTTCCCATTATGTAATGGCCATTTTTCGTTGACGTATCGAGAGAACTGCATGGACGTAGCGTTGGTGTAAAGGGGGATTCGGTTGTTCAACTTGATGACTTATTCGAGAAAATGGTCATTTTAAAAGGATGGTCGTTAAAGCTGGTTCAACTGTAATAACAATAACAAAGATAATAATGATACTGATACACTAACAAGTACTATGATGACAATAACTGCCATTACCGCCTCTATCGTAATCTTAAAGGACAAGTCCACCTCAACTAAAACTTGATTTGAATAAAAAGAGAAAATTTCAACGAGCATAACACTGAAAATTTCATCAAAATCGGATGTAAAATAAGAAAGTTATGGCATTTTAAAGTTTCGCTTGATTTCACAAAACAGTGATATGCACATGTCGGTCGGTATGCAAATGAGGAACTGATGACATCACTCACTCACTATTTCTTTTGTATTTTATTATAATTATATGAAATAATTTGATTTTCTTGTCATTGTCATGTGAAATGAAGTTTCATTCCTCCCTGAACACGTGGAATTCCATTATTTTGATATTTTGTGCTTCAGGCAAGGAGGTCCTAATCATCAAATTCGTAAAAATTGAAATATTGTATAATTCAAACAATAAAAAACAAAAGAAATAGTGAGTGAGTGACGTCATCGACTCTCTCATTTGGATGTAACTGGCTCGTTCATTTAACTATTTTCTTAAAAATAAGCGAAACTTTGAAATGTCATAACTTTCTTATTTTACATCCGATTTTGATGAAATTTTCAGCATTGTGCTTGTCTGATTTTTCTCTATTGATTCAAATCAACATTTTTCTGGGGTGGACTTTACCTTTAATAATTCTTACTCAGTGAGTGAATACCAAATTGTTGTTTTACTTTGTACGGAGGCAATGATAATTTTTTTTATGTTCTGAATCATCACCTTCTATATCTGCCTTTGTCCCTCCCACCCCCGCCATTCTGCCCCCTCACTCTCTCACTTTCTCCCTTCCCACAGTTTATCACACCATCTCTCTTCCCAATCTATTCATCTTCCATTTTTCGATCAATTTCATTCAATTTGAAGTTATCCGTTTAATTCTTTAATTATCTATTATCATTTTTAAGCCCGCATCGAAAACACCACTCAACCAACGAATACCACAGCATTGCCACAAGAGGAATTATCCAATAGTAAGTTTATTTTTATACATATATATATATCTAATGTCGCCCGAAACGGAGTCAGGTCAGGCCGCCCCCCCCCCCCCCCGAAGTTTGACTGTTTGAATACCGTCCTGTATGTTTTTAGTAAAGAAATCACAAAATTCGCCAAAAGTGTGCACAAAAACCTTCAATTTCACTTTAGAAAATGCAAAGCGCCCAAGTGGTAAGCTCGGATGCTTCGCTCCCTCGCTTCCGTATTTCTCCCCCCCAAATAAAAAAACGCTTTCGCCCACACCCTGCGGGGGGGGGAAGAATAATTTCTGCATACGGCCATGATGCTTCTTATCTAAGCTGTATTTTGTTTCCTCATTTTCTCTTCAAAACAATGATTTCACAAGTCTTCAAAGTATATTGAAATAATGATATAACGGAACATTTGTAAAAAAATCTTTATATTGATATTAATGAAGTAAAGTGATGGGAAATAAGTTCATCATATTTTACAAACACATCAATTATCACAGTATGAAGGATGAAGGGAGAATGAAGGATAAAGGAAATTGGATGTAAATAATAAATTGACGCTAGCCAACGTACCTGTCTCCCCATGTACGAGGTCGAGGATTACGTTATATATATTATAATTATTTTCTGCTCAGGCTAACCTTGCTTACGGTTTCAAAACATGTCCAAGGTGGTAGAAAGTATGGAGTGACAACAAAATGCAAAATAATTCATGTAGCTTTCTATTTCTAAAGAAGTACAAAAGAATACACAAGTGCACTGTAACCTTTGGTGGCGACTTATGATGTCGCCAGCTTTATGGAAAAACTGAAAAGTTATTTGTATTAATAATAGATTATTGGGCGAAATATTGCATGATAACAGTTTTAAAATGAGGAAAAACCTCAGAATTTGACAATTTTTCAAATCGACATTTAACAAATTTCCACACACGTCCTCATTATCAAAAAATTATAAGATTAGTTTCAGGGAATGCATCTATTTGTGATGTTCTGTGTCACAGTTGCGCCAGATGGCGCCCAGTCGAGAAATTTCAAATCATATTTCGATAAAAATTTGCAACATTTGTTTTTGCTTTCCCCCGTAAAAGTGTTAACAATTTGTCTGCTCATAATATCTGACCAGAGGCAGCGAAAAGTAACTATTATTACAAACGCATTATTATTTCCTATTGTATCTGGAAAGTAAGTCTGTAGTTTAGGTTCGGTAGAAATGTTTTGTCTACAATCTGCAAGAAAATGCCAATGAAACACGGTAGACAAAATGTACGGAACACTCGGCCTCATCATGCTCATGGACCCACGCCAATAATGATATATGCAATTTAGGCAGCTCGAGCTAAATGTGCATGGGGTAACAATCTTAGGGCGCCTTAGAATAGATTATTTCTAGATAGATGGTGTTATATAAAGGCCTATTATTATTATTATTTTCATCATTGTGATTGTTATCATTATTATTATCAGTAGTAGTATTGATATTATAATACGTATTATTATTATCATTATAATTTTTATTATTATCATTGTAATCATTATTGTTATTATTGTTATCATTATCAATTTTGTTAATGTTAATATTATCATCATTGTTATTATCATTATAATAATTATCACCATTATTATTGTTGTTATCATACATGAATAAACATTCCTTGATATTTTGTTATTACAGACGACCTTCTCAACATTCTGACAATCGTCCTCGTGGTCGTCTTCTCGTTCATCTTCCTCGTCATCCTCCTATGCTGCATCTGTCGATGTCGGAAGAAAGGAAGGTGTAAAAGGAAACCAAAGAAGATGGAGATGTGGTATTAAACACTAAACATCGCAGTATAAACAAAATTAAACAACCTTGTATAAACTTGATTTTCTATATGAACCTATCATCGGCTGTTCTAAATTGAGTAACCTTTGACAAATTTCATCATTAAATTCGATTGTAAAAAATTAGAATTCAACACTGTTGTTCAAATTTCATAAAGATTCGCTTAAAATTCAAACACCTGATCGGTTCATGCAGCAACCCGTGTTGTATAATAACTTTTTATTGTGTACACACGACCCTCGCTTGCCATGTATTTTGTCCCAAGATTTTCACGAATCATTGATTTGGCGGGAAATGAATCTTTTTCACGTCATTACTACACGCTGTTTTTTTTTAATCTGTGTATTTATATGTATATGATTGTTACTACTTCATGGACGGGGATAATGCTTTTATTTGCTGGATCAGTATGTTAAGCTTGGAGGGCGACAGTATGGATTTTAAATCTTTCTTTACATCTAAGACTTAGACTTTTGCATGCAATGTAAAACTGATAGGGGTTTGTGTCAGAAGGAAATTGGATATGAAGAGATATTTCACTTATTCAAATAATCAATTTTATAACATTGTGAAAGCAAAATAAACAAGTGTATGAATAGAATAAAATAATGGATGAAGAAATAAATAATCAAATGAATAAATAAATCAATCAATGAATGAACAAATTAATAAACAATTGAATGAATATACATGTGAACAAATAGATAAGTAAATAAATAGATAGGTATGGAGATATGTGAATAAAATGATTAATAGATAAACAGATTATTTATTAGATAATAAACATGTGAATTAATGTATTTATAAATGAATGGATGACTTGATGAATAAATTCATGACCAAAAATAAATAAGTGGATAAAAAGAGTGATGGTTGTTAAATTAATTAATGAATAGATAAATATATATATATATTATTATACCCATTGTGTTACAACATGCTGTCTATAAACATTAAGCTATGACCCCCCCAAAAAATAATAATAATAAATAAAAACAAAATCAGGACCAAACAGGACCAAACAGCCCAACTTATTTTGTACTCTATACCCTGTATCCTGTATGCTAACAATTACGAGTAAATATGTCAGCAGTTAACCCCTACCCTGAACCATCCCCCATCATTATGGAATAACTTCTCCTTTTTTCACTCTAAAAAGACAGAAAAGTAAAAATCTTACCAAATATTTGGTAGAAAGGGACAAGCATGTTTGCTATGTAATTTTTTCCCCAATATTGGGCAAAATGCAAGTTCAAAGGATAAATTTCAACGCAACATTGCGTGAAGTATTTGGTATCATTTTACCCACCAAACATACATATCCCCATTTTACCCAATAATAGGTTTACCTTTTTAGAGTCTTTATAAAACAGAATCATGTTCAATGTTTGAAAGCAGAAAGAATTTGTATATTATATCACACAAATGTCTGTAAATTAGAATCGCATCTATTTTGTCACCTTTGTATATGAGACTTATTAATCATTGATTTTACATGATTTGATTGCAATGTTGATCTTTTTTTAAGGATCATAAAAGTACCGATCGATAGTATACATTCTAGAAATCAATTATTTATTTATAGGTAACAATGACATATAGGCCTACATAATTGTATGCGGGCAATCCGGCCATCCGTAAGTTATCTAAACTTAACTTGGAAATGTTTTTGTGGCGGAATAGGGGATTTTGGTAAATATGATCATGAGGATATTTTTGTGAAAACAATGATATAACTTACTGTGAAAATATAACTTACATGTTGATTAGTTTGTGATATAAAATCATTAAAATTTACACTTAAGGCTATTGCATACCTAACGACTGGCCTATTACTCGATTATGGAAGAAAGCCCATTTTGTTTATTTTTAAATATAAGAATAGATTCTTATTATTCGAGGTTCACATTAATTATTTGGGAAAATTGCAAGCCATTATTATTATTATTATCTTTTGGGGGGATTCCAAATTGGTTTCAAATCTTATGACTGTTATGACTTCATTACGATATCAAATTATTTCTTATAGTAATAAGATGGATGTTATATAATCACTGATAAAAACATAGTATTCCACCGATGAATCCGAAATTTGCACAAAAATGTATTCCGTGTTTCACCATCCGAGTCAAATATTTTATTCCAAAATCGAGTCGCAGACCAATCGTAGTATAGTCGATGCAAATATGTGCGGTGTTCTTTACGCATGCAACTATTTTTTCGATGGAAGAAAAAAATACGATCTGTGCCACGTCCGATCAATCTCAAGTATATGGAAGTCCAGCAATGTCATAATTTATTCTTTAGGAAATTTGCTCAATGTCCTTTGAAAACAAAGAGAAGCATACTGAATTGTCAAGAAAACAGTGAATGCATGAATATACGTGATTTCTAGAATATATTTTGAAGAAACATGCATTTAAGATGTTGACGTTGCTGGCTTTCCATAGTTCCGATTGATCGGATCAATCACAATTCTTTGCAAGACGGGACCCATGAATCTAACGTATGGAAAGATTGTAACGACTCCGCGTCTTGATATGTTTCCATTTTTCATTTGATGCAATCAGTTTATTTCATTATTTTGATAGTCGACTTGTTCCAATTAAAAAGGCAAACGTTTTTTTTCAATGAATTTCCATTCTTTTATTTTCAAGGGAATATGATAATCAATGTTTTATTTTAATGAAATAGGATGGACCTATTTCTAGAAGGAATTCAAGAACATACAGCCCCCCCCAAAAAAAAAAACTAATTGGAAATACAGTAGACAACGTGTTAAAGACGATTCCGAAAAGAGGGCGATGTTGGCTTAATGGGTAAAGCGTCTTCCTGTCGGACAAAAGGTCGTGGGTTCGAGTCCTCCCAGGGCGGATGACTGGGGCCAGTGCGTTGTGTGTAAACGTCTCTCCCCAGTTCCATAGATGCAGGCTATGTTACAGTGGAAAACACCCCGTCTCTCGGATAGGACGTTAAATAGAGGCCCTGTGTGGAGGAGAATCACCACCTTTGCACTATTCATATAATAGAAGTGGCAAAACCCGGTGTAGTGGTCCACCTGCATTCCCCCAAGTCAGTTATATCGGGAGGAGAGATCTGCGAGTCACAGACAGTGCTTCAGTTCGCTTTTGGCCTCCCAGGCACAGGTGAAGCCAAACAAATAATAAAAATTAAGAATAAAAAAATAATATAAGATGCGCTTTGTAATTTCATATCACATTAAACCATTCATTATTTTTTTTCATTGACATGATTTTATTCAGCAATGTGCCAAACTGTTACCATTAAATCTATTTGATTGAAAAAATAATGATTATCTAGATAAGGTTGGAGAAACCTTCAGCGGCAAAGTAGAATTTTTTATGATGAACATTAATTTCATTCACTGTATACATTTTTTTTTACTATAACATGCAATAAATAGGCGATTTCATGGGTGAACAAGAGTGATGATGGTAAATATGTCTGGTTGTGTTGTAAGGAACATGTTAGTACTCTGTTTTCGCTTTAATATGCCTTTATTTATATTTACACTGATATTTTGTACTTTTTTCACACTGAGTAAGTAATTGAGACTTTTAACTGAAAACGAAAAAAAAAAAAACGCGGGGCAAATTAATATAACATATTATTCCGTGTTTAGATGCCGAATATTTTTGTTACCGAAATCCTCTTAGCCATGAACAAGTTTTTCAAACGACCGATTCGTTTTTGTACGTATTAAATGCATTCGGAAACTATGTGGATAAATCATTTGATATTACTGGCTTTCGATATTTATGTTTTATACAGATAATCAATTTGATGAATAAACAACGGAGACTTATATCATGACTGTGGAAGTGTGGAATACATGATTCAGTTATTGATTGATCTTAATGAGAGAGATAGAGAGGGGGAGGAGGGGGCTGTCCTTAAAAGTCCTTTTTCATGCATATATTAAAATTTACAACTCGCGCTTTGCGCTCACATTCATTGTTGGGTTATATAGGCATCTTGTTCATGATTACGAAAAACTGTTCAGAATGTTTAATTTTTAGGTGTAAAAACATGAAATATCTAAAATTTGAGATTGTGTTTCACGCGCTCGGATTTAGTTCTTATACTATTAGATATAAAGCCCCTTTCACAATTGACGTACGACCTGTTTACGACCGCCTGCAACATTTTTTTCTTGTTGTTGCACGATCGATCTCTTGTTGTCTTGCGAGCTCTCGCAGTCGTTGTAGACGAATGCACGAATTTGAGGTTGTCGGAGGTGGTCGTGACTGGTCGCATCTGAATTTGAACATGTTCAAAATCCAAACGCGATCAAATGCGATTGATTTACTCGCATCAGGTCGTACCATCGGTCGGGCGATCATCGTGTGAGTGTTGTTCAACGTTGTACGACTTGGTGCGAGAGGTGGCACAACTACGTATAGTCGCATTTAGTCGACTGGAGGTCGTACAACACTTGCACATGTGCTAGAGACCTACAGAGACCAGTCTTGCGACTGGGTGCGATAATATAAGACTGTTGCAAGACCGATCGAAATTACGGCTTACAACATTCCACTACCGTTGCATTCGTATGTATGCGACCGTTCAGCCCCTTTCACAATTGACGTCCGACCAGTTTACGACCGGCTGCAACAGTTTTTTCTTGCTGTTGCACGATCGATCTCTAGGTGTCTTGCGAGCACTCGCAGTCGTTGTAGACGGTCGCACAAACTCGAGGTGGTCGTGACTGGTCACACCTGAACTTTGAACATGTTCAAAATCCGAACGCGATCGAATACGATCGATTCACTCGCATCAGGACGTATCCGGAGTCGTACCATCGGTCGTGCGAACATCGTGCGAGTGTTGTGCAACGTTGCACGACTTGGTGCGAGAGGTGGCACAACAAAGTTTACTCGACTGGAGGTCGTACATCACTTGCACACATTGGCGGCGGAAGCCAATAAATTTAGGGGGTGTCCACCTGAAATTTTTGGATGGACACATGTAAAAAATAGGACAAGCGCCCAAAAAAATTTTGACAAGCAAAAAAAAAACAAAAAAAAAAAAAAAAAAAGGTCATCAACCTAAATTTTAGGGGGGGGGGACAACACACGTTTCAGGTGGGGCCACGTGAATTTAGGGGGGGACGCAGGAAAAAAATTGACAAGCAAAAAAAAAAAAAAAAAAAAAAAAAAAACGTTATCCAAAAAAGAAATTAAAGAAATCTAGGGGGGGACGTCCCCCCCGCTTCCGCCGCCTATGCTTGCACATGTGCTAGCGACCTACATGTACAGAGACTAGTCTTGCGACTGGGTGCGATAATATACAGATATATGGGCCATAAGACTGTTGCAAGACCGATCGCAACGGCTTACAACATTGCACTACCGATTCATTCGCATGTATGCGACCGTTCCCCTCGCAATCCCTCGTGCAACACTCGCATGTGATCACACGAGCACAATAGGATCATAAGCGACTTACTCGTGCAACGGGTTTTACTGGTTGTTTTTTGTTGTACGACAGCTGTTGCAACTATGAAAGCCTCTGTGCGATCTTATGAGATGACTGGCGATTGATGCCTGTTTTAGCCTGTCGCACGACCAAAAGGTCGCAAATGGTCGTACGTCAATTGTGAAAGGGGCTTAACTTATCTTGTTTGTAAGAATGAGACTAAGATGTACTTATAACGCCAATCTTTAGATAGGACGCCCTCAATTCAATTCAATTCAGTTCTTTATTCCATTTCCATTCAAAACATATAAGTAACATAAAGTAATACATATCAAGTACAATTTAACAGACGGGCATTCTTACTTCGTAAAACAAAAACAGTATAATATTGAGCATAAATGGAAATGAAGGGGGGGGTCCACTAAAAAGCAAAGCTTGTAAAGTGTGGACCCCCTTGGAAATGAATAATAATAATAGGCATTTATAAAGCGCCATCTATCTAGAAATATTCTATTCCGAGGCGCGTTGTTATTATTATTACCCCGGCTTTAGCTCGAGCTGCCTTCAGCGCTCATGCATTCAAGGAGTTAATCCTGCCGGGTATTCACCTCACCTAGGTCGAGTGCAGCATAATGGGGATAAATTCTTGCTGAAGGAAATTACGCCATGGCTGGGATTCGAACCCACGACCCTCTGTTTCAAAGTCAGAAGACTTATCCACTGGGCCACAACAAATGAAGACATATGCGTATATATGCAGGAAAGAAAAAAAGAGAAGGAAAGAAAGAAAGAAAGAAAGAAAGAAAGAGAGAGAGAGGGAGGGGGAGGGAGGGAGGGAGGGAGGGAGGGAGGAAGGAAGGAAGGAAGGAAGGGAAAGGAATCAATAATACGATAAAAAAAATCGAAAATATCAAAATTGTATAACCTAAAAACATCAATTTTTTCTAATCACTTAATTTATCTACGAGCTAGAGTGGAATTTGTGGATTTTACACATATTATTTGATACTGTATGATTATCATTATCATTATGAAAGTTTTTAATCCATAAGCGAAAGAAGAAGGTTACGAAACGACTTAAGATTATTAATACAAAAAATTGATCGCTCTAGCCGACGTGAGTAATGTGTTACGTATTATTTATTTCACCGTGGGGAAACATTTTCGAGAATTTCGAAAATTCACAGCGTTCTCATCATTTTGCCGTAATTACGTTCAAGAATAAAACGTCGTAAATTTCATTATTCTCCCAATTATATAAGGAGAGAGGGAGAGAGAGAGAGTGAGAGAGAGAGGGGGATCAAAACGGGGCATTATTAGAGAGACCTACTGCAGGGATTGTTAATGAGTTTTCCCTCTTATTGATGTTATCATCTGACGATCACAAATGAAGGGGGAAAAAAACTTTTTTTTCCTTTGTCTTTGTATTCGATGAAAATAATAGAATATACCAGAATCAGGTCAATTAATTTATATTATTGTCATGGGATTTCGTAACAAGTTGATACAAAAAAGATTAATCAGTTCTAAGCAATTAAGTCGGAAATGAATATTGCACTCCTGTGGTGACATACTTACAACGCACACAGTAAAAAAAAAAAACGATTACGTAAGAGTCGACCGCACATGCGCAAATTACGGAAATGAATATCTATATATATTTTCGCACTACTAAAGCAAAGTTCACTGTTTTAGCGGGGTTAGAACTTTACCATAAAGTCACAATTCGATGAATCTGTCACTGTCAACGTTTAAATTTTAATCTTCTTAGAGCCTTATTTTACGAGAATTGTCTTCAACCAGATACAGGTAAGAGATGTTACTACTACATTCAGTGTTTTGATTGTAAATAGCAGTTAAGTTTTGTTATACGTTTAACATGTTTAAGAGACAAATGAAGATAATGCAGACCATTTTATATGCCTGATCATAAACTTGCTTCCTGTGTTACTTTGCATATCTGAAATGCCCAACTTTTAACCAACCAGTAGCGTAGATACGGGGGGGGGGCTTGGGGGCACATGGCCCCCCTGAAATTTGGTGTGCCCTCCTGAAAAAAATTGGCAGAGCAAAAAAAAAAACGGAGAAAAAAGAAAAGAAAAAAGGAAAAGAAGAAGAAAGACAGAAGAAAAAGAGGAAAATAAGAGGAGGAAGACTTACAAAAAAAATATTTCATGTTACTATATAACATTTTTGCTTACGCTTCACGCCAGAATTACCTGTTCGATGAGGTTCATATCTTGCTCAGTATATAGGCTGATATGGTGCAAGTTTTAAAGTCAATATACAAAACATATTTAAGCTCAAACATCGAGCTTTCATTATTTTTTTTCATTTACAAATTCAAGTGCTCTGTAAAATGTCCGTTTTGTGGTCTACATATTAGCATTATTAGCTCACGCTGCGTAGTCACATTGTTTGATTTGCCAAGTTCCTATTGTCTACGTTTATTCCATAATGTTCCATTAAACAAATGTATTCAGAATGCCCAGATTCTAGGTCTAAATCTAAAACATGCGCGATAGCCTGCATGCTCTTTATTTAAGTGTACTTAAATTAGTCAGTTTCACATCAGAATATCAATAATTGTCTACTCACGCTTCACGTCAATTAACTATATCCTATTTATGATTTACAAAATATGAATAGAGTGTCCCGCTTTTAGGTCTAAAATCTCAATTTCTTCCTCTCGCGCTTCGCGCTCGCATCATTTGTTTAGATATATACCTATCCAATTTATTAATACAAAAGTGCTAAGAATGGCCATTCTTTATGTCGGAATGTCAACAAAATTTGCTCGCGCTTCGCGCTCTCATTATTGAAATACATACCGTCTTCGTGGGTAACTGTAAGCAGTCTTTAACAGGTCCCGTTTCGATAATGCTAACACTTAATAAAAATTTCTGCTTGCGCTTGGCGTTCGCAGTAACCATCTAGTTACATACGAATCTTGTTAACTGAAGGATCACACATAACATTGCCCAGAATATTAAATTTTCAGAACAAAATACATGAAAGTGCTTGCACTTTTTATAACGCTTATGAGATTATTTCATATTTATGTTGTTTTATAAGAATAAAACTTAGAAGTGACTGATCATGATCGGGGAAAACATAGGTGACGATAATTTCGGGCCCCGTCCCCTATTGGCGAAATTCGGTCCGCCCTTGTGACACATACACACACATTGGTGAAAATGGTGCCCCCTGAAAAAGCAAGGACCCCCCCCCCCAGTGCCCCCCAGGAAAAAATCCTAGCTACGCCACTGTAACCAACCCTGGGCAACATACTGTCCAGACAACTATTGGTTAAAATCTGCCGAAATGGGGTAATAAAAATAATATCTGGGTACATTTGCTCAATTGGAAATAATTGTCCAGAATTAGATATTTTTACCAACATACATTACCAAACACAGTGGAAAGTTCGTTGCCCAACATTTTGCATGTTTTGAGTATGTACCGTAAGGGCACTAGTATTCAACCCGTTTGGAGAGTTTCCTCAAATATATAGAAACATAGAATTTACCTGAATTTCAGACCCATCTTATTTCTAAGAGCAAATGCTGGTTATTCTTTTTCCGTTATTTTTTTCTTCAACCAGTCGACTGTGTGCGCGGGCGATCGAATTATACGGCGACGGTTTTTTGCACTAGTATTCAACCCGTCTGCACTAGTATTCAACCTAGCGATGAAAGATGGTCCTGTCTCTCAATCTGCCCTTGTCCCATCCGACTATGGACTAGACCATTTGAGATGAGACCAAACAGGGAATTAATCAAAGCCAGAGACTTACATAGATCTAGATCTAATTTACCAATATAAACCCTTCTGAGATATGCTATATATAAGCTATATAGTACAACAATGTAAGTTTTGTATATTCACCGCTTGACAGCTAAGTACTTTGCTTAAGAAAAACTCAAACTAACGGGTTTCGACGATGGGCTTTATCGATATTGTTAAAGACCTTTTTTTTCTTTCCGGATTATGTATTCGATTTTGTTTTCAATTTACAGAGGAAATTGAAACTAAAAATCATTCTGTGCTCAATTGGATGGAGACATACAACTTTTCACTAGGTTTTTGTGATTTCTCTGTTTGGCTCTTATATGGTATAAATTGCTATGTCAGGAAAAAGGTGTAACACTAATGAAAAAAATACGTGAAACGAAATATACCAAAAAATCAGCCCAAAGCTTAAGATCTAATCACTTCAAGCGTGCAGGAAAACATGTTTATGGTATCTACATTGTGTGATTGTGTGAAACACTTAACCAGAAAGTTTTTCTTCGTAAAGCTTTACGAAGGTGAAGTCATAACCGTATATGAACGGACATGTCTAGAAGTGTTTTAAAAATGGCAGGGCTTGGGGGCTCTTGCCCGCCCCCCAAAAAATAATAAAAAATAAAAGATCACGACCAAGAAAATAGTGATAAGGAAAGAGAGAAGTGTGAAATATGATAGGCTTGTTATATATGAAAAATATGAATATTATGTCCAAATCTATAAAAAAAATATGTATCGCAAAATTTGATTTTTGTAATAAAATGTGGAAAATGTTCCTCGTTCGCTTGCATTTTTGGGGTAAATTTTGCCCGATACGCCATATCTGGCCCTCTATTGTTTTGCGTCATTCCACCACTGATGTCTCGCATTAGGGACATAGGTAATGCTCCTTCAAGGGTCTGGGTGGTACCTCCGGATTAACCTCTCGAAGATAAGTATTCTTTTAAAAATCCTGATGATTGAGACCATACATGGAATTTGCCAAGCCTAGACAGACGCCATCCAATTCTATCTTCCAGTTCTTCTTTCAGGGTTGGTTGCTCTTTCTAATGTATGTGGTTCTCTCCTCCCCCCCCCCACATATTACGCCACTGCCACGCAGCGGATGTCTGACGTCAATAATAGTTCCCTCTATAGTATCTCAGTACGCTGTAGAGGTTCCCACTGCGTCAAGGTCTTTTTTCTTTGACGCAGCGAGAACTGAATGGACGTAGTGTTGGCCTGTATGGGGGTGTTTAATGTTTACCGGCAATTACTCAGACAAATTGCGAACTAGAAGGTAAACTAAATCAACAAGAAAAAGGGCAATTAACTGTTATTTTTTTCATTGTCCATGGCCTATATAACAGATATTAAGACGTAGGCTATATTGCACATCGTGTCAGATGATCTAATGCTTCACAAACAATTTTTGTACTGACAACTTGCGTTTCGTGCACGTTTCCGATAATTTATTGAATGATCAGGGCGGGCTTGCACTCCAGCAGGGGCGTATCAAGGATTTGCCAAGCAAAAGAAAAAAAAAGGTTTCTACCTCAAATTAAGGATATTTCGTACCCCCCCCCCAAAAAATGGACAAGCCCCCAAAAAGTCATCATTTTTTTTTCTCAAGGGAGGGGGGCTACGTCCACCTGTGCCCCCACCCCTGGATCCGCGTCTGCACTCCAGGAGTCAATGTCGAAAAGACCGTAAGATATGGTAGACCTAACTTTTTTTAATGGTTATATTACTGCGTCTTCACAGTCTTCAGCAACCAATCAAAATGCAAGTTTTCAATGGTAGCTATAGAAGCAACGATCAAACACATCATCAATGAAAGTCTTGTCAGAACTTGGTCCAGATCACTTAAGAACTTTATTATTTTCACTAGCATCGCTATCTGAATGAAGTGAAGGGAAATTCCTTCCACTGTTCCGTATTTTAGAAAGTGTTAACCCGCCGAACGCCACATATTCAGATATTCATACCTTAGACTTAGTACAACTATATTCAGGTCCGCATACATTCTTTATTCCGAAGATTCGTTATTCCGAAGCCGAAGGTTCGGATATTCCGAAGGTTCGTTATTCCGAAGATTCGTATTTCCGAAAGTTTGTAAGTCCGAAAACGAAATGAGGTTCGTTAGTAAGAAAACAAAGTGAGGTTCGTAATTCCGACGGTTCGTTAATCCGAAAACGAAATGAGGTTCGTAATTCCGAAGTTTCGTCAGTCCGAAAACGTAAAGATCAACGAACCGTATTTCGTTTTCGGACTGACGAACCTTCGGAACAACGAACCTTATTTCGTTTTCGGATTAACGAACCTTCGGAACAACGAACCTAATGTCGTTTTCGGACTAACGAACCTTCGGAACATCGAACCTTATTTCGTTTTCGGATTATCGAACCTTCGGAATAACGAACCTTCGTAATAACGCCACAAATGTTCGGATTAACGAACCCTTTTACGTTTTCGGATTAACGAACATCGAGGTATAGGCAATTTACGTGTTTCGGAATTACGAACCTTCGGAATTAAGAACCTTCGGAATTACGAAGTGTAACCATTCAGGTCTATGTATTTCAGCCTCCATAGCACAGAATAGAGCTCTTTCGTAAAGCCAGACTTGGACTGTACTTCATTTTTTTTTTAATCCTAAGGGTATATGTATACGTCGAATCCAAACACATTTCGCACAATGTTTCTTGTATTCTAGCGTCACAATGTTGTTGCATCGTCATAGTTGAAACAGGGATCACTCATTTAAACTATAAAAAAAAACGGTCACCAAAAACCTTGCCACTGTAGCCTAACCGCCATCTTTCTATTGCGTTATACCCCAGTTCTCCTTTTCTATTATAGCTCAAATGAAATCTGATAGATTTTCCTGCTTGCGTCCAGATCCACAATCAACCCTTTCATTTATGCCTTCAAACCACACCGACTTTCAAAAGGTGTTCATTCATAAAATATCCCAATTTGCCAAAGTGTGACCTGAAACTCGTGCAAAATGGTCAGTGATATTAAATTTTGATGAACCTTATGTCAAAGATTCATGAACGAGGTCCATTTACTTCCGATGTTAAGATGACATTTCAAAAACTTAATCTTGGTTAAGATTTCAATGTTGACGACGCCTCCGCCATCGAAAAAGTGGCGCATATAGGCTATATAGTTTTGCTCTTCTGTGCAGGCGAGACATAAATCAGCTTAGAAAGTTTTCTTATGTATCCTGTTTTTTTTAACTGATTTGTTTTTCTTTCATTTTCTGCTAAATTGATATTAATGACAATACTTTTCCAATCATAAAAAACATGAAATGAAATGACAGGGGGCGTCGTGTCTAGTGGTTATGGCTCTCGTCTTTCAATTAAAGGGACGTGGGTTCGAATCCCAGCCATGGCGTGTTTTCCTTCAGCAAGAAAACTGTCCACACTTTGCTGCACTCAACCCAGGTGAGGTAAATGGGTACCCGGTAGGATTAATTTCTTGAATACACAAAGCGCATTTAGCATCTGGAGCTTTTAATAGCCGATAGTGCGCCATTGAATAGGCAACTAGATAATTGGCGCCTCATAAATGTTATACATTATTATTTTAATCAGTATAAGTACAAAATAACGATACAGTTGAGAATTTTTGCGAGAATTTGCATTGACTTGCATGAGATCGTGTGTAGTTGCTTTGATGGCAATCTATAAATCAATACTCATGCGTCTCCAAAATATTCTTGAATGACGTGACGCGGATCTATCGTGTTACGAATTTAAGGCAGAAAATGATGAGGGGAGCCTTTAAGGTCTCTGGAACTGTTAGTGTTGAATTTTCAAATATCCATTTCTCGCTCTCTCTTCCCACTCTCGTTATATCTAAAGCAACGTAGTGTAGGGGACTAGTCGTATCCCCAAACATTAGAAATAATCTTAAATATTGTAAAATTGCTGTCAAATATACTCATCATATCGGATGAAGTTAACGAAGTAATGGCAGTTTAAAAATTACCCTACTTAACTGAAACAGTGTAAAGCATGTATGATGCGAACTAATGACGTCATCGTCTCCTTTACTTGCGGTATTTTATCAAGTGAAAAAAAATGCAATAAAAAAAGACACATTTCTACTCCAATAATGGAAAAATCAGCATCGACTAACTGATTGAATGTAAAAGATTATCATTGCTGTATATATATATTTTGTTGAGAGAGATACATTTAAACATTTGAACGAAAGTATATGACAAACATTTTTTTTTAATTAAAAAAGGGAAAATAGGGACGTAACCTCATTATATACCTATCGCATTGCATGTTTGTGACAAAATGCAGCAACCGCTCCGCAGACATAACCCAAAAGTTAGAAATTATAATACATACTTATTTCTTCATTCGTTTCTTTTTTAATGAAAATGTTTTTCATTTTTCACTATTTATTGAATTTCCTATTACGGAGGATCCAATGAGTAAACATCTCTATTAGTGGGGGAAGACCAAAATATTTGTTAAGACTTTCATGACAAACTGTGATGTAAGATATATAATGTCACTCTTGATGAATAAATTGTTTCAATCTAATTATCTTTAGTTCGATACATCTTGGAGTTGACGATGAAGTCAGGTACAGGTTCTTTAATATTGCGGTTGTTTATCATCCTGGTGTCTGGATTCATCACTACACAAACCAGAGCTGACGGTTTGGAAGATGGATATGACAACGCCACTACCATCGTGTATGAAGACATGACCGAGATCATCATAGATGACGATGCCTCTGACTCAGGATGGGCTTGGTACCCAATAACATGGAGATGGTGGACAATTAGCCAAGTCGTCTGCGCCATCCTGGGCGTCTTCGACAACGGGGTCGTCATCGTGATCATATTCCAGCGGCTTGAGAAGAACCGATCAACGGACACCTTGATTGGAGCTTTGGCCATTGCTGATTTCCTGACGTCCGTGTTCCTGTTCCCAATTCCTTGGGCCAAGCATGTACCTCCAACCATCCTAGGTAAGATGTACTGCAAGCTGCTCTATCCGGGCTTCGCTCTTTGGTTATGCATAACCGCATCCACCTACATCCTCATGGCAATCTGCATCGAACGTTACATCGCGGTCGTTCATCCACTCTACTTCAACAGGGCCTTTACCAAAGCTAAAGTATCACTCGCTGTGCTTTTCCTCTGGGTATTTTCCTTCGCTCAGTGCGTCTATGCCTTGTTCACCTTCATCCACGACGAGGAAATCGGTTACTGTAGTTCTATTGTTGATACCAAGAGGGGTATGGAGGCCCGCGCTTACTACGCCTTCTCGATTCGTCTAGCCATTCCCGTCCTGACCATGGTTGTCACCCAAATCATCATCATCCGGTCACTCCATGTCCAGTCCAAGGTATTCAAGGGTATGACCGGTGAGAGTCAAGCCACCTCTCCGACCTTTCACATCACTGCCCGCAACAACGTCATCAAGATGATGTTCATCGTCGTCATGGTCTACGTCATCACATGGACACCCAATCAGATCGCCTACCTTTGCTTCAACCTCGGTTACATCTCCTCGTCCTACCGAGGAAGTCCCCTCCACCGCAGTCTCACGGTCTTTGCCTTCCTCAATTCCTGCGCCAACCCCATCATCTACACGTCCCGTCATACCGAGTTCAGAAAGGCCCTCAAGGGTCTCTTTACCTGCTCCAAACCCGAGATCTCCTCCCTCTTCGAGATCAAAGAAGATACTGCGGGTAAAGAAAGTTCGCAATCAAACATGAAGATGAATGAGAGTATTCCAGAAGCACCTTGAATGCATTGTGCACCCTTACCACTTCAATATCTATTTCTAAAGGCAATGATAACAACATCAGCAATTACAATTATGATACTCATGGTGATATAAAAATAGAATAATACGAGTTAAAGTTCAAGTTGTTTTTTTTTCCATTTTCATCATACATGTATACAGTGGTGCTAACAAGTTAGTGAACCATACGAAGTCAGGTGATGAAAATGTAACATTTCATATAGTTTGTTTCTCTGGGCTCGCCGGACATCGTATACGTTGTTGTCTATACGTTCAACATTCGGCATGAACTAGTGTATTTTCTGGTGGGGTTAGCTCCTAATTTAGCACCACTGTACATCATATACATTAAAAAAAAGTAGAAATCAAATATGATTACACTCTAAATTCCAAGGGTTTGAAATAAATCCAGGATCCCGTAGCACAAAGAATAGTGATTAATCGTACGTTTGATTTTTATGATTAATTTTACATTTTAGGTCATGTAATCAATCGTTCATAATGTTTGATTTGATTTGATTTCTTGTTTTCTTCTGCAGTCATATCGTTCGCATTTCCATTAAATAGCAAACAAAATAATATACTAATTGTCCAAAAATTCGGCAAATATTTTATTTTGTCTGTAAAGATTGTTTGCCACGGAGGATCTCTTATGTTAACAAAAAAGGGAATCAAAACATATCAGCTCCATCATCAGAATTTATCGCAACATCATGAACTGTCACATTTTCTTTGGGCAATGTTTGGGTTTCTTGCCCACCAAATCATTGATGATCTATCATGTGGCTTTCATTTTTTTGTTTTGACTCTGTTAAGCTTCTAAGAATAAAAAGGTTTGCGAGCGGTAAAAATTACATCAGTTACTCTCTATATATAATTTATATTAATTTTTGTTTTGAATAGAAGGGTTCTTTGAAAATGTCACTAATAATGATAATAATGATAATAATAATAACAAACAAAACACTACTACTACTACTGGTACTACTACTACTACTACTACTACTACGAATACTACTACTACTGCTGCTGCTGCTGCTGCTACTACTACTACTACTACTACTACTACTACTTCTAATTCTACTAATTACTACTACTACTACTACTACTACTACTACTGTTACTACGAATACTACTACTACTGCTGCTGCTGCTATACTACTACAACTACTACTACGAATACTACTACTGCTGCTGCTGCTGCTGCTACTATACTACTACTACTACTACTACTGCTACTACTGCTGCTGCTACTACTACTACTGTTACTACTACTACTACTACTACTACTACTACTACTACTACTACTACTACTACTACTACTACTACTACTACTACTACTACTACTACTACTGCTACTACTATAAAAGGTCCGAGCCATGTATAAATTATAACTGATTGATAAACGTGTGTAAAATTCAATTGTATTGATGATTATCATCAATATCATATCCTCACCATGCACCACTACTGCTTTAATAATAATCATTATATCCACCATCTCCAACCTCACCATCATTATCATCACGACAACTTTAAACAACATCGCCTCCATCATCATCATCTCCATCACTAACAACTTCATCATCACCACAGTCCACGGCTGTGCTATCAAATTTATTATCATCATTGCCATCATAATCAACATCACCATCACTACCACCATCACCACGGACATCATATTCATCACTACCAAGATTAGTATCATCAGCCTAATTATAAACGACATAACAAAAATTGTCATCATCATTATCATCATCGTCGTCATCATCATCATCATAATCATCATCACCATCAACTTTATCATCGTCATCATCATCATTATCACCACCATCATCATCAACGCTACCTCTACCACACGCAAATAATCAATATTCATATATTCTTTATTACCGTCGCGACGATGATGATGATCATCATCAACAACACAATCACTACCATCATTAACATCGCCATCGCTACCATCATTAGCATCATAATTTCACCATCATCATCATCACCACCACCAAATCATCATTTTCATTATCATTGTCACCGTCGTCATCATCATCTTCATCGCCTTAAGATCAACCTGTAGCTCTATATGCCATTTGTGAAGTTTTATAAGAAGCATACCTGTTGGTCAAAATAATATTTTATTTAATGCACAATGAGAATATTATACGGTCGATGAACACACGAAATCAGATATTCATTTAAGCGAACTTTAAACGATCATAACTTTCTTATGTTACATCCGAATTTTATGAAATTTTCAGCATTGTTTGATAACACTTTTTCTATTCATTGCACATTGTTGGCCGTTAATAGTCCCCTATCGGCGAGCTTGTCTTCGTCGCTTTGTAGGCTGTCTGAGTTTTATCAGACATCTTATTATTAGTGATAGAAATATATGTGAATAGTAATTTTCACTTCTTATGAACACAAGTGATGAAAATGAAATCGTTTATTGTGCATAATCAAATTTTGTCAAGCTAATAGTATATGTACGAAATTGCTTTGATTGGTTAAATTTGCATAAAATGCAAACATTCTGTATAACCAGGCCTATAACTTTGAGTGTTGGCATATGACGAGGCGTTAGCTAGACTACGACACGCTTCTGAATAGGGCCTATTTTATCCATCGTTGTTTGCTATATGAACCTTACAGTAGTATTTTGTCTCGCCTGCACAGCAGTACGAGACTGGAGGTGCCGCTTTTCCGCCCGATCCCTAGCGAAACATATACCTTTTTTCATTATTGAAGTGTTTTGACACCTTTATTACGTTACGTTCGTAACGTGCCCTATCTTGAAAAAGACACCAGTTTTACGTGTTTTTTTGGTCGTGCATCTTATCCACTCGTCAATGCAAGTGGCCCCGGGCTTTTCCGACGGCGGTGGAGTCGTCAACATTAAATCTTAACCAAAGGTTAGGTTTTTGAAATGTCATCATATCTTAAAAATATATGGGCTTACTTTATGAAACTTAAACATATATTATCAAGTATTACTGAACATTCTCCTAGCATTTGAGGTCACATGACCAAGGTCAAAGGTCATTTAGGGTTAATAGAATTAGATTATGTTGGGAATATAAACGAAATCTTGACCAAGGTTAAGTTTTTTTTTTAATATCGTAACTCTGAAAATATATGAATCTAGTTAACGAAACTTTGATATAAGGGAAATCAAGTATAACATCCCGCCTGAGTTTCAGGTGACATGACCAAGATGAAATTTCATTTAGGGTCAATTGAATTTGGCCATGTTGTGATGGGTATTACTTGCTTTCCATCATAACTTTGAAAGTTGATGGATCTTGTTCATGAAACTTGGACATGACATAAGGGTAATCAAGTATCACTGAACATCCTTGTGATTTTCAGGTCACATGACCAAGGTCAACGGTGATTTAGGGTCAATAAACTTAGATTATGTTGGGGAATAAAAACGAAATCTTAACCAAGGTTAATTTTTTTTTAATGTAAGAACTCTGAAAGTATATTAGTTAACGAAACTTGGACAGAAGAGTAATCAAGCGTCAGTGAATGTCCTGCGATAATTCAGGTCACATGACCAAGGTCAAAGGTCAGTGATCCTAGGCCGTGTTGGGGTGTTGAATCGCCTTCATAACTTTGATAGTTTATGGATCTAGTTCATGAAATTTGGACATAATCAAGTATCATTGATTGTCCTGTACAAGTCTTCGGTCACACGATCAAGGTCGAATGTCATTTACGGTCGATGAGCATAGTATATTATCATCATCATTATGAATGGTGTTTTAAAAATGATAATTCTATAGTCGTTCTCAAAGTCAAGACTGTAGCTATATTGAATCGCGTAATGCAGGCGAGACTTCCAGAGGCTACTGTTTAACAGTTTAAACAATTATCTTTAAGTTATTGAGAATTGAATATTAAAAAATCAAACTTTTTTTAAAGTTTTCAAACACCTGCTTTTTTAAGGTTTCAAACACTTGTTTGAACCGTTTAAACAACTACTCTAAGGTTCGTAGTAAACAACAACGTTTTTACTTTGTACAATGTTACTATTTTCATATTGAGAAAGAAATTATTTGATCGAGAAAGATGTTTTAAAATGCCATACACTGACGTCTCATTCGTCCAGTTACTGTGTAATCCTAAGTGCATAGTAGTGAGTGAGTAAGTGCATAATATTATGAGGCGTTCAAATAAGTTACGTATGTCATTATATTACAGTTGCATATAAAAAAACTTCACACTTTGAAATATTCGTATAAATTATATCTTTGTAAATAACGTTAAGCCTTGTCCACATTCATGTATTAGTACAGTTAAACAAATGAGAACATAGAAGTCGAAACATATTTTTGCTTGAGTGAGCACCGCTTATTTAGATTTCGTGAAAAATGATTTGCGCAAAACTTGGAAATAGTTATTATGGGAATTTTTTTTCGACATGTTCGATAACATGTTTCCTAGGCCAAAATGCTCCCTCGATCGCCATTACATCCCATATACAAACGCCTAGACCACTGCAATGATATGTTCAACATGTAGTAGTGATTTGTATAAAATATACCTTGATTTTTCTTCTGTTATTCCTTAACATGCCTGGAGAAGTATGGAGAAACATGCATGAAATTAAGTATGAAATGTGAACCCTCCTAATTAAGTCTTAAATCACAAAACATAGTAAAGCAAAATGCTGGAGATGTCTAAAAGGAACTTTTGTTTACATAATTGAAAAAGTTATAACATGTCTGTTTTATTTTCATTGACCCAAAATGCCCCCCCCCCCCCAATGGCATGGCTGAAAATCATAATTTTTCTTCTCAAATCGATTTACAAAAAAATGTACAATGCTCACTCAAGCGTAAGATTCTGTCAAAAGTATACTTCCATCTGATATTAATTGATGCGACCAACTTGATGAAAATATTTGTGAAAATGTTATCCCCATGTTGTATTTTTTCAGGGGCGGTGGAAGCGGGGGCTGAGTGGGCTTCAGCCCCCAACTTTTTTTTTCAAAAAACGTGTACAAAAATGTAATAATGACCATCTGGGGCCCCTTTCATAAAGGACTTGCAACTGTTGTAACTTCGTAAAAATAATGGCAACTACCATGGTGTCAGAGCTCAGCAGCCAATCAGAATCAAGGTTTCTATGGTATAGTTGCCATAATGGCAAAGTTACAACAGCTGCAAGTCCTTTATGAAACGGGCCCTTGATTGTGATATTTTGCATGGTCAGCCCCCACTTTTGGCTCTGCCCCCCCCCCCCCTCAATTTTAAACCGTCACGCAGCTCTTGTTTTTTAAACTTTTATTTGAGAGACTTTTTCAAAGTGTAAACTTGTAATTGACGCCCAATTTATAAGTTACTTAACAATTCAAATTACATAGGTAATCATAATTATGGTTAAAATACCCTGCCCTAGGACAGATTATAAAAGAAAATATTTTGAATGTGTTGCTGCTGTTGTATCTAATTCTCTCCCTTGTGATATACAAAAATGCACGTCCCTCCATGCATTAAAAAAACACTGTAAATCATTAAAATTCTGACTGTCATACATGTAATTACACTGAATAACGTGATGTAAATGTAATGATTTAATTAGTAATTGTTGATTTCACTCTATATGTATATAATGTAGTACGACAGTATACGCCAGACGGTGGCCTGTACTTATAGAGAAGAAGAAGAATGTATTCTGCTTGTATTGCACTTTATTATATGTTACATACATTGAATTGCTATGGTGTTGAGTTATTTGTTGAACTGCAGGGCGCCTTTGGAAAGAAGTTTTGCATAACTGAACAGGCCAACCCTGCAGTATAAAATAAAGAAAACCAATAAATAGAATTTTAATGAAAATAGATTGATAATGAATTGACGTGGTTCTGAAAATATATATTTTTGGAAATATACAGTATATACATGGATATTGAATAAATTACTTTGCACCACCGACAAGATATTAGGCTTATTCACAATTTTATTCATTTTTACACAAGGACAAATCATTTGTTTACGGTTATGTTGATGTGAAATGGTAAATGTTAATGCCTGTTTATACTGCTAACGCTTCAGTCACAACTCAGAGCGGCGACCGACCGATTAGTAGCCTGCTCGGGCGCCGCTGGAATTTAGTCATCGCCCAATGATTTTTTTTTAAAGTCGAGCAGGCTTTAAAAAGACTTACCGGTAGCCGAGCAGTGCCCTGTCGATTACCCAACACAAATCTGGTCAAATCGGGCAACTCTTCTGTTTAGTGTTCGTGTGCAGTGATCGGCGGACGACCCACCGATTCCCGGGCGGTCTCCCACCGGCCGCCGGTCATTTTTTAAGTAATCGCCTCAAGATCACCGACACATCTCTCAGCGGCCGGCGATCGGCCGATGACTGCTCGACAGCCTTTGAACAACCGAGTTCAATTGTTTACCTGGTACTACCCCCATCTCACTAGATGGCGATTCCGCTGCGATCGTCAAAAATCGACAAAGCGTGGTATATCGTAGCTTGAACGTGGCTTGATCTTTTCAATCTTCTCCGTCGTACCTTGATCTTTTCTTAAGCGGCAAGGATCGCCACCATCTTCCTGGTCGCCACAAAATTTTGAACATGTTCAAAACTTACGTAGCGAGATCGCGGAGGTGCTAAAGCGCATCATAATCGAGTCAAGAGCGTATTACAAACGACATATTCGTAGCTGTAACGAAGCTCCAACGCACAAAGCGTAGTAGAAGCGCATTAAAAGCGGCATCGATCGCCCGTGTTTTTCAGGCCCGTTCCCAAGACAATTCTGCTACGCTGCTTCCGTTTACGAGGCGACTGCCTTGCGCTCGACACGCTTCACACCGTTTCCACCACGACGCTTTCCTTTTGGGTGGCATGTGGCACACGTTCTCAGCCCGCTGCAGGCATTCGCGTTGCGCTTTTGCTGCGCCGCTGATGACTGGCCAGCGATTGAGCAGCGACCGTCTGCGCTGCTATGAAACACCGTGCCGATGGTAGGGGATCATCACATTTTCAACAGATTACGAGGCGACACCACGACGTTTTCAAATATACTTCCCAGAAAAAGGACCAAAAAGGGAAGCTGCCCAATCTGTTATGCCGGCGGTCCAAGAGGAAGCGAACAAGAGGTTATGGTGGTGGTAGAGGAGGAGGAGGAAGAGGAGGAGGAGGTATAGTAGGAGGATGAAAATCTAACTGCTGAGCCAGCTTGAGAGAGAGAAAAAAAAAGACGCTCGCATGTATGACGAAATGGGTTACCTCCGCAAAAATATATAAATTGAATATGTTTTAAAAATAGAATGAATTCTAACTACAGTGACAGTAAACAATATTAAAATTTTAATGATTCGATCACTGATGTATTGATTGGGAAAGCACACTTTATGGGGATTCTGGCATTGTGCCCCCCCCCCCTTATGAGTGCTCTCACATCAGTAGACTACTTCTTGAAAGCAAATTTGAAAGGAATCTACCTAACAATTTTGAGTGACAAACTTTTGTGGAAAAAAAAATATATATAAAACATTTTTATGCTCTTTTATGAAATTCTGGATGCATCCCTCATATTAACTATTAGGCTCATCGACATCTTTTGAGTGAAATTTTAATATACAGTGCGTATCAAAAAAAAGTTTACACTTTGAAAAAGCTCTGTGAATTAAAAAATATACAACATGTGGGTAATTTTTTCACATATAATTATGGATTTGGGTCTCATCTATCCAATGAAGGTAAAAGTTTTGACAGAATGTTACACTTGAGTGAGCACTGTCCATTTTTGTAAAGCTCGCAGAAATCTGTTTGCGCAGAAATGCTTGTTTTCACGCTGTGTCAAGGGAAAGGGCGAAATCAAATGTTAGCCAATTTAGCCAATTGAAATCAAACGGATACATTCAAGCATTTTGTTACAATTTTGCCGCCCAAATTTGAGATTTCAACACTTAGTAAGCACAACCTTTACCCTTTTTGTGCCAGCTGGATCTGAGGACATAACTAAATCTGAACAAAAGTTTATATCATACATCTCCAGCATTTTTCACTAAGTTTTTAGCATTTAAAGTTGGTTTACATTTCATTTTTATTTAATACTTGTTTCTCCACACTTTTCCCAAGCTTGGCAATGATTAACAAAATGAAAATCAAGCCTAAGCCATTTCATGTAAATCACAGCTCAGTGTAAAGCAAATATCGTCACGATGGACTCGGTGTGTGGGGGAGTGGGGTGGGGCGCCATACATTCTTCGAAGTGTTTTGGGCAAGGAAAAATGTTTAAAAGGGTAAAAATATCTTCATATAAATTTTACTTGCTAATTTCCACGTGTTCTTCATGATTAAGGTCTACTTTTATTCGCATAACTATTTCAAAGTTCTGCGCAAATCATTTTTCACCAACTTTTCAAAAGTAAGTGGTGCTCACTCAAGCGGAAATATTTTTCGACAGTTATATCGTCATTTGCTTAAATGGATCTGTACCAATGCTAAAACGTGGAAAATCGTCAGGATATTACAAATATATAATTTTACAGAATTTTTTCTGAGTGTAAACTTTTTTTTGATACGCACTGTATATTGTATATTATGACTTAAGTGACAGCCAGGATCGGACCCAGTATCTTTTTGGCCTCCTCCTACTGTCCTCGTATCAGGTCCTCGTATTCAACTTCTAATTGAAGTTGTTGTATAATGCTAAGATGTATAAGTCCAACCAAATTCTGGACATCCATCTTGGTCGGAGGTTGGCAATCGACTGAAAAATGTCTCATGTGCCGCGATCAATATGCCGATTGCTTGAAATCGTTTCAAGAGCCCATCATGAACGTAACACAATCGTTCCATTCGTAGCACCACCGTACCGAGGTCCTAATTAGCGTATGGGCCTCGTTGTACGGTCGCTTTGATCGCAGAAGCAACGCATCACATCTGCCTAAAATCGTGGCAAGAGAGTGGCAGCGTCGTACTACCAGCGTATTACCATCGCCTTCAGCGCAGGTCCGTCGCAGTGAAGTTGTAGTGCAATCGCCTCGCAGGCTAAAAATAGAATTCGAGGACGATTCTGCTACGCTTTGCGGGATTTAGACAGATCGCCATGGTCGCCATGGTCGCCATGATCGCCCATCCTAGTGAGATGGGGGCCTTCGACAGCGCGGCGACCGCTCGATTACGTCGGCGCCTAGCCTGACTGCGACCATCCGGGTACCAAATGTAATTAGGGCGGCGAGTGAAAAGTGAGTAGGCGCCTCCAGAATTTCAACTCCGTGCTAAATCTTGACCGAGCGATATTATGCCACCAAAACCAGTGGTGCCCGGATTGCAGCCGCTCGGTGCCCGGGCGAAATTGGCTAAAAACTTACCGCTCGGTTGCCGAGCAGGCTAAATTTTTATATTTTTTTTATATTTTTTTTTGAGGGGGCTTAGACTTAACTTCTGAAAGTACGTTTTTACTGTGAAAGAAGCACCCTAAACAAAAACCATCACCACTAAATATCCCAAACCAAGCACCCTCTATCATCATAACGGCAACTGCTACTACCATGACTACCAACCACCATTTCCTTTCTTTGCATCCGAATTGCATACTATGCAGGTTGGATTATATACAAATAAAATGGTTAACAATTAAATATCCTATTAAACAGTTAAAAGATTGTTAATTTCTCAAAGATTTTCATCAAAAACTAAATTGGAGGATGAGGAGGTGGTGGGTCTACACGGAACGATTTGGTTTTAGATTGATTATGAATATAAATAATGAGATATTAAACCTGCATATACCGTTAAAAGGGACAAGCGTAATCCATACAAAACGATTCTTAAATTACCCTAGATATCAGCATCTATTTTGCATTCGATTATTAGAAAAAATAACTTATTTTATAAATTAATGATAGGTACAGAACAATCAAAAATAAAATACAGATCCTATAAAAATACACTCACTAGATTACACATTGAAAAGAAAATTTACTTTGTGAGACAGTTGGCTCTACATAAACAAAACGTGCAAGACACATGGGAGTTTTTAAAACATACCACGAAGTTTTCTAATGATAAAATACATATTTCCCAAATCATTTTTAATAATGTTATTGTTCATGATGCTGACAACATTTCAAATACTTTTAATAACCATTTTTCTTCTACAGGCGCAAATTTGGCTAAAGATATCCCCCCCCCCGTAACGAAAAGTTCTTAGGACTATCTTGGCCCCCTAACCCAAATCCAAGATTTTTTTCTCCAACTTATAATCAAGAAGTTATTACTACTGTGTCTGGTTAAAAAATTAAAAAAAGCCCTGACTTTGATGAAATTAATAATTTTATTTTAACATAATAAATTCTATTGGTGCCCCGTTGGCGCATAATTTCAATCTTTCCTTAGAAACTGGTACAAGTCCTAATCAAATGAAGATAGCCAAGGCAATTCCTTTATTTCTAGAAGATAATAATTTGGATGTCGGTAACTACCGACCCATTTCTCTTTTGCCCACGTTTTCTAAGGTCCTTGAAAAAATAGTTTACGTTAGAACAGAATTTTTTTTGTCAATGCATAATATTTTATCTGATGTTCAGTTTGGGTTTCGCGATAAGCACAACACCACTAATGCCCTGATGAATTTTGTCAACAAAGTAGTCAATGCTCTCGACAAATCCAATCACCTTGTGGGCATTTTCCTGGACTGCTCCAAAGCCTTCGATACCATCAATCATAAAATCCAACTTAAAAAAAATATCTCGCTATCGTGTGCGAGGCAAGGCCTTGGAGTGGTTCAGGAGCTACTTATTCAACAGACAACAATTTGTGTTTGTTAAGGTGTGAGAAATCAGGGTGTGTTGCACCACAAACTGTTGCCCCTGCACAAATAAGCCGCAAAATTTGACACCACAACAGTTTGTGTTGCACTTGCCGGTCTCAAATTTTTAAGCATGCTGTGCCAATTTGTATCGCTGAATTTGTAAGATGAGTAGAGCGTTTGAATTGCGTTTTGAATTTATTTGAAAATGAAACTAAACAGAGGGGGAGCACGACATACGATTGAGTAAAAACATTTACAAGCAATAGAGTGTTATCATACGGTCACTTCACATCTGTCAAATTGGGATATTAGATAAAACAATAGTTCAACATAATTTAAATCTTTAAATATTTTCCATATTGACAATTACACGCTTTGAATTGTTTCCAATAAATTAACTTTTACCAATATTTTCTATCGAATCATAATTATGAACTTTGCTAATGAAAACACTAAAATATTAAGCCTTTAAAATTCATTTTTATAGAAAATAACGAGCCGCAGAAAGTTTTTATAAGCAAATATTCTCAATCAGATGGTATGTTTTACGTACACGTTTTATTATTATTATTATTATTTTATTTGGCATTCAAAAAACAAAGAATACAAACAGATCAAAGACAAGATCAATCAAACTTGTACATGATAGAGAAAATAAGACCTGGATGAGAGTTGGAGAGGCTGCCTGGGTATGGAAAAGGCTAACTTAATAGCCATAACCCACAGGTCTTCCTCCCCAAACCTCCCAACCCCATCCAGGTCATAACACTAATGGTGAAAATAAAAATAAAATGAAGATATTTAGAATCGGCAAAATACAATGGTCATACATGTGACTTTGTCACCTCAAGTCAACCCCCACAATACCTCCCCGATCACATCATTATGTATCTACAAGCATTTGGATGATAAGCATCATAAGTTTATTAAATAAAAAAAGGTGTGAGGGCTGTATCCCGCCCCCCCCCCCCGGTTTCGCGACCCATAAAAATAACAATAATTGACTTTTTATTACAGACATTTCCTTCATTTACATTAAGCATATTTACAATATGTGTGTGTATACATATAGTATACCTGGGGGCCGTTGCAGAAAGAGTTGCGTTTAAACGCAAGTCAAAAAATCAATCGCAAGCCCCAAATGCGCGCTGTTGATTGGTTGAAAATCAAGTTTCGCATGATTTTTACAGTTGCGATTGATTGCAACTCTTTCTGCAACGGGCCCCAGAGTGGGTGTGTGTGTGTTCGTAAGTTGGGGTGTGCGTGAGTGCATGTCATGTGCGTAAGTCCATGTAATCATCCCAAGGTGCATTCTCAACTGCTTCATTCCTTCTGGCTTTGTTCGGCCTCACTTTTTCTCAAGGTAGTGACACTGGTGTCCATGTCCCCATGCCCAAAGAGAGAATGGGTTTTGATCGGACCGGATGATACCAGTGCCACGATTGCCTTCCTGAACTCAGGATGGCGAGCAGTGTAGATGATCGGATTGGCACAGGAATTGAAGAATCCAAGAAGGGTGAAGACACTGTTGAGGTTGCTGTAGCGGTAGGACGTCGGGACGAAACCAAGGTTGTAACCAAAGAAAGCGATTTGGTTTGGACTCCAGCAGAGAACGTAGATCAGAATGACCACCATCATCAGCTTGAGGACTCGGTTCTTGGCAACCACGTGGAAGGTAGCATCGTTGTTGCTGTTGTCAATGGCACTGCTGGCGAACCTGGATGATTGGCGATGAAGGGTGAAGGCTATAGCGGTCTGGGTGATGAACATGGTCAAGATTGGTATGACAATACGGATGGCGAAAACGAAGCATCCGTAGGCAATCTTCTCGGTGTTGTTTCGATAGGAAATGCTACAACGATTGGATTCTTTGTCGACGCGGAAAAGGATGATCCCTCTAAGACCAGACAGAAAGGCAGCTATCCAAACCACAACGATCCATATCGAGACAACACGCCTTGATAGTCTGCGACTGAAGTAGAAAGGGTACACTACGGCGATGAATCGCTCTATGGCAATGGCCATCAGGGTATAGATAGAGCCAGATATCGACATCCACATTAGGAAGTTTGGGAAGAGTATTTTACAGTAGGTATATCCGGTCCAGGTATCGGGGATCTTTGCTGCCTTTGGGATGGGAATAAGAAACACGGACGTCAAGAAATCCGCAGTGGCCAGAGCTGCTACTAAGGTGTCAGTCGATTTGCAATGCCTCCGCCTCTGGAAGAGGACCAACAAGACCAGGAAGTTACCAATGATACCGATTATAGCAAACAAGAGCTGCAAGATCAAGACCCAAGACCATGGGACCGGACTCCATAACCATAAGATCGGAGCGTCAGCCTGTCTTACACCATCTTCGCTGACTGTTAAGACCTCGGTGGTGATGATGGGATAAGATGTCGGTTGGATGTCGCTGGTGAATTCTGGTCCTGTTGTCCAATCTTCCAGGGTGGTCCATGGCTGCGATGGGGTAGCAGTATCGGTCGCAGTGCTGGCACCGATCACAAATATGAGTAATAAAAGCCTCGTGGGTTCTTTAGGAGACAGTTTCATCTCGCTTCTGAAAAAGGAAAGGAGTGAAATATAAATACAAAATAATGGTCAGAATATCTGAAGTGGATAGAAATGGATAGCGTATTTTTGTGACGTGACGTATGAACCAGAGGCCATTTTAAACATCTGGGGCCCGTTGCAGAAAGAGTTGCGTTTAAACGCAAGTCAAAAAATCAATCGCAAGTCAAAAATGCGCGCTGTTGATTGGTTGAAAATCAAGTTGCGCATGATTTTTAGAGTTGCGTTTGATTGCAACTCTTTCTGCAACGGGTCCCTGAACATCATACGACAATACTACTCATCATCTAGATTGGTTTATAGCTCGATAGATGATAAATACGTTTTATCATGGTTTTCAGATTTTTTTTCCCACACAATTGAAACAATAAACAAGTTAGCATTAGTGAAAACAGGAAAAAAAATTGAATGAAAAAGAGATTGAGAACTATTGGAAAAATAATAAGAAAGTTAATGAGGATTTGAAATTTGTTTGAAATCATTTCTTTAGACATACTTCCATCGAGAATGCAACCAAGTTGTATGCTGTACACACGACCGATTTCCTCCGTTATTTATGTATTACTTTTGTTTAAATTCCCACTTTTCAATAGACCAGGGGCCTGTTGCGTAAAACTTTTTACCTGAGAAAACTCTGGTAAAAACTGAAAACTAAGGTTATGTTGATTTCTGCCATTGACTTTAAACACAGGGCAAAAACTCCGGTATAAACAACTTGAGTTTTCTCAGGTAAACAGTTTTATGCAACGGGCCCCAGGTCTTCTTTTTCATTGGAATATATGAAGTTTAACAAAATAATATCATGGACAAAGACTTTGCACCACCTATTGAATGACAGAACACATGCTTATTAAGGTATTGTGTTAAGTAGTGTAGACGGGGGGAATTCGTTCATAAGGTGACATCACAAATCACGGTTACATAGCCAATTGGATGATCTCCATCTCACTATAGCGTATTCTCGATTTTCAAAAGCTCATAACTTTCTTAATAATTGTCAAATTTTTCTCGCACTTTCGTTGGATTCATTTTGCTATTTTTTTTTACCTTTCACACAAGCTAACATCTTCTAAGGGTTTTATTCTCCTTTAACTTCCTGAGGAGTATTCTCAAAATTCGCGGGGGTCATGAATGATGACCATGTCCGTTCAGACAAGTATATTGAATCTTAAACAATATAGTTTAATGTTTGATATTTAATTTTTGATAAATGATTAAGCATGGTCGTTGAAACTGTTTAAACAACTAATTTAAGGTTCATAAAGTAAACAGTGTCATATAAACTTTTAAAACAGCGTTTTTACTGTGAAGAGGTCATTAATGCTGTATTTTTCATTTGCAGTGTAAAGAAAACCATGTATCGTGAATTTACAGCAATGTCGTGACAGCAGAATAAAAATGATAACAATAGCAACGTAATATCTTACCCAGGGAAGCCACTTCAGTTCTGAAATTTGTTTTTCAGTTTCTTCTTTCAGTTTCAGTTTGGTTTATTTTCATTTCAAGTCACGCCAATTTTATAGTGAAAGAAATCATTACAACGATATAAATGAATATACAGATATATACAGTATGCCAATATGACAAAGATGAATAGATATTTACAATAGACACTAAACAATATGATAATCATATTAATAATGATATCTTTACAATGAACTAGATAATCATGATGATAATAACTGTAAAATATTCATGATAAAGCATTTTGCATATAAAGTCTTTTATTCATCTTTACTATTTAAATAAATGTTGAGGAAATGGAGGTATTCACTAAAAAGCAGGCTTGTTGAGTATGGATTCCTCAAAGAATAAGTTAAAAGGCAGATTTGTAGGTATAAGTATAAATGCAAGAGCGAGATAAAAAAAATCTACCAGCGGGCCCTGCGTAACATGATAGTGTTATCATTACCCCGGCTTTAGCAAGGCGGCTACCTTGATCGGGCGCATTCGAGGAATTTCTTCATATACAGGATACCCATTCACCTCACCTGGGTCAAGAATTACCATTAACTCTGATGTAAAAGAAAAAACAATTGCAGGCAAGTCGATTTCTGCCCCTTCCACACCAATATATATATATATATATATAAATATATATATATATAATTGTGATGAGCAAGGACCTAAACATTGCGTGGGTGCTTCAGTGAGTAATATATTGGCGAAGAAGCTAAAAAAGCATTGAAAAGGGAGACGTAGCCCGGATTTCTTCAACTTTTATTAATTACACACCCACACATCACCAACCTGGTCAAGCACTTACAGTAAAACTTGGAGATACCTGAAGAAGGTCGAACTAAATGACCGAAATCTTGTATTAATACAAGTTGAAGAAATCCAGGCTACGTCTCCCGCTTCAATGCTTTTTTTAGCTTCTTCGCCAATATATATATATATATATATATATATATATATATATATAACGTCAGAATTGTCACACCGGATGTACTTGAAAATTATTATATTTTGCATCTCTCAATTATATACTTGCCGGAGAAAGCTACCAAAATTTTTATATCGTTTTACATGGCACGAAGGAGGTGACTCTGCTCACACCATATTTTTGCTGTAGAAATAATGAATATTTTTAGAATGTAGGAATAAAGTTGAATTTAATTTTGGTTCGTTTTTTTTTCATTGCGAATTTGAACTAGAAACAATAATCAAATTGTGTGACCTATATCAGCAAGGTTCATTTTTATAATGTTATCAAAAAGCAATCGAAATGGAAATGCGAAGGCCTCCCTGTCGTGAGTTCGTTTCTTGATCCGGACTTATTTGATAAAGATACAATATTGAAATAACAATAATGGAATGGGATATAATTATTACGAAGTGTAAGTTGATACAATAATTGTCGTCCAGTGATTGTTTTTTGGTCGGTATGTGGTATAACATGGCCAACGAAATCTTTTTTAAATCTTTACCAACAGGTTGACATTGGTGAATATGACAAAGGTAAAAATAAAACTTTTCTAAGACAGAATTATTCAAAATTGTTAAATGTAATATCAAGTTGTTTTAATTTTCGTTCTCGTTCACTATACTCGTCTCAACCATTCGTTTGCAGTATATAGAAATTAAAGAATAAATGCAAGTCGCTGTCGGCAAGCTTGATATGTAGTGTTCTTAGCACTCACTATTTCTTTGTTTTTTATTGTTTGAATTATACAATATTTCATTTTTTACAGATTTGACAACAAGGACCAACTTAACCGAACCATATATTATTAAACAATGCTAATGCAACATGTTCAGGAGGAATTAATCGTTGTATCACTTGACGATGAGGAGAAAATTCGAATATTTCATGTAACAAATACAAAACAAATAGTGAATGGATGACGTCATTAGTCTCCTCATTTGCATACTGACCAGGATTGCTAAAACTGTTTTGTGAAATTAAGCGAAATTTTAAAATGTCATAACTTTCTTATTTTACATCCGATTTTGATGAAATTTTCAGTGTTATGCTAGTTGGATTTTTCTGTTTTTATTCAAATCAACTTTTAGTTGGGGTGGACTTGTCCTTTGAATGATTAACCTATGTATTAATTTCATAGAAAACAAAATCACAGGAGCTGATTAGAAAAAGTTTTTAAAAATGTACCAAATTGCTCAAAAGTAGAACTGGAACAGGTATATGAAGGATGGAAATAAGATTGCTTCATGAATTATTAACATTGAAAACTGATAGCTATTACATATAATATAAAGCTTGACATGCTTAATGCCTGTGTTAATATCTTCAACGTAATCGATCTTTGAACATGGTCGGACAAACCTTAGTTAGCAATCACGCCGGAGCAGATGTGACGGAAATGTCCGATTTCAATTTTCATGAGAGAGTTGAAGAGTGGCGATGAAAATTAGGAAAGCAAAGTCAGCCGAAGAAAATTGTAAATCCAACGCAAATTAAGTTGCATGTAGTTTGGAAGGAAAACGAAGGGAAACTAGAACTGCAATCGTTTCAGAACGATGTGCATGCATTGACGCCTCTGATTTAATAGAGGGCAAGAAACAGGAGGAGATCAAGAGAAAACTCTAGATGATATACATTCTCAAAATATTAGAGGGCGCTATTTCTTAAAGGAATGATTACTGATGCGTAAAACACAGTTGGAGTATGTGAAATGATACAATTGGCAAACCCTGAAAACATGAGACCAAAATAAATTCAAACAAGGAAGTTATGGCAATTTAACTATTTCAAGACTTTGCAATAGAAGGCGCTATTTCTAAAGGTTATGGTCCCTAATTATGGATAGTATGTCTACCAAATCAGAATGAATTTGGATGAGAAACGGAGGCAGGAGAGGACTAACAAAAATTACATGTTAATCAAATTGGATTTTGGCAGATTTTGCTTTTCATAGGAAATTACATTCTCGAGTCAAACAAATTTCGTCCATTTTTAGACCATGTGGCCGCTGAACAAAGAGAGAGAAAGACGCAGAGAGAGTAATAGAAATAAGCATACAAATTCGCTGACAATTCATCAACGTAACCCAGTGTTAAGTACATATCAGAACGATGTGCATGCATAAACTGAGTGTATCGCCTTATTGGACAAATGGCGTGCCATAGTACGTTCAGTTCGTTTTTGCACGAAACCGATGCAATAGACACTGTACAATTCTGTTGTTGATAATGTGTACATAGTGAGCAGTATACCATGTGTTCAGATTGACTTATCTTGAAATTTTCTGTTGTAACCTATGTCGTATTTGGTATCAATGGAAAGAGTATTCCAATGCGGTGACATTGATACCACTTTTATTTGTGCGCAGGCAATAGACCGGAAGTAAATGCCATATAAAGAAAGACATTAAAAATGAAGGTTTTGCACAATAATTTGAAGCTGACGTCAGATTTTTGTCAGTTTCTGTTACAAAAGGTTGACGAACGGTTGAAGTATATATCAATACTCATATCAGCCAAGTTAGAAAGAATAAGCTTCAATAATAAGGAAATAAGAGCAAGTTGAAGTTGTGCTGGCAGTAAAGTGCATTTTGGGGTATTTTGCTGATTTTCGGGAGCATTTTTGAGATATTTCGTCAGTTGTAAGGTATATATTTTTTAAATGGCATGAAAGATCATATCTTGAAGACCCTAAATTAAAAAAAGGGTACGGGTTTGGCCACGCATGACGCAATGAGGAGCATTCAAAGGTAAGCGTTTTTGAAACTTTAGAGGGCGCTATTTCGATGACGGAAGGTCAATGATGCGTGAAAACTCAGTAGCTTGTATTTTATGATACCGTTATCAATTCCTGAAAGAATGAGCTCAAAATGAATAAAAACAAGAAAGTTATGGCCATTTTACGATTTTTTTACTTTACATTTCAATAAATATGACGTTTTTGAAGGAAGGCTATTTCGGATTTGAATTTAGGACATAAAGATGGCATTTTGAAGGTCAGGTTATACGTCGCAGATGATGGAGCAACTCTTTGACTATCTATAGCAATTTGTTAGAAGTCTGTAGCATGCAGGATAATTGAGATATGAAAGAATGAAGAATGGTATGCAAATGGACTTGAAATGGACAAAATGGCGCCTGGATGGTCATGCATGAGTGATTTTGGAAAATGGAAGACGAGAGGCACAACTAGGGATGCTGGACAACATGTCTACCAAATTTGGATGAATTTGGATGAGGGACAGAGTCAGGGTAGAGCTAACAAAACCATGTGTTAAACAAATGGGATTTTGGTGGAAGAAGAAGAAGAAGATTACGGAATAGGAATATGGAACAAGAACAATGCATTGTCGCCATTGGGCGTCAATGCAATTAAGGCCCCGGAGGCAATGCAGGTCATTCTATTAGAGACTGGAAGTGGAAATTGATAGAGAGGGGAAGGGGAGGGAAATGAAATGGAAGTTTGGATCTAGGAGAGTTGAAGACGGAGTGTCATTGTTTAACATTGGCAAATTTATCGCAAATCGATTAACATTATACGGTCTGTTCACGTATGTTGAATACATCACACACATCACATCATAATCTTGCTGATGTTGATCTTCAATGTATATTGAAACGTTTATTCTCTAGCGTGTCACACCTTTAAGCTTTGCGTTGGTGACCACCCATGGAACAATCGTATTCATAGTGTAACACAAAAACCACTTAAAATGTCTATTTATGTATGCTACATTAATGATTTATATACAAGATATTTGTTCATTATCTAAACGTCAAATTTTAGATATGCATTTCATTGTTTAGTCTTTCTTTATGAAAAATGTTGCAAGAATCAATTAATGAAATGAAATATACACAATAATAATAATAATAATTAGACCGGTATGTTGCTCAGTTGGTAGAGCGTCCATCTCACAACCGGGAGGTCGGGGGTTCGAACCCAGGCCGCGTCAGACCAAAAGACGTTAAAAGATGGGAGTTGCTGCTACACTTTTTGGCGTTCAACGATTAAAGGGATTTGGCGCTGCACAGTGGCTGCCGGGCCCACGATCAATAATTGGGCAAAGCAAATTTTCGGAGTATTTCATTTCATGTCTATTTCGAACAATAAATTGATTTTCATTTTTCACTTATATCTCGCCAAATCCATTCTGTAGAGTGCTCGAGGAGCTTTTGAAATGTTTTTAAAAACATATTTTCCTATATGGTATACAGTCACACCAACAAAACGTACTACAAGCCGATCAAAACTATAACGGTTAATTTTTTATTTTATTTCATTTCCAGGTACACATACTCATAACAATAGTCGAATTCATAACATTGAAAGTAATCATCATACAACATCCAATACACAATATATCAAATTAAAAAAAAAACACAAAAAAAGAGGAAAGAACACCAGCTAATGCCGGAGGATTATCAAAAGAAATCAAGTTTCTGTTAAAAGACTCTCCTCATTAGCTGGTGCTAAAAATAACACTAAACATTAAAATACAGTTCAACAAATAAAAATGACATTTGAAGACATAATTCGGCTAATGCAGGTTTAGACGGAAAAAAGAAATGAAAGAATGTAAAAAAAAGAAAGAATATAAAAAAGAAAGGAAGAAAGAAAAAGTTATTGGAATGGCGTATCATTGGTCTGCCAGGAGTCGGTGTAACCGACGCATTATAGGTGAGGGGTCGAAGAAGATGAACATGATTAATAACGATGATAATTTTATCGAAAAAATACACTTAAAAAGGGTTAATATATGATATATTTCCATCTCCAGTCGTTTTGCTTCTTAAAAGCTCAAGTATGAAATCAATCGTGATTATAATGGTAACAGAACGATAAAAGAAATCCCGCAGAGGAAGGAAAGACATCCATCTCTTGCGCACGCAGTTTAATCTAAATGAGGGCAATGAATATACCGGGAGAAAAATCAGGACATATTACATGAATGTATTAGTATAAATTAGGCCCACGATAAAGTATTGATGTTGCGAGAAAAGACCAAAAGTGATTCATTAAATCCCTGCCCTGATTTTGAGAAGATTACAATTTACAATGTTTCTGTTAAATTGCCATTAGGAAGCGTTAACCCCCCCTACTTTCTTGCTTTCTCTCTCCAAAATCGATCCCATGTAGATATAATTATGACCCATCTATTTCAAGAAAATCATAATTATCGGAAATCTTGAAAATAGTTAGTGTTTTTAAAAAAAAATATTAAAGTTGAAATTGCGTTCATGTCATTTATCTGCTTTAAATAATCATTTTGGACATAATTGAACAAGTCAAATTGTTTCGGTATGTTGTTTGGAAGATTTCTTTTTTTCACATTCTTGCTCTTTTCTATAAAATCTTTATTTTATTTCCATTGAAACATAATACCAAGCAATATAAACAAGCAGATACAAAACTTAAGGATTTATATTTTAAAGATATAAAAAGAACTCTATGTTCATATCTTCTAAAGATCGTCAGGGATCAGTTGTGACTCGTCAGGGGGAGGGGGCAGGGATACGTCCCTTGCATGGGTTGTGACTCGTCAGGGGGGCAGTCTGTCCCCCGCCCCTCCCCTATAGGTGTGCGCTAGTGACGTACACCCCCCACACCCCTCCCCTCTTTCTCTTTCTTTCACACACTCACACCCCCTCCCCCTCCTACAAGCATACATCCTTCTAAAACACGACAGAGGATTTAAGGCCAGCTAGCTCATCATTTTAAACCATTGGAACATGTTCAACGAAATTGCAATATTGAAAGAAGTATGGTTTAAGATTTAAAAAAAAACGAGATGGCACGAATTTTCAGGAAAAAGAAAGTAGGCCTGCATTAAGTTAAAACCGTAATAGGATAGAACTCTTTTGATACAAAGAACAGGAAGGAAATCTGAGACCAACAATAGAATGTAACCTCACTATCTTTTAAATGGAACATGTCTCAAAGTGGTTAAAGAAGATGCATTTTACAATCAGATCTTAACCCCTTTTAGCCTTTTATATCCAATGATTTAATGGTGTCTAGCATCACACAGGCTGGTTTATTGCTGATATCTCATTGTGAGTATGTAATCTTGAAGTCCTTTTTAGCTAGCAAAGGAAGGACAGAAGATAATGCGTTCTTTTCAAATTCATTGGTGAAATACGAGTAAAATGACTCCTCATTGCTTATTCAAAATAATGACTAGAATAGACCTCGTGTAAGCGTTCCTATTTCATTGGAGGAAAAAAAACCTTACATCTTTTTAAACTCAATTTCACATTATTTGATATCCAATCTCTCTCTTTTCTCTATATACGACAGTTATCATCTTGATTAAAATGCGAAAAGCAGGATGTTTATAAGATATTTCCTGACTTCTTCTCTCGAATCTTGAACCAAAATAAATCACCTTCATGATCTATGAAAGTAAACCCAAGGCGATAAGTTTGATCTTTAGCTCACTCGCTCCTCTCTCTCTCTTTATGATTAACTTAAGCATATGGCCTTCTGACTAGCTCCCTCCAATTCCAACTAATAATAAAAAAAAATATTCTTAACGCGTCCCTTCAACAAGCATCTCTCATTTATTTTTCGTTCATGGCCTTTAGCTTAAAGCAGCCATTCTCAATTACTTTTTATGAAGCGTCACATTTCTTGTTGAGAATCTTTAATGCTCCAGTATCCATTACGCAAACCAGCAATGTATCAGCGGAGGGGGTCTAGAGGCCTCTGGTGGCCGGGAGTCGAGGGGGCAGAGCCCCCATAAGTTTTGGAATATCAGGCCTTTTAAATTGCCCAAGAGGGGCTCTAATTAATATCAACGGAAGAAATACAAATGCCAACAAACTACACAATATTAATATTTAAAGAAAAATGACCAGTGACCTTTTCACAACATACCAATGATACCACTAGTTCAGACTGTTCTGCACCAGATCTATTGGCTGAAGCAAGTGGCGTAATGAGTAAAAAAATGAGGGGCTATACAGTGCGTATCAAAAAAAAGTTTACACTTTGAAAAAGCCCTGGGAATTAAAAAAATATACAACATGTGGGTAATTTTTTCACATATAATCTTGGGTTTGGGTCTCATCTATCTAATGAAAGTAAAAGTTTTGACAGAATGTTACACTTGAGTGAGCACTGTCCATTTTTGTAAAGCTCGCAGAAATCTGTTTGCGCAGAAATGCTCGTTTTCACGCTGTGTCAAGGGGAAAGGGCGAAATCAAACTTACCCTGCGAAACATTTCTCATACATTTCCCTTGCACTTTTAGTCGATTGAAATAAAACGGATACATTCCAGCATTTTGTAACAATTTTGCCACCCAAATTGAAATTTCAACACTTAGTAAGCACAACATTTACCCTTTTGTGTGCCAGCTGGATCTGAGGACATAACTGAATCTCAACCAAAGTTTATATCAGACATCTCCAGCATTTTTCACGAAGTTGGTGTCATTAAAGTGGATTTACATTTCATTTTTAATTTGATACTTGTTTCCTCCACACTTTTCCCAAGCTTGACAATCATCAATCAAATGAAAATGAAGCCTTAGCCATTTCATGTAAATCACAGCTCAGTGTAAAGCAAATATCGTCAAGATGGCCTCGGTTTGTGGGAGAGTGGGGTGGGGCGCAATGCACTCTTCGAAGTATTTTGGGCAAGGAAACAATTTAAAAAAGGTAAAAGATATCATCAAATAAATTTTACTAGTTAAATTCCACGTGTTCTTCATGATTAAGGTCTATTTTTATTTGCATAACTATTTCCAAGTTCTGCGCAAATCATTTATCACTAACTTTTCAAAAGTAAGTGGTGCTCACTCAAGCGGAAATATTTTTCGACAGTTATATCGTCATTTGCTTAAATGGATCTGTACTAATGTTAAAATGTGGAAAAATCTTCAGGATATTACAAATATATAATTTTACAGGATTTTTTCTAAGTGTAAACTTTTTTTTGATACGCACTGTAGATATGGCAGCTGAAGCAAAAATATTGAACTTTTCAATACAAAAATCTATATTTTGACATGATTAAGAAAGTAGTACATTGTTCCACTCTTTCCCTTTCATTTTCTCCTTTTTTTCTTGGCCGTGAAAAACTTGGGGGCCCCAATCCCCACCCCCATCTGTAGCCTACGCCAGCGGCTGAAATCACGTTCCCCGATTTTGCAAGGGCTGAAAATTAGGCGTTGCACTGCACTAACGCCCCAAACTGCCCCTCTCTCTATACAACTCACGTGCGGTATCATTAATTCAGTTCAAGCGTGGACCTATCAAGCAATACATCTGAGCATACATGTATTTCCCTTTTACATGATTTTAATCGGCTCCGGAAACAACGTTTCTGCTTGTTTTGTCCCAAATTCATATTTTTTTATGATCAGGATGTTCTTTGAATATTATTTGATGTTTAACTCTTATCCAAAATGTATACTCTGGAAATGCAAAATTTCTCGCCTTTAAATAGAGATCCTACAAACGGGGTTTCATATCACTTGTGTGGCACATATAAACTTTGTACAGCATAGAATAAATAAAGGAGAACACCATCGATCCTCCATAATAAGGGGTTATCGAGTGCTAAATTGGCCAAAACTTGAGGAAATCAATTAGCAATTAAAGTGTCAAGTAAAGATTTTTGTTTTCTCTTTGTATCAAAATGATCACCAAATCCTTATTACCAGGTTACTGGTGGATTCAATTTGTCTCCCAAATTTGTCCTCATATTTATTTTTTTTATATATACCGGCTCCCAAGCGCCACTCCGCAAGACTCGGTGCGCCACAAGTGGCGCACGCCACCATTTGAAAATCCCTGGCTTAAAGGACAAATCCACCCCAAAGAAAAATTGACTTAAATAAAAAGAGACAAATCAAACAACCATAACACTGAAAACTTCAACAAAATCGGATGTAAAATAAGAAAGTTATGACATAATGACATAAAATTCTGCTTAATTTCACAAAACAGTTGAATACACATCCTAGTAAGTATGCAAATGAGAAGACTGATGACGTGATCCACTCACTATTTCTATGTTGTTATTTGAAATATGAAATATTCAATTTTTCTCCTCATTGTCAAGTGAAACAATTATTCCTCCCGGAACATGTTGAATTAGTATTGTATAATACTGTATGCTTCAGTCAACTTGGTCACTATTGTCAAATTTGTAAAAAAAAATTAAACATTGCATAATTCAAACAATAAAAACAAAAGAAATAGTGAGTGAGGGACATCACCAACTGTCTCATTTGCATGTCACTGAGTGAGTTGTGCATATCACTGTTTTGTGAAAAATAAGCGAAACTTAAAAATGTCATAACATTCTTATTTTACATCCGATTTTGATGAAATTGTCAGCATTATGTTATTCTTATTTTTCACTATTTATTAAAATCGACGTTTCTCTTTGGTGGACTTGACCTTTAATAAAGAAAGCACTGTCTATCATAATTAAAGCACATAATAATGCGATACATCATCTTAACAATAAAAAAGGAATTTTATTTTCAAAAGTTATCTTTTTAAAACATATTTCTTTCTTTACTTAAATATTATCTTGATGCCCAATTACATACGCTTACTACTTACGCAACCTCCACACAACTCGTCAAAACCTACTCAGTACTTCATGATTGCATCTACTAGAGCCTAAATGAATAGCGGCCCTTCCAACGACGCCGTTGATCTCCGACCTTAGCGGAGGAAGAATACAGGAGAGGGAGAGAGAGGGAGAGAGAGAGAGAGAGAGCAGGGGCGTAGATAGCGGGGGGGATGGGGGGGGGGATGCATCCCCCCCAGAATTTTAGGTGGGGGGATGGTGTGTACAATCATCCCCCCAGGTTTCTGTGGGGAAGAAGCAAAACTATACAGTAATAAAGCAATGAATGCTAGTTAAAATCAATCAATAATAATAGCAGTAATAATCATAACGTACAGCAATGACAAACATGATCAAAATTGGACTTTTATTCAGAGTCAATCATCTTATATGCATTTACAACTTGCAAGTTTTAAGTAATAACAACTGTCTTGCGTCGTCATATACATTTAAGGATCATTATTCAGAGTTTCACCAAGTACATTTCCTTATAATAATTATGTATTTGCAAAGGAGATAAGTTCAAAATATTTCATTACAGATTTAAGAAAGTGTCGCTTAATCACTCCCTTTCAGAGCAATTGCTTTCATAACACATTAACACTGTTCAAACGAATTAATAAGAAATTACCTATACACATACACTGACCCTTTTCCCTGCTGGCCATGTCCTCAACCCCTACTTTGCAAAGGAAAGGTGAAAAATTTCAGTCTCTAAGGAGCGAATTAGTAAATGAATGATTTTGGAATGAAAGTGCAAATTTTGGATGGCCTCAGTGATATCCGAGGTTTTTTTCACTCAATATTCACTCTTTCATATATTCACTCCTTATAAAGAGTGAACTATTTCACTAATTTTTTCAGAGTACTTTGCGCTTTTCAAAGAAGGTAGAATCATCCAATATATAGACATGCCTTAATTCACGAAGGCAGATTGAATCAATCCATGGATAAGATTAATTTATGGTCTAAGATCACAGAACAAACCTAACTCGACCCTCAGCGTGTTCATTGTCGGACCTTTGACAAAAAACATAATCATCTCGCGCATTTACGCGATAAAAATTATCTATACAGTTTACTTCCGACAACCCGGTGAGGTTTATTTCATTTCCATACTTAATTCAATCAAGCCTTTGTAATCATGGTAATTTTAAACAGAGTGTGCTTATCATTTTAGTGTCCGCATATCTGCACGTGGATAAGAAATATAATGTTGAGCTTTTTTATTTTACCCCTATTACTATAATTGTAATTGATATTTTTTTAGTTATTTGGCTGTTTATTTGTTTATTCCTTTAGTTGTTGATTCATTCGTTTGATCATTAACAATATCGCTACTTTTAAAAGAGTATACTACTATACTAGTAAAATAAGGAATACTAGTTATTCTAGATCATGTTTAGCAGGACTGTCATGACCAAGATGATAACTAGACATCCGACAAATGACATTTCTCTTATGATCATCTTTACTCATTGTCATTAATCAAACAAAAGATTACTGCCATGAAAAATGTGCAAGGAAGTTTGTTTATTACTAGATGCCCTGTTTACTGCTGAAAGCAAAGTGATTAAAAGACACACGAGATAATCCATGAGGCAGATCGTGTTATTTTGTTATCTTTAACTCGTCTGCTTTGGCCCATGATATTTTGTTTTTATCGAGTACTATATCTCCTTCATTCTTTATATTTATATATATTATATATATATATATATAATATATATATATATATATATGTATATATATATATATATAAAGTATATCCCAGCTAGGGATCATCCCCCCGGTCTAAGGACCTGTCTACGCCACTGAGAGAGAGAGAGGGAGAGAGGATGCTTCTCAATATCATAGTAGCTATATCACCTTTACAATTTGAACTCGAAATAAATTTATTGAGCACGATAATATCACTTTTTCTTCTCACTTCCCTGCGGTCTCGCTTTTTCTCGCAATGCTTATATAGGAATCATCTTACGTAATGATTCGGATGTGAAAACTCATTATATATGTCTAAGATTACAATTTAAATATTTCCTTCCATTCTCTTCCTCTCTACTGTTACATCTCTCGTAAACATGAAGATGTTTGAGTAGACGGTAGAACTTTCACTTTTCAGTCACGATAAGTATGTTTCAAATGACGTTCTTTACATTTTCTTTTCATTTTCTTACGATATCATGGAATGGAATAAACATGATTTTGCAACGTATGTTTATCTCTTGCCGCCCTTTCACATTGGGAAGAAAAATCGTAATTTGAATGATGATTCTAATGAAAAATAAGGCTAATGACGAATTTTTAGCACGTGTGAAACCAATAAGAGTCACGAACGCTAATCACAATTATGAATTCAAATTCTACTCTGGAGGTGAATTCCAGTTAAGTTTCACTCAAATCACAGTTTCGAGTGAGTGTATGAAAGCTCCGATGATTCTAAAGACGAATTGCAATTATCATTACAATGATGATTCAAAATTCACGTGTGAAAAGGTCCTTAGTATTACATGTCTTAGGGCCTTTTCATACGTGAATCTTGAATCATCATTATGATGATTGCTATTATTAGCGTTCGTGATTCTCATCATGTTCTATAGTCTGGTTTCACACGTGCTAAATATTCGTCATTAGCCGTATTTTTGCACTGGAATCATCATTCAAATCATGAATTTTTTAACTTTTCTAACACAATTAAAAATATCGATGACCTTCATACTTCAAAACCATTCAGGAAATCCTGAATTTTTTCTCTGTCGCTAAAAGTTTGAATAAAATACACTTTAAAAGCAGAAAGTTAGCGCTGACAATCAAGAGAAGAGAGGAAAATATTAACTCATGACTCCCTGATATTGAGACATATTTTTCGGTGTATTATGATCAGAAGTTAAGAGCTAGGAACTGACTAAGGCAACTGTTTTGAATTTGATTCAGCTTATATTTCCTCTTAATTTGCAGTTTGTAAAGGAAGCTTTCACTGTGTATTGTGTGTGATCGAAACAGTATTGACCTTTTATCGAAATTATGAAAATGCTCTCTGTGCAAAAAAAATCCGCTATTAATATTTATACAATTCGCCAAAAATAATATAAAATTGATGTTTACTCCATCTATTAAAAAATCAATTGTGTTTTTCAGTCTACTGGCCTCGATTTATGATGTTGGTCTCTCTTCCTATTTTTATCTTTAAATGGAATATCCATTAATATTTGATTTGATTTGACTTTTTCTTCTACATAACATGACATAAATGCAACATAGATATTTTGACAATAAATCAGGTATATATATATATATATATATATATATATATATATATATATATATATTTATTGTCAAAATGTCTATGTTGCATTTATGTCACCATATTGTTATGTAGAAGAAAAAGTCAAATAAAATATTAATGGATATATATAAATAAATAATCTATTGGTTGGATTGCTTAACTAAGCTGGTCGTACAGACTGTTTCACCCGAAGGATCATCAGGAGTCGCTGATGATCCTTCGGGTAAAACAGTCTGTACGACCAGCTTAGTTAAGCAATCCAACCAATAAGTTATTTATACTCAGCTCCTACACAGTCGAGCACTATTAGATATTGCAGTATATCACTACTTATTTACCTCTCTCTCTCTCTCTCTCTCTCTCTCTCTCTCTCTATATATATATATATATATATATATATATATGTATGTATTATTGAATTGAACATAAATCAGTTGCAGAAGATGAATTGCGATTGTAAGCAAAACGCTGGAAAATATGACAAACCGAAGCATAATCATATCATCATTATGAGCAAAACGGATGGCTACGAATTATCTAGCATCAATTAAGTAAAACGATCGAAAAACAAACACACAGTTGCTATAATATATATCATAAAGAAAAACGATCATGATGGCGAAAATGAAGATGATGATTTGTATCTAAGAAACTGAAAAACGGAGAATAATTTGACAAGTAATATTCGATATTATGATTAGAACTGAATGCAAACTGCAAAAATAATTATATGGAAGTTCCCAGTGCTGAAAATTAATGTTTAAAAAATAGTTTACAATTACAACTTTTTGATACAAAAAGACAAATTGCCCAGTATGTGACGTCATATCAGCTCATCTTGTATCAAATTGTTTTGTAGTAATGATGACTGCGTTTTTTTTCCATTCGAGATTTCTATACAAATGTTGATAAATATCAGTATGTATGTATATGATGATGTATAAATGGGGAAACGCAAATTTACACATCTCAGTAAACAAGTATGAGGAAAACTTGAAAAAAAGTGAATTCGCATGTTTCATTAATATAGTGGATAATTTTTTTGTTGATTACAAAGTCTAAAAACATAACAGTATGAAACATGTATCTGTCAAAGACATTCAAAGGCGCATTTTTTGAGGAGCCAGTCATTCTGGTTAGCCTCGAAGGGCGCGCACACAGAATTGCGACCCGTATGTCTCTCCTCCCGATATAACTGATTATTAGGGGGTGCAGGTGGACCACTACACCTGGGTTTCCCCCTAGTAGAGGGAAACTTGTTGAAGTATGATCGGTGGTGCGCATTGAGCTATAATCCAGATCCAGTCATAGAGCAAGTTTAAACCTGAAAGAGCCTTTAAAGGACAAGTCCACCTCAACAAAAACTTGAACTGAATAAAAAAAGAAAAATCCAACAAGCATAACACTAAAAATTTAATCAAAATCGGATGTAAAATAAGAAAGTTATGACATTTCAAAAATTTCGCTTCATTTCACAAAAACAGTTATATGAACGAGCCAGCTACATCCAAATGAGAGAGTCGATGATGTCATTCACTCATTATTTCTTTTGTTTTTATTGTTTGAAATATGAAATATTTTGATTTTCTCGTCATTGTCATGTGAAATGAAGTTTCATTCCTCCCTGAACACCTGGAATTCCATTATTTTAACATTTTGTGCTTCAGGCAAGGAGGTCCTAATCGTCAAATTCATAAAAATTGAAATATTGTATAATTCAAACAATACAAAACAAAAGAAATAGTGAGTGAGTGACATCATCAACTCTCTCATTTGGATGTAACTGGCTCGTTCATATAACTATTTTGTTAAAAATAAGCGAAACTTTGAAATGTCATAACTTTCTTATTTTACATCCGATTTTGATGAAATCTTCAGCATTGTGCTTGTCTGATTTTTCTCTATTGATTCAAATCAACATTTTTATGAGGTGGACTTGACCTTTAATTAGCATAGACCTATTTTGAATATTATTTAATACCTCCAATCATCGGGTTACAAAATTATGTTCTACTTTAATGATAAAGATATTGAAATATTATTAATTTGCATCGGAAGTAATTGATTTACTTATTTAATCCTTCGATTTTACACAAATTAATGTTTTATTCAAGTTGATCATTTCTCCCGCATTATTGACAATAATTTATTACAGTGAAGTCCCCTGATAAAAGGAAGCAACTCTGTTTTTTTTCAAAAATAGGGATATTTTTTAATGATCACCATGATGCTAAATAAAATGAAGTTCAATATCAAAAGCAGGTAACGCCATACATGCATTTCCACATTAAAAAAAGGGCACATTTTCCTCATCAGAAATTATTCCACAAAGTTGTTTTCTATTGTCATTGGGACGGTAGAGCAAGCGCTGTCTTTATAATTTAAAGTTTCGTTATGTGTCTCCTTTATCATCACAAATGATACGCTCAGAATATTTTTGGAAAGTAGACGAGAGAGTGAAGAGACTGCACTTTAATCGGAAAGGCGGCATTTTGTTGTTGTAAAGGAAAGAGTTGCGGCATAGCGCAATCTTTCTTCGTACTTTTGTGAAAATATGGAATTTGAATAAAATCAAGTTTTTCGTCAAATAAGATATTCAGACTTTTTTGCATTGGATTTTTAGATTTTTTTTATATAATCACGAAATGAGCTGTTTTCCGAAATTCGAAAGAAGATAAGCACATGTTATATTTCCAAACGTCACTCAATTATTGTAAAGCGGCTGTGAGTTTCCACCCCGTGTTTTGATTATCCCCACTTTGTCCAGCTACAAATCCGACACCCAATCACGTAATAAATATCCCGGGATGGGGGGCACTTCCATTCACGAGTGGATACCATGCGCGACCATGGGGTCTCGAAAAGCACCCTAAACACGTAATTTCTATATTCTGAAAATGCACCCCTTAACAATTATTGGCATGTGAAACCCTACCCTTACCAAGTATTGGAAACAGAACGATACTCTTGGCAAATATTCCCTAAAATGAACCCCTAAACAAGTACAGGAATATTTTATTGTTACGGGTCCTTCGGTCGACGGCTTTACCTTATTTGGTTTATAGTACGACCCCATGCAGCTTCTACACCTCGCGCAAATTGGACTCTAAACACGAAGTGTTGGGGCAAAAAGGACATACTTTATAAAACATTTTAAGTTTGTTTTATCATCCCCGCAAACTCGACCCTTTTCCTAGCGAAATAGATACCCTTTTTTTATTATTTTTTTGTGTTTTTGACACTCTTATCACGTTACGTACGTAACGTGCCCTATATCGTGAAAAAGACATCCTTTTTACGTGTTTTTTTGTCGCGCATGGTATCCAGTCGTCAATGTAAGTGACCCCGGGATAAATATGTATACTTTCGTCATTTCCGTAGATTATTTTGAGTATAAAAATATTTAATTCCTTATAATCAGAAAATGTTGTCAAAAGCTACACGAAAGGGTTCTAGCATTCCGCAAATTCCATAACCTTGAAATAGATTGCTGAGATGCTTATACGAATATAGTTTTAAAATCGTCTGGGAAAAAGTAAATACAAACATGACAACCTTGCTAAAAAAAATAATCGAGTATAAGCATCATCAACTAATTAAATTGATTTTGAAATTTATTCATATAGTTGATGAAACCCTCATGTCGGACCCAGTTTTTTCTAATAAAATAATGACCAATAATTAGATAGGTTATGGTAAGTACTACTGGAATTGAGAATTGCGTGATGCCATTTTAGATGATTTAGTTGTAAGGGAGAGCGGGGTCAATACAGATATGGGGTAATTGCGGACAGCTAGGCCTGGGCTGTTTCGTGAATTCTGTTAAATTTTGCACGATTTTATTATGACCTGCGAAAGACCTTTTCCCAATAAAATAATAAGTAAATCTACGGCAATGATTTTTTTCTCCAAATTTCTTGCCTCCTGATTCCTGTCTCAACAAGCAAATATTTCAGTTGCTGTGTAGTGTCCCTTTTAAGCTTTGTTGAAGCTGAAATGAAGGGCGTCTTCGGAATGCGATACTTGATGAAAAGACAATTATTATCCTCTTGTAGCTTTAAAACGAAGATTAATTTATCCTTGTATTAGCAGGACGAACTAATCCTTACAATTGAAATAGATTTGTATGATATATTTATTTGATTTGTTTTTCCTATTAAATTGTTGTATTAATTCAAATGCTGTTCCCGTTTGTTTCTTTTATTGTTAGAGACTTGCAAAACATACATTGAATTGCCAATAGCCATTAAATAGAGTGATTGGAGAGGATGTGTAGAAGAAAGAACAAGTCATACAAGACTGTTAAGTGCAAACATGTGAAATGAATATTGTGAAGTGAATGTGATGAACATTTGAAGAAAAATGAACAAAGATTCATTAATTTTGAAAAGATTTTCACGTCGCATCGAATCCAGGAATGGTCAAATTAAAAAAATGATTTGGTTCTAAACTTTTAGTTCAGTGTGCATTCAAAATGATTTAAACACTATAGAATTAAACTCTGCGTCTAATTTCCTTCTCATTTTTTTTAAATAAAAATCAGTATAATCTGTTTGATTGTTTCGCATTATTTTTCACAAAACTTTATCAGGTGCATGCATGGGAAAAATGTCAAAAATAAGAAAAAATGAAGTTCATGCAGTACCTCTTAAAGTTAACATTGCCATCAAAGAAAGTTAAAAAAATATCGATTGGTGAAAAATATTAATTATTAAGGGCTTTATCTTATCGTCACTGAACATGAAAGAAAGACGCATTTTCTTGAAATCAACTTTTCAAAAAAGCGGTGGGGAGAGGTCCCTTCTCTTCAATAGTTAATGCATTGGCGGATTATTCAAGATCTACATCGTCTCCTATAGACCCAACACAGGTGCACAGCAAAAACTGTGTTGTTAACTGGTGTACATAGAGGACCACACTAGTTATTTTACACCGTGGTTAAATTGAAGGTGTTAGTATTACACCTAAAGGTGTTATTACAACACATTTTGTTGTTACATGTACACTCTTTGGTGTTATGTTTAATCTCTAGGGTGTAATTTTAACACCTCAGGGTGTGGTCCTCTATTAACACCGATTGGTGTCAGTTTTAACACCGCAGTTTTTACAGTGTGCAATCATCGTTATCTTAATAAGATGTAAAAGAACTTTCATACGTTAATCAAACATCAATTGGAAAGTCAATGTTTTAGTTTATACAGTGCTGATTATCTGAATAAATTACGCTTTTAATTGAGTAAATTTGTTACTTAAAAAGCTAGTTAATAACAAAGTAACACTTATCAGAGTTCATAATTGCACTTCTTACCTGTGCAACCCAAATCTACACTCTATATTATATGGATTCGACATTTTAACCCTGAAATTTAAATTTAAATCGTTAAGATTAAAATTCAAATTCTTGAAGATTTGAATTGAAATCCTTTGAGATTTAAATAATATATAAATCTTTAGGACCAAAGATAAATTTTAATTTAAACTAATCACAAACCACACTCAATCTGGATTTATTTTAGATCCCAGTGATCCAGAGTGCATTACTGTAAGCACTGCATCGTCTTGGTTTTAAAGCACTTTAACAGGTGAAAATTTGTACCTTACGGACCAGAAAGGTACAGATTTGCGCCTGTGAAAGATGTTTCGAGCGTTACCCAAAGTGTATAACATAAGAACAATAAATATTATATAGGTCTGAGGGCAACTACGTTTTTTTAAAGTTAGTATAACATTACTTTCTGGAAGAATAAAAACCTAACGAGACAGAATCTTTACCTTGAATTAAACATGTTTGACGGGAACAATTAAACCACGATTATGGTCATTTCTATGTCACCTTGAATCAATGTATAGCGTCGAGTACAAGTTCGTGTTGAGAAATCGTTATATAAAATCTGAATTTTGGTTAAGACTTACCGATCACTTGTTAATGAAAGATTTATCGACAGCCAATTGCTCCGGCCAGCAGAAAAAAAGTCGTTCCCTTTGCTTTGCTGACAGGTGGGCATACAACTGGTGTTATATGAGATGGAAGTTGTTCTGGAAAAGGTTTTTTTTTACTTCTCGGTGATGGAACATTATAACACTAACCAATACGATCGTAGGAATAAGTATAGTATTTCTTTTAAGAAAATAGCGCATGCTCAAAAGAAGATCGACGGTTGAGAAGGTTTTGTGTATGGATGAAAGGGCGAGAAGAGAGAGAGTAAGGGGGGGTGTTGTGCATACGTTTGAGAGAAGAAAAGGGTAGAAATGTTATAACGTTGCACTTAGTATCTAATTATAGTGAATAGAGAAAGTACGATGTCAAGTCAAGAAAGGGAGGGAATGCGTGTGTGTGAAAGAGGTGGAGAGAGAGAGAGGGAGAGAGAGGAAAGGGGGCCCGTAAGGGGTGAGAGGAGGGGGAAAGGATAACGCTCGTGCGATGGGGGGGGAGTGGGCAAGGTAATTTGAGTGCGCTTGTGAGCGTGCGATTATGTGGGTATGATCGGCAGGTTATGTTTAATCAGACATAGAGGGGACTGGACTGTATTTTGGTGTGGGTGAGTACGAATGCTTCACGTGAGGAGCGTGGGTGTGGGTGAATGTGTGGGTGCTCGAGGGAGATGGGAATGAAGGGGAAAGAAGCATGAGTGGCCTATGAGAGGCGAAAAGAATTTGATTGTTTGGGTCTTGGTCGAGAAAGATGCTGTTATGTTTTTTTTTTATGTATAAGAACGTTAAAAGTTTGGAGGCGCAAGACAGTAAAACAAAATAAGATAGAGATACCGTATAAGACAATTTAAATCCAATTCATTGAAATCATTAGCCAATCGGAGTTGTACGTTTTCTTAAATATAAATGATTGCACATGGTGATATTTGGTTTATTAATTTATTTTCAATCCAAGTTAGTTTTTTATTGTTCAAAATGCATCTTATTTAAAGAACATCCCGCCCATCCTGTCACGTGATTGTTCCAGCACCTCTTCTTCCATCTAAAATCAAAATGTCCTCATCTCACCCCGGCATCTCACTCATCGATCTGTTATCGTTCACAGAACAAAATGATTAATGAAACAAAACTTGGCTTGCCAAGTTAAAAAAGGGTCAGCCGATATAATAAGGTTACCTTATAGGAAATTGAATCACACACTTGCACTATCATTCAATTTAGCTTTTTTTTGTAAACTCTTGGCGTTTGCTTGGTCAAACTACTTCTTTGAATCAACACATAACCAAGGGGAACGATCGATTTTGAATTTAAGTTTGTATCTCGGGTCAAGAAGCGGAAAGGAAGTACAGGGTGAATGATTATTCAGTTTTCGTAACAAAACATAACAAACACTCGTTCACATTTCATGTGATTAATTTCCAATTGAACTGACATGAAAGTGTGCCTATACAAATTGTTATTAGACTCGTATCCTCAGTTCCTCAGACCAGTTTCGAGGAATAATTGCTCAAGTGTAAAATCTACATTATGTTATAGGCATGTTTAGGTTCTTTTTAAAAAACAAATTATGTTGATTTATCGAATTCCGATCTACTTTTTGTTTAAAAACCATCCTACAATGGAATATTATATTATTCACATATCGATTTGTAATCGGTACGTGTCAAGTCCAGTGTAGGCCTAAAGTGGTCAAATGCCCTACATCGAATGCAAAGGGCGAGGTCATTTGAAAAGAAAAATTGAATTACACAGCCAATAAACTCGTCTCTCTCTCCCTTTCTCTTAATCTTATCTCTCTCACATTCTCTATGTTGTTGCTCTTAAGAGGTTCATGAGAGAAGAACATAACTGATTCTGGAAACGCCTTCCAATTCTTTTAGGCTTTTTTTCCCTTTTTATCATCTCTTTACTCTCTTCCCATTTCTTTTTTTACAGGTAATGTGACATTCCGTGTCAGGAAGACCCAAGTCCATGGTAGTTCATTTCGAGTATATCAAGATGAATAAAAGGATTTGTGTGTAATATTATCTTTATCTAAATTTTGCCAAGAGATGGGTAGTTCTTAGATTCACATACACAATTATGGATGGCTTAGAATACACTCAGGAACGCTGAATTCAGCAAGCGTTAAGAAATCATTTTAAGAAAATCCAAAGATCATGGGTAAAATTCTCCCATGAAGAAACTGGAAACCACCCTTAAAAGAACCAATTGCTTCATATTTTGTATAACATTGTTTATCACTATCAATTTGATTCCCATGTGAATGATATTGTGTTACGATTCAAAATACATGATTGAATATATTGAAGTCATATATATTGTCTGAAACTTTGGAAACGGCTATATTCATATGATTTTGAAAATTTCAGTTTATTCCTGCAATTGTATTGGCTAGTCAAAGAAGTTGGTCTATTAAATCATTGAAACATTACAAAATATCTCACAGTAAATTTTGCTCAGGTATGGACAATATGACCTTTAACCTGGAGAGAAGATTTCGTTTGGATCACTCTTATTGGCCCAAATAGAAGTCCACTATACAAGTCAGGTTTACTACTGAAAACGTAAAGAAGAAAAACAGTAATGAAAAAGGCTACTGGATTAAAATTATTCACAAAGGCATCACATTATTTTAATCATGTCTTCTTTTTATGATGGGAAGTGATGTTGCTTCCCTTGCTCAGTGGCGTAGACAGGTCCTTAGACCTGGGGGATGATCCCTAGCTGGGTCATACTTTATATATATATATATATATATATATATATATTATATATATATATATATATTATATATATTTATATATACATACATATATATATATATATATATATATATATATATATCTATATATATATATATATATATATATATATATAATTAATATATAAATATAAAGAATGAAGGAGATAACGTACTCGATAAAAACAAAATATCATGGGCCAAAGCAGACGAGTTAAAGATAACAAAATAACACGATCTGCCTCATGGATTATCTCGTGTGTCTTTTAATCACTTTGCTTTCAGCAATAAACAGGGCATCCAGTAATAAACAAACTTCCTTGCACATTTTTCATGGCAGTAATCTTTTGTTTGATTAATGACAATGAGTAAAGATGATCATAAGAGAAATGTCATTTGTCGGATGTCTAGTTATCATCTTGGTCATGACAGTCCTGCTAAACATGATCTAGAATAACTAGTATTCCTTATTTTACTAGTATAGTAGTATACTCTTTTAAAAGTAGCGGTATTGTTAATGATCAAACGAATGAATCAACAACTAAAGGAATAAACAAACAGCCAAATAACTAAAAAAATATCAATTACAATTATAGTAATAGGGGTAAAATAAAAAAAGCTCAACATTATATTTCTTATCCACGTGCAGATATGCGGACACTAAAATGATAAGCACACTCTGTTTAAAATTACCATGATTACAAAGGCTTGATTGAATTAAGTATGGAAATGAAATAAACCTCACCGGGTTGTCGGAAGTAAACTGTATAGATAGTAACTTGTTATAATTTCGATTCATTTCTTATTATGTACCTTGTTATGATGATTATGATAAAAACATAGGTAAGGAAATGTAACAGTTTATAACCTTCAAACCTAGAAGACTGCGCACGTACAGAAATCACTGGTATAAGTATAATTCCAAAATACATTGCGCCTCGACTTACTTCTTCTTGAAACTGGAAGACGTTTATTTTCACCCAATATAGTTATGCAAAACAGTCCTTAACAGTAAAGGATTATAATGCCCAACATGAAGGAAAAACAGGCATACTAATGCTTCATATGGCAGTATCAGGTAACACGCTCGAAAGGAACATACTTGCTAAGTTCCTATTCTCTTGAACGATTCAATAATCAGTACATGTATTAAGTACAAAAGTATGAACGCTAAATTAGACCATAAATTAATCTTATCCATGGATTGATTCAATCTGCCTTCGTGAATTAAGGCATGTCTATATATTGGATGATTCTACCTTCTTTGAAAAGCGCAAAGTACTCTGAAAAATTAGTGAAATAGTTCACTCTTTAAGGAGTGAATATATGAAAGAGTGAATATTGAGTGAAAAAAACCTCGGATATCACTGAGGCCATCCAAAATTTGCACTTTCATTCCAAAATCATTCATTTACTAATTCGCTCCTTAGAGACTGAAAATTTTCACCTTTCCTTTGCAAAGTAGGGGTTGAGGACATGGCCAGCAGGGAAAGGGTCAGTGTATGTGTATAGGTAATTTCTTATTAATTCGTTTGAACAGTGTTAATGTGTTATGAAAGCAATTGCTCTGAAAGGGAGTGATTAAGCGACACTTTCTTAAATCTGTAATGAAATATTTTGAACTTATCTCCTTTGCAAATACATAATTATTATAAGGAAATGTACTTGGTGAAACTCTGAATAACGATCCTTAAATGTATATGACGACGCAAGACAGTTATTACTTAAAACTTGCAAGTTGTAAATGCATATAAGATGATTGACTCTGAATAAAAGTCCAATTTTGATCATGTTTGTCATTGCTGTACGTTATGATTATTACTGCTATTATTATTGATTGATTTTAACTAGCATTCATTGCTTTATTACTGTATAGTTTTGCTTCTTCCCCCACAGAAACCTGGGGGGATGATTGTACACACCATCCCCCCACCTAAAATTCTGGGGGATGCATCCCCCCATCCCCCCCCCCCGCTATCTACGCCCCTGCCCTTGCTAAACTTTCAATCACAAGGACAAACTACAATGTTCTTATAAAAGTGATTAGGTGCACTTCAAGTCGAATTTTCACAATAGAATTGGTAGTAAAGAATGCTCATACCTGTAGTAGTACAATTGGAATACATAGAGATCTGACACTCTGGCACTCAAGCTTAATCATATCTTTCAAAGTCAACAAAAGTATAAATCCTACATGTATATCTTGGAATTTAAAATTCACAGGCACAGGTCTATTTCAGGACTTATAAGAGAAAGAGTGAAAAAAAAAAACACAGACAACAACATTTTGAAACCATGGATTAGAACTCAAGAGTCCACAGTTGTCAAACAAAAAAAACCCCACCTCATTCCTCAAGATCCTAAAATGATCTTGCGAATAAAAATGTCATTCATACAACCACTGTAAGAATGCCTCTAGAATCTATGCCATTGCTTTATACTAGTATCAAGGATCTCCTGAATTTGTACAAAAAGGAGTCATATCAACTCATCATACAAATCACTGGAGGATCCCAAGGGGGGGAGGGCACATCTGGCCTGTACACCCCCCCCCCCTTGAGAGGCATAATCAAAATTTGTAATGTAAAAATTTATTGATTACAATCCACACATATTGGATCATTCTCAATATCTAACACAAGTGTGCCCCCCTTTAGAAAGCGATGCTTGTTCAATTTTTTCTAGGGAAAATATGTCACCCCCCTTCTTTTGGAAAAACATGGATCTGCCCCTGATACAAATATTTGTGATCGTAAGCAAGCCATGTCTTAGAGCTGGAATTCACAAGGACAATAAAAGTCTATTATTTCAAAGAGTGCATGCAGATCAAGAGAAAATGTCAATCACATTTTGTTAATTCCTTTCAAAAATCAATGAAGAATATCATGCAAGAATTTAATGAAAATGACTAAAGATTCTCTATTATAATAGTTTCATTTCGTGTGCATATAAAGATGTCTATGTACATGTAAATATGTTTGTTTTTGTCTTTCTTTTTTTATTTCTATTATTATTATTCATTGTGCCCAAATGTACTCTAATTAAAATAGTTGTCAGTATATCGTAGCCCTTGGATAGTACATGTTACTGATGTTAACATGCATTCATCTATATAGAGTAATTATACACCCATTTTGCAGCTAATCTTTTCTAATATTTTGCAGTCCCCTTTTACCAAAGATATTTTTTCTTTAAAATTCAAATTTCACATTTCATAAAGGCTTTGCTGCATTCCCCATTGCTTCGTGTGTGATGGAATGAGAGGAATACACAGGAAAAGATGCCTTGCGGGATCCTTCCTGAATTGCAGTTTGGACTTTCACAGAGGTGCCTCAAGTTCTGTGATTGATCACAAAATGGCAATGACCAGTCAAGATCGAGCATACTCTTTGAAAGACTTGAAAAGTAACTAATCCAGGTGAGTGTTTCACAAAGTTGCTTTTAAGTTACGAGCAACTTTACGAATGACTAGTGATTTTTTTTCTTAAAGAGCTAAATCCACACCAATTTGGTGCACATAATTTACCTCAAGAAAAGATCACCAACCAGTCATTTATAACTTACCAAAAGTTTTATGAAACACCAACTTGACCCGTACCACTAAGCATAGTGACTAATCATACGATTGACGGTCAAGGTAATCAATCATGACATTTATTATACGATCGTTACATTTATATAGCACTTAATATTTGATGTTTCTAAGTGCTTTACATTGTAATTTTTATTACCTTGGTCATTGGATCCTTGCATGCACTCAAATACTGTATGAACTTTCTCCACTCCCTGGGGAGCTTTCAAAATAGAATTCCAAGACTCAATTGCCTGGCATACTACAAAAACTTTCACATGGGTACCGCTACCACTTGGGTGGAGAGTGGAAAAGTGTGCATTGACGCCTTGCCAAAGGACGCTAGGCCAAAATGAGATTCGAACACACAACCGTCTGATTACAGGGTGAGATTCTGAATCACTACATCAAGACGCTTTGACAAAAAAAGCTATGAATTCTTGAGTTATGTTAGAGAGACTAAGTGTTTCATAAAAATTCCCATTCAAATATTTGTTTGTAAAAATAGTTCTAAAATACTTGAACAGTGGGTACTATAAACTATAGGAAATAGAGGTAACAGGGAGATTGTTTATCTTTCATCACTTGCCTCCACAGATTTTCTCTAACCGCTATCGTAGCCTTACTGTAGTGGGTCGTAAAGAGTCTTTTGTACACGCAGGTAGAGTAGTCAACTCGATTGTTGTGAAACTGTGAGCTGGCCATTGGATATACTCCGAGCTGGAATAAGCAGAATCCCATGAACACATCCTCTAGATACAAATATGGAGTATGAGTAGATACTTCATACACATTACTCGCGACATCACCCGACATGACGTAACCTGACCCAGAGCAGAAGGGAGGATACCATGCTTGTGGATATATGTTTTCCGGAACATACCACTTGCTTATTTTATTTCTTACAGGTTCGGCACGTACGACGATGCAGCTCACAAAGTTTTTGGGTGGGACCGCAGGAGAAGAGAGGTACCTCACCAGATTTTCATACATGACGATCATGTCATCGTCCGTTTTCAGCACGTACCTCGCGTGCGGGCAGAACTGCGAGACCCACTTCATACCCATGATGGTCTTCAACGTAAGGTTCTTGTACGAGTCTTGGAAATCCCCCATGACGATGTCGTGGTGGAGTGCACTCTCCTTTTCCACGGAGACTTGGTTGTGTGTTCCGCCTTTGGAAGGGTTGGCAAGAAGAAACAAGGTGATGATGCCTTTCCCTTCGATCTCACTCTGACTGGCCCACGTCTCTCTATCTGTTCTACGGAGCGCAGCATTCTTGTGGATGGATGTGACGAGCACGAGCAGGAACACCTCCTTAATACCATCGTCTTCATTCCGACACTTGTTTGGTTCGTTGATGATGAACTTGTATGGGTGAGGATTGATAGCAGGGGAATTCCCGTCATACTATTAAGAGTAAGGAAACATACAAAACAGTTAAAACAGTGATGTAACAATTAAAGATTAAACATTCTTGAAGGGCAAAGTACTGAAGGAAATTACGCCATGGATGGGATTTGAACCCATAACCCTCTGTTTCAAAGTCTGGAGACTAATCCACTGGGCCATGATGCTGCACGAATAAGAAAGTGAAGGCACTAAACAAGCTTGGGTGATTATATGATATCATGGGAATAGAAAATTAAGGAGTCAGGTGAGGTGAATAAGTGGAACACCTGACAAGGAAAGGAATGAAGATGACCAAAGAGAATGAGAGAAAAGGAATCCAGAGTGGAATGAATCATGAATGAACGGCAACTGAATATCATTAAACTCATAGGCCCGTATTCTAAAGTCAGGTTTAACTTATACCATGGTCTAACTCTGTGCTAAAATTATGGGAAGCCAAAAGTGTCAAAATTTTTATTAAGTTGTATGTTTCTTATGTTTACTGTGCTCTTTCCTGATTCATCGATGGTGAAGACAATTATCTATTAATACTTCCTAGACAATTATAAATGATTTGGGATGATTTGAGAGCCAAATAACCTGAATTATGATATCTTTTCTGTCAGTGATTTATTTAACAATTGGCTATCCATACTTAAACCACAACTTTAAACCTGAGTTTAAATTAAACCCCACTTCAGAATACAGGCCATATAACCCAAGATCAGGCTACAAGGGCAGTGCTGGAAATAAATACAAATGAACTCAAGTCAAGACTGAACAGAAAACAGTTGGAGAAGAAAACCCTAGTCAAAGAAATAAACAAGATCTTAAAGGGAAAGTTCACCCTGAAGAAAAGTTTGTGGTAAAAATAGCAGAAAAAATAATAAAAAATATTGCCGAAGGTTTGGGGAAAATCCGTTAAAGATTAAGAAAGTTATTAGAATTCAAAGTTTTGGATTTGTGACGTCATAAACGAGCAGCTGCCCCATATGTCACGTAATATAAAATGCATGAATTTCAAATTTTGTATGGTTCCTGATGACTTCATTTTGTTTTCTATTCATAATCAGGTGTGAAATGACTTGTACATTGATAAACAAAACGTACAGTAAAAACCATTTTCAATTTTCTGAGAAAATGAGATCTAATTAATTTTTTACCATTCGTTATGTAGGAATACTGCTCGCATATGACGTCACAAATCAAATAAATGAAATTCTAATAACTTTTTAATTCTTTGATGAATTTTTCTCAAACCTTCGGCAATATATTTTATTATTTTTATGCTATTTTAACAACAAACTTTCTGTCAGGGTGAACTTCCCCTTTAAGAAAATGACAAAATATCCATCCTAAGCTAAATTTCAATCACCAGAATGACAAAACTTATAAATAAAATGGCACAATAAGAACACTAGCGTATCCATCATCAGCAATGACAAAGAAATGTATGGGCCCATGAACAAGCATGATATAGTCACAATTGTCCCCAGACATTGGGCCCATGAAATACTTTGTAGGATCTGATGCTGGATATGTGCCTGAAGTTTAAAAAAAAAGACACAAGTCACGTCTATATCATCATGAAAACCAGGTTTTAACAAGAATTGTGGACGAACACGGTGTTTCAACTTGCCTCCCCTTCCCGGGGGGCCACTTCCATTGATGAGTGTATACCATGCCCGACCATGCGGGTCTTGAAAAGGACCCTAAACACGTAATTTCCATATTCTGAAAATGCACCCCTTAACAAGTATTGGAAATAAAACGATACTCTTGGCAAGTATTCCCTGAAATGAACCCCTAAACAAGTACAGCGATATTTTATTTCACGGGTCCGTCGGTCATTGGTTTTACCCTTACATACCCTTTGGTTTAGTATACGGCCCCACCTTCTACACCTCATGCAAATTGGACTCTAAACACATAGTGTTGGGGGGAAAAGGACATCCTTTATCATTTTAATTATGTTTTATCATCCCCGCAAATTTGACCCTAAACATGTAGCTTTCCTAGCAAAATAGTCAAATAGATACCCTTTTTTCATTATTTTTGTGTTTTTGACACCCTTTTCATGTTACGTATGTAACGTGCCCTATCTTGAAAAAGACATTTTACGTGTGTTTTTAGTCGTGCATGGTATCCACTCATCAATGTAAGTGCCCCCCCCCTGGGTCTCCTTCCCCCGGTATTAAAATCATTAAATTGTTTTTATTTTTATACGAAGGCCTCTGAGCTTGCGACATTAATGCGATGCAGCCTTGTAGTTGTTGATAAACTGTCATGATAGTATTTGAATTAAGGATATAATAAAATACACCAATAACAAGGATTATTGCTTATTAGTGAACACTCATCTACTTGAATAACTTCAATCCCCTTCTCAATTGAATTGCAGCTTAAAGGGGAATCCAACCCAAATAAAAACTTGTTTTTATTAGGAAAAGAAAAATAAGACACGTTGATAGCTGAAAGTTTGAACAATATTGGACAAACAACAAGAAAGATATGAATTTTGAAAAGTTGTAAATATTGGTAATACCCATGGAGATTTCAAATTGGCCGCATATGGGATGTCATAGTGATGTAAGGCAAGGACTACTCTTCCATGTACTCCAATACATATTATGGCTAAAATGTCATTTTCTCCAAAAGTTTTATTTCAAATTATATTTTCTTTCATGAGGACATAAAACAATATACTACATGGGTTATATTTAGATTACTGCCCCAGGGGAATGGGTACTTAGGAGAAAACCATAAATTTAGGAGAAAACCACAAATCCCTGATAATAAAGTACATGGCCTATGGGAAAGTTGTCCTTGCCCCTTGTCATAATTTACTTACCCAGTTGCCAATTTGAAATCTACATAGTATTAGTGATCTCAATTTTAAAGCAGCTATAACTTTCTTATTGCTTGTCCAATTTCTTTCAAACTTTCACCATTCTGTTTAATTTATTTTTCTCCTTCCCAACACAACATTTTATGGCCAAGGCTGGATTCCCCTTTAATGATGGAAACATTTAAATTGTAACAAAACAGCTCCAATAGGCAATACAGCAATAACTTAACGAGTCATTTCCTCACACACACTTCATTGTAGTGCCTTTGATAGAGAAAATGCTGAAGGTTTTGGGGTGCCTATTAATCCAACGTGCACAACTCTTTCTAAATTTAGCATGGATGTGTCATCATCAAGCAACATTTTGCTGATTCAATTCAGATTGTGAGGGAATACGACCTTGGGCCTGTTGTAAAAACTGAAAACTAAGCTTAGGTTAGTCTGATTTCTGCCATTGACTTTAACACAGGGCAAAAACTCCGGTAAAAACAACCTGAGTTTATTCAGGTAAAAAGTTTTATGCAACGGGCCCCTTGAGGCTTGAGGCAAGTTGAGCAGCTGAATAAGGGTGAAGGGAAATGTAACAGTTACTTGTCCCGTACTATAACCTAGGCACATACCCACTATGAAATTCACTTACAATAGATTTCACGTGTTGTGGCCAGTCTGCGCCTTTGCTGTTGCTCAAGAATTCGAACCGATCCTTTTTGATTTCATGGGAGGAAATCACAATATTTGAAAGAAAGTCACTGCCAAAACGTCCCCAAATGCAGAATTCGTAGATTATTCTGTATATCAGGTAGACAGTGAACAGTGAAAATAAGGCTTTGATGATCACCCGTGTCTTCAAAGTAATAACAGTCATTCCGACCGACCTTACATTTCGAAACGGTATGCGGCCGGTCGGACTATCGCGCGCTGGCTGGCTCACCGCCGGAGCCAGGGCCGCTGCGCTGGTGCGGATTCATTGATCGTACAAAGGGATGGGTCGGATCGGACAGCCACTAGGGGATTTCCCAAATAGGGATTTCCTCTCTCCCTCTCTTTCTCAGGCCGCGCCCCAAACAGAAACAACACATTTAGGGGGGCGGCATTTTCGCATCTTACAATAATGCGGCAATACTGTGTGTGTATTTTCAGTTTTGTCAGACCAAGGAGCTTGGAAGCTCCTTGGTCAGACGTGTATCAATTGAATATGATTATTTACGTCTGGACGACCTCTAACGTTAACGTCACCATCCGAAAGACGTGACAGGGCTCGAACCTCAAACCTCTGCACCCGGGGGGGGGGCACTAACATTGACGACTGGATACCATGCGCGACCAAAAAAACACGTAGAAAGGATGTCCTTTTCACGATAGGGCACGTTACGTACGTAACGTGATAAGGGTGTCAAAAACACAAAAATAATGAAAAAAGGGTATCTATTTCGCTAGGAAAATAACGTGTTTAGGGTCGAATTCATTAAAATGTTTTATAAAGGATGTCCTTTTTGCCCCAACACTTCGTGTTTAGAGTCCGATTTGCGCGAGGTGTAGAAGGTGAAGTCATACTAACCAAATAAGGTAAAGCCAACGACCGAAGGACCAGTAACAATAAAATATTCCTGTACTTGTTTAGGGGTTCATTTCAGGGAATATTCGCTAGGAGTATCGTTTTGTTTCCAATACTTGTTAAGGGTAGGGTTTCACAAGCCAATACTTGTTAAGGGGTACATTTTCAGAATATGGAAATAACGTGTTTAGGGTGCTTTTCGAGACCCCATGGTCGCGCATGGTATCCACTCGTGAATGGAAGTGGCCCCCCGGCCTCTGATTTGACAAGCAAAAAAAAAAAAAGGTCTTCAAGCTCGTCAGGGGGGCAGGGATACGTCCTTTGCATGGGTTGTGACTCATCAGGGGGCAGCCTCACCCCCCGGCCCCCCCGTAGGCATTGGCGGCGGAAGCCGAAAAATTTAGGGGGTGTCCACCTGAAATTTTGGGATGGACACAGGTAAAAAATTGGACAAGCACCTCCAAAAATTTTTGACAAGCAAAAAAAAAAAAAAAAAAAAAGAAAGGTCATCAACCTAAATTTTTTTGGGGGGCAACATACTTTTCAGGGGGGTCCACGTGAATTTAGGGGGGACGCAGGAAAGAAATTGACAAGCAAAAAAAAAAACAAAAAAACAAAGGTTATCCAAAAAAAAAAATTAGGGGGGAGACTTGACGCCCCCCCCCCGCTTCCGCCGCCTATGCCCGTAGGTACGCTACGGTGGCTCTGCATCAATTTGTAACTTCCCCTGACCCACTACTTGGATTACAGATTACAGGCGCCACAACGCCCATCTATATCTGACTTAAATACTTGAGGGGAGGGGCGCCTCGGTAGGCCTAAAGATAAAAATCCAACAAACATAAAACCGAAGATTTCTTAAAAATCGGATGTAAAATAAGAAGGTTATGTATGACATTTTAAATTTTCGTTTGATTTTACAAAACATGTATATGCACATCCTTGTCGGTATGCAAAGAACAGACCGATAATGTCACCCTTTCACAATTTCTTTTGTGTTTTATTAGACCTACTGATTAAATATTTTTTTCTAAAAATCTAATTTATTCCTCATTGCCATGTGAAACAAACTTTTATTCCTCCCTGAACATGTGGAATCACCATTATTTCAACAGTTATTATGGTGAAGTCAAGTTGATCCCCGATAAATTCACACAATGAAAAACAAAAGAAATAGTGAGTGAGGGACATCATCGACTCGAATCTATCATTTGCATATCAGTGAATTATGCATAACTGTTTTGGTGAAAAATAAGCAAAATTTGAAATTTCACAATCATAACTGTCTTGTTTTACATCCGTTTTCTTAATGAGATTTTCAGCGTCATTTATACTAATTTGTTTGATTTTTCTGTATCGATTCAAATCAAATCTGGACTTGACCTTTAACTTGAATGCGGGGTTTATAAAGTGTGACAGAGAATGTGTTAAGGCGTGCAGGCAGGTAAGCCGAAACACCTTTAGATGGGGGGGGGGGGCGGGGCAAGCAAGGAGCACAATTTGTGACAGTGAGAACTCCCGTGCGAGGGAGAAAAGCAACCGATGGAATACTCTCTTGAACTCCCCCCCCCCATATAGGGATAAAGTTGGAAGTGGGCTTTTCATTATTCATTAGACGTTGATAGGATAATTGTATATATTTAAAAAAAAATTGATGAAATTTCAAGTCTCCGCCCTTTCCACATAAGAGGGTTATAAAATAGATTTTTTAAAAAAAAAGCTGCCTAAACGTGCCTTTACGGGGGGGCACTTTGTCTTTGAGAGACTCAAGTACCCCATTCCAGCTCCGAGCAACGACGATCAAGTATTATTTACACATCTAAACTTTTGCAAAAAATCAAGAATGATGTTTCAACTAAAATTTGAACCATTTAAGATAATGTTTCGATATAAACAAAATTGTGTCCGTTTTCATTGGCAATTCTACAATAATTATTTAAAGGGGTCCACACAATGCAAGCCCTGTTGTTTAGTGGATCCCTCCATTTTCTCAGAATTTTATTTTATAATGTTTATGATAATTTTGTTGTTTTGTTTTACTTATAGAAAAATATCATTATTGCACATGCCTTAATTTATATTGCCTGTATAAGTTCATTGTAATCATTTCGACTACTTTACTTTGTTCTGTTGAAAATGAAATAAATTGAAATTGAATATTTCTCGCTCTGTATAGCCCCGACAGCTCGATTATGGATTTATTCAGCTATGGCTCTTGTTGTCCAGCCCACAAAGAATGTATGTATGTATGTATTTTGAGTTTTGTCAGACGTGTATCAATCAGATATGATTATTTACGTCTGGGACCGACCTTTAACGTCACCATCCGAAAGACGTTACCAGGGCTCGAACCTCGAACCTCTGCATCAATTTGTAACTTCCCCACAGCTTGGATTACAGGCGCACGCCACAACGCCCAATTTTCAGCACGAAATTTATATGAGTATCGTTTGAATGAATTTTAACGGTGCTCTTTATTCCACTTTCAAGTAAATATATTAAGTAATAATTTCACATCAATCACTTTGCGCTTGCTATATTGTTTAGTGAGATCATAATTCATTAACTCTTAAATTGCCTAAGATATAGTCTAGACTGACATGGTCTTACAGCGCTTTGCGCGCGCATTATATGTTTTACTGAAATAACTCAAATTTTTACATTTACCTATTTACATGTCTGGTCGTTCTTTTCCTTTATATTCGGGTTGGATTTTTTTTAGGGCCTAAACAGTCGCAAATCATCCAGCAATAAAGTATGAAATTGAACACAATACGAATAATAATGAACATCGTTTTGGCAAATTTGGCTTCCCATAACTTTTAGCACAGACTGCACCACTGATCTCTCAGTATAGGTAAAACAGATCAGTGGACTGCACTGATCAGGAGCAAAGCGCCCGCCCCCCATGCAGTCTCCCTCGGGCCGCGCCCCGGTCAGGGTAGATGAGGAAGATGCTGTCACCCAGATGTGCTACCCACACGCGTTCTCACACTTAAAATATTGACCCTTGGGCTTACACGAACCCTGAAATCATTTGTAGGCATATACTCCTTTTGGAAACAAATTTAAATGTTGGAATTTTTCATGATAGGCCTTTCCAGGGAGTTGATCTCAAATGAGGTCATAAATTAAACATTTTGAAAATTTATATCTCTCCTAATTGATTACCATCACAATCGATCCTTCGACGAACAATATTTTTGTCAATTTTCTGCTCTCTTCAAAACATACTATAACTTTCAGTTTAAATATCGGAGTTAAAGGTTAAGTCCACCTCAGAAAATTGTTGATTTGAATCAATAGAGAAAAATCAGACAAGCACAATGCTGAAAATTTCTCGGATGTATTATAAGAAAGTTATGACATTTCAAAATTACGCTTATTTTTAACATAATAATTATATGAACGAGTCAGTTACATCCGAATGAAAAAGTCGATAATGTGACTCACACCCACTTGTTTTTTATTGTTTGAATTATACAATATTTCAATTTTTACGAATTTGACAATTAGGACCTCCTTGCCTGAGCCACAAAATGTTAAAATAACGTAATTCCACGTGTTCAGGGCGGAATGAAACTTTATTTCACATGACAATGACGAGAAAATCAAAATATTTCATATAATAAAATATTAAAAGAAATAGTGAGTGAGTGATGTCATTAGATCCCTCATTTGCATACCCGCGACCGAGATGTGCATATAATGCATAGGCGGCGGAAGCGGGGGGACGTGTCCACCCCTAAATTTTAGGTGGGGGGACCTTTTTTTTTTTTTTTTTTTTTTGCTTGTCAATTTTTTTTCCTGCGTCCCCCCCTAAATTCACGTGGACCCCCTTGACACATGTGTTGTCCCCCCCTAAAATTTAGGCTGATGACCTTTTTTTTTTTTTTTTTTTTTTTTTTTTTTTGCTTCTCAAAAATTTTTGGGTCGCTTGTCCTATTTTTTACATGTGTCCATCCCAAAATTTCAGGTGGACACCCCCTAAATTTATTGGCTTCCGCCGCCAATGCATATAACTGTTTTGTGAAATGAAGCGAAATTTTAAAATGTCGTAACTTTCTAATTTTACATTCGATTTTGATGAAATTTTCAGCGTTATGCTTGTTGGATTTTTCTCTTTTTTTATTCAAATCAAGTTTTGCTTTTCAGTGGACCACTACGTTTTTCCAACATTTTTGATATATTATCTTCTGTATCAGATGCATGTTCTTTATATTTGTTTTTTTTTTTAATATTTGTATTTTCTGATGTTATATTTTATTTATTGTAATTATTGCTTCTAAATTTTGTTGGAAAAATGGAATAAATGAATGAATGTATGAATTTCTCTAATTTTTGAAAATCGTTATTTTCGATGAAAAAATACAGGAAATCAGCTGCTGCAGAAAATCTCAAAATTGTAATGTCTACAAATATTTTGTTCATAAATAATATGCTTTTAATTGCCTCACTTATTTGTCGCTGAAAAACATTCCCGCTTGCAATTCGAACTTTGTCGCGAACTGCGTGGGTAAATGAAGTCTGTTTTCCCCTTATTCTTGTCACTGTATTAATTTGAGTCCTGGTTTGTTGTATTGGAATTTGCCCAATTTGGGGTCAACCCCGGGTCAACTAATTGAGATTCAGTTTCGGGGAATTATAGTAAAATAATTTTTTTGAGCTGTGGATGGAGACACTGCACTGGCGTACCATACACTGCACTTATTTAGCGCGCCCTCATGCGATTATTTCCCGGAATTTAGATTGAGAAGACGTGTGTGACCGTGGAACATCTTCCTACATTTTTTACGTTTATTTTAGTATAGTTTGTCAGAATGCCACCTAAAAAGGGAGGAGGAGGACCGAATAAGAAAACAGTAGAGAAGAAGAAGGAGAAGATTATAGAGGCAAGTTTAATTTTACCATAAGAATGGTTATCATTTGTGTATGCGTGGGGACTTCACCGCCTGGTTGACGAACTTCGCGCACTTCATTCATTCAATTCATTTCAACTTACCTCAACTCAATATGGGATTGTACATCGAATGCTGTCATCGTGATTGCGCCACACAAGTGAAATTGAATGTTGGTGTTGACTTTGTTGACTTTGTTTAATGGTTGTCTCTTTTTCATAAACGTTTTCAAAATATAATCTATAATAATATCAATAATTGCATAATAATAATGCATTCTTTCTGGATATTCATTTCATGTCTTTTTGTTGAGACATTTGGGGGGGGGTCAAAATTTCCAAATCTTGAAGTACGGTACAGTATGGTAGTGGATCGTATTACCGAACACTTTTCATGAATTTGATCATATCAAACACATTATTCCAATAAAATTCACCAAACTTTCACCATAAATACACAAATACCTACAAAATACAAATATGCAGAAATTTTGCCGAAATTGTTTTTCATTTTTACGACATCAGCTTCCAATTGGACCCCTCTTCGCAAGTGAAAAATTTTGTTCACTTGAAAAGGTATCGTATTACCGAACGTGTGTTTTCTATGGGAAAAGTTGGGAAAACAACAAAGTCACTGATGAGCTATTTTGACCATATTTTATTGTTTCGAGGATATAAAGACTTCGAAATTGTGTTTTTGATAATTTTTCATCATTTTTCTATTTAAGTTCCCTTTGGAAGGAAGTTGCAAAGGTTTGAGCGTATTTGATTATTTTCTGACGCATATGATGCGCGCGTTCGGTAATACAAGGCCGGTCGGTAATACAATCACTCACTATACTACAGAGTCATGAGAGTATTTCCCAATAAAAGGAAACCAGTTTCATGAATGAAAGTCTTAGTGTTATATTCAATTTTTAATGGTATTTTACACTCATTCAATAAACAAGGCAATATGAATAACGGTATTTTACTGTTAATTTAAGTATGATGTTTTCACATTCATTTCCCATTTAGTTTATGATATAGGCCTAGGCCTACATGTGTAGATGTGAAGAAATGCGTAAAAAACAATTGCTTTGTACTTATTGCCCCCAATTAGAGTCAAAGGTCAAATTGATTCAAACATTTTTGAGAAAAATATTTTTTTATATCAACATCAAAACCTGTTTCTAGAACCAAGCATTGAGATTTCAAATTTTTAAGATACTTTTGAAATTACAAGTCCCTATTCTGAGAAATTTGGGTAGGCCTAAGTTATTTGTCACTGGGTTAAGATCAAAGGTCATTTCAGATTAACTTTTATGAAAATGAAATTTCTTCATTAATTAAAAAGTACTTATACTTTTATTTTGAATAAAGTTTTTTTTGTGGTCATCAGATTGCACAAGTGACATTAAATAAATTAAGTGTCACCAAGTCAAGGTCAAAGGTCATTTGATGTCAATTAAACTAGTACATGTAACTTCGCTGCTGCTGGTAGTTTTGAAAACCTATCATTATGCATAGGCAGCGGAAGCTGGGGGGGGGGGGACAGGTCCCCCAAAAAAATTGAGGTGGGGGGACGATCCCCCCTTGATTTTTCGTTGATTACCTTTTTTTTGCTTGTCAATTTTGTTTCCTGCGTCCCCCCTAAATTCTGGTGGACCCCTCTTAAAATGTGTTTTGCCCCCCCCCCTTAAATTTAGGTTGATGATCTTTTTTTTTTTTGCTTGTCAAATTTGTTTACATGTGTCCATCAAAAACTTTCAGGAAGACCCCCCCCTAATTTTTGGCTTCCGCCGCCAATGTCATTATGTAATCAATCAACCAAGTTTTCCATTGTGTAAAATGCTAATTCAGTGTTCTTTAGTGCTGTAAACATATTTTGTGTTCGTCATATTATTATAACTGTAGAAAAAATATATAAAAATGAATAGTGATATTCAGATAAAGCTTTATGGCAAGCACATTCTAAACACTAGTCTGGACAGGTTTTTTTTCTCTTTACTATCCATGTCTGCTTTGATTTTCATGATTTTCACTGTATTTTTTTTTCATAATTCAAAATTTTTAGCATGAAAATTGTGTTACAGTCACTGTATACATGAAAATGTGTGAGTTCTGTGTTCCTCCTGAATTCCATGAATTTGTTCTGTTGTTGGTATATTGAGGGAAAACTATGGACTCCAATGTTACTGAAATTTACATGTAGACGACTAAAACTATGCCAATCTCACTGATGTTCTAAACCCCTCACAATTTTTACCTTGCTGGGCCTTTGGTTTAAGATTAGGAGTAGTAGTTGTGTTGATGATGAAGCAGTCATTGTGAAAACATAAAAAATGCAAATCAATTGTTCAGGACTTCAGGTACATACTGTATATGTACCATAAGATTGTTGACCAATGTCTCTGTTTATTCAATAACATTTTTTTTTTCAATTTGATTACTCATAGGACAAGACATTTGGCTTGAAGAACAAGAAAGGAACTAAACAGCAGAAGTTCATCAACAATGTCACCCAGCAAGTCAAGTATGGGAACCAAAAGGATGCAAAAAAGGTAAGAAAAGGTTTAGTCCTTAGGATAAAACCCCCTTGTTGATAATTGTTTGAAAGAAGCATCCCCCCCCAAAAAAGGGTTATATTCTTAGATTGAAGTAGTATTTCATCCTATCAAATGTGTGTGTGTGTGGGGGGGGGGGGGGTTCTTGTGGTTTTTTTCAAACAGTTCATTTGTTATGTAGGTGATGTTCCAAATGTATTCCTGTCTTAATAATCCCATTAAATATAAAATCTAAAGAGCTGGTAGAGTGTATGTCTCACAACCGAGATGGGGGGGGGGGGGGGGGTTCAATCCCTGGCTGGGTCAGACCAAAAGATGTATAAAAGATGGGAGTTTCTGCTACCCTGTTTGGTTTCAATGATTTAAAGGAGAGTAAAAAACGTCAATCTGGCGCTGCAAAGTGGCTACCAGGCCAACAATCAATTAGGGAAAATTGATTATTGGAGTTTTTCCAGATTTTATTTCGAACAATAAAATATGGATTTCATGAAGCATTATGGTATGGTGGTTATGACTGTCTCCTTGTTACAGAGGGTTGAATGCATTCAAATCCCATAGCGCTCAAGCGTCCTCTGGCAAGGTGTCAATCCACTACTCTCCACCCAGGTGTTGATTAATCTACTTCAGATCAGCCCTGCTGCCCCCTACCTGGCTCAAGTATGGCGAGCCTGCAGTTAACAAGCGTATGTACGCGCATTCGTACATACTGTAATTGCCCACATCCAGAGATACTACTAGAGACGGACATTGCGCTTTATTTGGCTTATATTTCATGGCGTCACAATAGTTAGTAGTAAGTATTTTGCTTAAATTTGGCTTAGTAAAAATAAAATACTTAGATGATCTGGATATGAGTATAAGCATTTTGTTTAGCCAAGAAACCCCCCCCCCCATAAGGACTTATTCCTCTGTTTTGCCTCTTTTACTCTTCCCCTGTTGTACGGTAATCAGGGGGATAGACCTGGATAGGCCAGTGGCTTTATATGTCTTTCCCTCACATCCACCGTACAGCAGCAATCATTGTTTCTTATTATCTGTTTATGATTATTTAATCTGCATATTTGTCAATACTTTTTCCGTTTTAAGCAATCTATTTGTATTTTTGTGTATTTTTGAAGAGACCTGTATGAAATTAATGAAACTGAACAGAAACTTCAAAGTGCTAAGGAAAATAGGCCTACTTACTTTGTCTATATAATCAATTGAATACTGGCCATGTAATCTTGAATGTGACATTGGTCTTTTTTTTTGGCTATATGTAGAATGCTGACCTAGCTGCACAGAAAGGAGCCAAGAAAGATGCCAAGAAGAAAGAAGCGGAGGAGCTCAACATGCTCTTCAGGCCAGTCATGGAGGCTCAGAAACTATCTAAAGGTATGTGTATTCACCATTCATTTTCCGTTTGGGTGACTTGCTCTGTAAAAGATACTGATATTAATCAATTTATCAATATTACCTCTTTTTGTCTCGCCCACCAGAGGTGAAGGCGAGACTTAGGGATCCAAATGTCGCCCGTCGTCCGTCCGTCACAAACATGTAATGACACATACTCCACAACCGTAAGTCACTTTTTAACCAAACTTGGGTGGTAGATGGACTTGGGGGACCGGCATGTCATGCTGCAGTCTGAGGTCATATGGTAAGGTCAAAGGTCATTTTCAGGTCAACGTTAAAGTTTACATGCAAGACTCTCTTATGACACCTAACTCCGCAACCGTAAGTCGCTTTTCAACCAAACTTGGATGGTAGATGGACTTGGGGGACCTGTATGTTATGCTGCAGTCGGAGGTCACATGGTAAGGTCAAAGGTCATTTTCAGGTCAACGTTAAAGTTTACATGCAAGACTCTCTTATGACACCTAACTCCGCAACCGTATGTCGCTTTTCAACCAAACTTGGATGGTAGATGGACTTGGGGGACCTGCATGTTATGCTGCAGTCGGAGGTCACATGGTTAGGTCAAAGGTCATTTTGAGGTCAACGTTAGAGTTTACATGCAAGACTCTCTTATGACACCTAACTGCACAACCGTAAGTCACTTTTCAACCGAACTTGGATGGTAGATGGACTTGGGGGACCTGCCTGTTATGCTGCAGTCGGAGGACCCATGGTAAAGTCAAAGGTCATTTTTACGTCAACATTAAAGTTTACATACAAAGCTCTTATGACAAGTGTTATTCCATCCCAGTCATTTCACAATGAAGTTTCGATATAATTCTCTTGCGTGCCCTCGCAAATCACCTTATTTCTGGTTATTTTCATAAGTGGGCGAGACACAAAATTGCTTTTGCCTTGTTTAAACATCAAATGTTCAATTAAAAGCATCATCGACCTGTGCACAGACTGTATGGGTTTACATGTATTTCCAATTGGTCTAATACCAATTCGTCCAATTACCAACTCGTCTACTATCATTTGATCTACCTTTAGTTCGTCTACTATCCAGATGGTCTAATTGCTATTACTTGCACTCACCAATTCATCTAAATACCTAGGATCCGTTGCATAAAACTTTTGCTATAAAAAAAACTCTGGCAAACAAAATTATGCCATTGAAAGTTACATACTAAAAAACACTAGCAAAAAATTTGCCAGAGTTTTTATGGCAAAAATTTTCTGCAACAGGCCCCAGTTTGTCCAATAGGGGAAGGCGGGGTAAGTTGAGCATAGGGGCAAGTTGAGCCACCAGCCCCAGGCCAATAATGAATTAGTCAGACATTGTGGTGGTGTCATGTATTGATGACCCATAGCATAACCCCTAACCCCACCACATTGTTTTCAACTTTGAAACAAAAAGTAGTTTTTTAGAGGGAAAAATATGAATTTCAGCCAAAAAAGTAAAAAAGAGTGTGAAATAGATAAGTGCTTTATAAACACACACGTCTTTAAATATAATAAAGACATGATAACAATATTATTAGTCAGGTATGGATCTCCATTCTTGTCATAGTCTTTTATATGATGGATGCATAATAAATGTGTGGATACAAAATTATCGCACTAAGTTCGGACTGGGGTAAGTTGAGCCAAACAGCATGGGGCAAGTTGAGCCATGGTAATTCCTATGGTAATGTATCTTAAAAAACAAACAAACCATAAAAATAGATTGAAATGCAGGCTGAAAGGAGCAAATTTACATGATTGCTCTTTTCATTTTACAGGATGTTAGTATTTATAGAGGATTAGCTAGTGAAAAGACTTTAAACAAAAAATTGACATGCTGGTTCTCCCCCCATACATTTGTACATAGTTTTTGTGGCTCAACTTACCCCAGAAGGTGGCTCAAACTTACCCCATATATGGGGCAAGTTGAGCCATTTGACATCGTTTTTTTCAAAGGTCACGATGACTTTCAGTGTTGGGGTAAAAAGTTATATATAGGTGGAAAATATTTCAGAAGAATGAAATTTCAAGGCAAGGTACTTATTTCGAAAAGATTATTAATCATATCAATTCTAACATGCAAAAAGCAAAAACTGTCACAACTTACCCCGCCTTCCCCTACGATAGTCACATACTCTATCCACCAGTAGGGGAAGGCGGGGTAAGTTGAGCATAGGGGCAAGTTGAGCCACCACCCCCAGGCTAATAATGAATGAGTCAGACATTGTGGTGGTGTCATGTATTGATGACCCATTGCATAACCCTTAACCCCACCACTTTGTTTTCAACTTTGAAACAAAACATACTTTTTTAGATGGAAAAAATATAAATTTAAGCCAAAAAAGTAAAAAAAGGGTATAAAATAGATAAGTGTTTTTTACCCACACACGTCTTTAAATATATTATAGAAATAACAACAATATTGTTAGTCCAGGTATGGATTCTCATTCTTGTCATACTCTTTTACATGATGAATGCATAAGAAATGTGTGGATGTGAAAATATCGCAATAAGTATGGACTGGGGTAATTTAAGCCAAATCAACATGGGGCAAGTTGAGCCATGGTAATTCTTATGGTGATGTATAATAAAAATAAATAAAAAATGTAAAAAGCCATTGATATGCAGGCAGAAATGAGCAAATTCACATGACAGTTCTTTTACTTTTCGAAGATGTTAGTATTTATAGAGAATTAGCAAGTGAAAAGACTTTAAATGAAAAATTGACATCCTGGTTCTTCCCGCATACATTTTGTACATAGTTTTTGTGGCTCAACTTACCCCAGACGGTGGCACAACTTACCCCACAGATGGGGCAAGTTGAGCCATTTGACATCTTTTTTTTCGAAGGTCACGATGACTTTCAGTGTGGGGGTAGAAAGTTATATATTGGTGAAAGATTTCCCAAGAATCAAATTTAAAGGCAAGGTACTTATTTCTACAATATTACTAGTCATATCAATTCTAACATGCAAAATGCAAAAAGTGTCACAACTTACCCCGCCTTCCCCTATCATTTGGTCTAATTGGACTAAGTGTTGATTGGGCGAAATGAATGAAAAGAGAATGGGTATTAGACCAACTGGTTATGAAACAAAATGGCCATAGACAAATTGGTGATCAGACAAAGTGATTATTGGACCAATTGGCTGTTACACAAAATTTTGATGGACGGAATGGCATTAGACTGAGGTAGACCATGTGATGAGTGGACGAGTTGGCAGTAGACGAATTGGCAGTTTACCGTCGTGTGTGCAAGTAGCAATATCACACAGGAACTGCATTGTTTTTGTTGATGCTGTGGTTTGTCAAGCTGGTTCTTTTTCATCTCCATCTATAGCAGGGGCTGCGGAAGTGGGGGCTGGGGGCATCAGCCCCCTCACTTTTTTCCAAAATCCTGTACAAAAACGTAAAAATGACCATGAGATTGTGATTTTTTGCATGGTCAGCCCCTGTTACACCCACAAATGTAATAATCGCCCACAAATGTAATAACGCCCACAAATGTAATAACACTTTACCCACAAATGTAATAACGCCCACAAATGTAATAACACTTTACCCACAAATGTAATAATTTTTGATCGCCCACAAATGTAATAACACTTTACCCACAAATGTAATAACGCCCACAAATGTAATAACACTTTACCCACAAATGTAATAATGCACTTTACCCACAAATGTAATAATGACTTTACCTACAAATGTAATAAATTTGAAGTGATTTTTGGTGAATTCGTTCTAAACTAATATCCTATAGTAATGCGTTCATATAGCACAAAAGTTCAAAGTCTTCTTTCCAGACCCGGTTAATGAAATATTACAGTACAAGTCCAAGTCTTTTTCCAGACCCGGTTTTTCAAAATTTTAATATACGTCCAAATTCTTTTTACCAGACCCGGTTGTTTCAAAATTATAATATACGTCCAAAGTCTTTTTTCCAGACCCGGTTAATTCAAAAATTATAATGCAAGTCCAAAGTCTTTTTTTCAGACCCGGTCGTTTCAAAAGTTATAATATACGTCGGTGAGGGGTAAAGACAACACTCTAAGCCCAAGCATTTTAAGTGGGTTTAATTTTGAAGATTGGTCTCAGCTGTCATTTTTTTCAATATTTCTTTATCTTTTAAATAACTGGGTCCAGACGAAAGACTAAGCATAATAATCGTGTTATTCCACAAGAATAAAAATATGAGTCTTTTGTTTTTAGGATTGTTTAAATCATTTTTAAATCACCGGGTCTGGAATAAAGACAACGCTCTAAACGTGTGCTTTTCTACATGCATGGTCTTAATTTGGAAGATTGTTGGTTCTTAGATTCGTTGTTTGGGGTTGAGTTTTATTGATTTTTTATTCCTGAAATAATTGTGTCTGGAGGAAAGTCGATCTTCGACAATCGGTCTTCATGTTGTTCCACAGTAATTAGATTATTGGGTATTCGTTTTAGAATATTTGTAAAAACTATTTTATGTTTCAAATAGTAACCAAGTCTGGAGAAAGGATGTCTGCTTTACCCACGCGTTATTACAATATTTTGTAGGGGTAGTAGTATTATTTAAAAAAAGACATATTTTTACTGGGTGAAAAGGCTTTGGAAATTTGGTCTTAGATTCGAACTTTTTTCAGTTACTTTTTTTTTTAATAGCCGGGTCTGGAGGAAAGAGTACGTTTAAAAACTCGTGTTATTCCAAGAGAATAAGAATATAAGGTCTTATGTTAGATTTTTTTCGTAACTGTTTGATCTGGAATAAAGACAACACTCTAAACCTCTTTTAAAACAGGTTCTTAGGTTGAAGGTTTGTTTGGTCTTAAACTTTGATTTTTTTAATTCTTACTATTAGCGTTTTTTTAAAGAAAAAAATGGTCGGGCTGAAAGATTACGCTATATATCCAGCATTGATAAGATTATGGGGTCTTTATACTGTTTTTAAACTGCTATTCATAATGTTTAAATATCAGGTAACTGGGTCTGGAGAAAAGACTACGCTTGATTCTCAATTTACTCTTAGTGCATATATTCACAATATCCACCGTATAAGTTGAAACAACAACAAAGACATTAATTCCACCAGTTTTAATTAACTGGGTCTGGAGAAAAGACTAAGCTCGATTCCCATTTTTTCCACAGGAATATCATTATCGTATCTTAGTTTGGACTTATATTATAAATTTTGAAATAAGTGGGTCAGGAAAAAGACTTTGGACTTATCAAAATTCTTGAAACAACCGGGTCTGGAAAAAAGACTTTGGATTTATATTATAATTTTTTAAACAACCGGGTCTGGAAAAAAGACTTTGGATTTATATTATAATTTTTGAAACAACCGGGTCTGGAAAAAAAGACTTTGGACTTATATCACAATTTTTTTAAACAACCGGGTCTGAATAAAAGACTTTGGACTTTTATCATATTTTTTAAACAACCGGGTCTGGAAAAAAGACTTTGGATCTATATTATAATTTTTGAAACAACCGGGTCTGGAAGAAAGACTTTGGACTTGTACTTTGATGTTTTATTAACCCGGTCTGGAAAAAAAGACTTTGGACTTACATAACATTTTTTTTAAACAACCGGGTCTGGAAAAAAAGACTTTGGACTTTTATTATATTTTTTAAACGACCGGGTCTGGAAAAAAGACTTTGGATCTATATTATAATTTTTGAAACATCCGGGTCTGGAAGAAAAACTTTGGACTTGTACTTTGATGTTTTATTAACCCGGTCTGAAAAAAAGACTGCACTTTTGTGCTATATGAACGCATTACTATAGGATTTTAGTTTAGAACGGATTCGCCACAAATCCCTTCAAATTTATTACATTTGTGGGTAAAGTCATTATTACATTTGTGGGCGATCAAAAATTATTACATTTGTGGGTAAAGTGTTATTACATTTGTGGGTAAAGTGTTATTACATTTGTGGGCGTTATTACATTTGTGGGCGTTATTACATTTGTGGGTGCAACAGCCCCCCCCCACTTTTGGCTCAGCCCACCACTTTGAAAACCCCATTCCGCTGCCCCTGTATATGATGGTGTTTTCTGCCAATGTCTGCTTTGAAGCGTTGTTGTGTCGCAGTTCTGACTCTTGCCCTGTAATCAGAGGGTCTGACGTTCGAATCCCATCGTGGCCTAGCGCCCTTTGGCAAGGCATCAGTCCACAATTTGCCTCTCTCCACCCAGTTGTTTAATGGGTACCCAGTAGGATGCGAAAGCCTATGTAGTATGATTGGCGATTGAGTCTTTGAACTCTTGTTGAAATGCTCCCCAGGGAGTGGAGAAAGTGCATACATTGTGTGCAGGCATGCCAGGATCCAATGACCGGGGTAATAATAATTATAATCTAAAGCGATTAGAAACAAAGTGTAATCATAATTATTATCAAGATATCTACATTTAAGACTAGCTATTATCCAATTTATTTTTGTCTCACCTGCATAGCAGAGTGAGACTATAGGCGCCGCTTTTCCGACGGCGGCGGCGGCGTCAACATCAAATCTTAACCTAAGGTTAAGTTTTTGAAATGACATCATAACTTAGAAAGTATATGGACCTAGTTCATGAAACTTGGCCATAAGGTTAATCAAGTATTACTGAACATCCTATTAGAGTTTCATGTCACATGACCAAGGTCAAAGGTCATTTAGGGTCAATGAACTTAGATCATGTTGGGGGAATCAACATCAAAATCTTAACCTGAGGTTAAGTTTTTGAAATGTCATCATAACTTAGAAAATATATGGACCTAGTTCATTAAACTTGGACATAAGGTTAATCAAGTATCACCAAACATCCTGCATGAGTTTCATGTCACATGACCAAGGTCAAAGGTCATTTAGGGTCAATGATCTTTGGCAATAATTGGGTATCTGTTGAATTACCATCATAACTTTGCAAGTTTATTGATCTGACTTTTGAAACTTGGACATAAAAGTAATCAAGTATCACTGAATATCCTGTGCAAGTTTCAGGTCACATGATCAAGGTCAAAGGTCATGTGAGGTCAATGAACTTTGGCCACATTGGGGGTATTTGTTGAATTACCATCCTATCTCTGTAAAGTGTATTGGTCTAGTTCATAAAACGTGGAAATAAGAGTAACCAAGTATCACTGAACATCTTGTGCGAGTTATAGTAGTTTTCAAAGTCAGCTCTGCTGCTATGTTGAATCGCGTGATGCAGGTGAGACGGCCAGAGGCATTCCACTTGTTTACTTTAAAGCAGGTTTTGCTAATCTATGAGAATAAGCAAAAAAAGCCCAAGTTATAAAACAACTTATAGTGGGGACAAATTATTGTTGTCTCGACCTTATTCCATTCTTACTATAAACTTGGTCTATACTTAATTATGAATGTTTTTCTTTCCTTATTCGTCAGGAGCTGACCCTAAGTCTGTACTTTGCGCCTTCTTCAAACAAGGATCCTGTTCCAAAGGGGATAAGTGTAAATTTTCCCATGACCTCAACATACAGCGTAAGGCAGAGAAGCGTAGTGTGTATTCGGATGTCAGAGATGATGAATTAGCAAATGGTAGGTTTGCACCTTTCTCACTGGTGGATATTGAGTTTAAAGGAGAATGAAACAGGATTTGAAAAAATCTATTTTAATGAATAAAGAGGATAAAGAGAAATAAGTTATAATTATATGAGATATATCATAATTAGTTACAAAAATAGAAAAGTATATCCGTTTGAATAGCCTCAATTTACATTCTATGGCAATCCTCGAAATAAAACATTTACTTGAAAATGACAAGTTTGGTAGTATTTCTCTCATTATGTTTTGTACACCAAATTTCATATTTAGTGTTATATCTAAAAAATTATGCTTTTCTTTTTGTGAAGTTAATGTCTTGTTAAATGCATTTTACCATGATATATCTTGATCCAATTTTGGAAATGTGAAATTTGTTTAGAGAACAGAGTTGTACTACTTAATATTTCACTTTGTTTCTCAGATTCTCATTTTTGTTTGTTAATTTCCCCTTTCACAGACACCATGGATAACTGGGACGAGGATAAATTGAAAGAAGTCGTCAGTAAAAAACACGGAGATGCTAATGATGTGAAAAACAAAACTGATATTGTAAGTTACATGATCCTCAAGATCTTCAATACATCTTCAAATCAGCAGATTTTAAGATAAATAACAGCTGTGGTAATGATCTCAAAATGAGTTTGAACAGAATTCAACAAAATGACCACAAAAGTGTTTGTAGGTATCAATAAAAAAAAATATTTGCTGATTGGCTCTGAAAACAAATTTGTAATTGCGGAGAAATTAGCAAAATAAGCACGGAATTCCATAAAGTGTTGGGTGTTTTTTCAAGCAATATTGCTACACAGTCCCACATATGCCTTTTTGTGTTAGTTATCAGAATTATTGGTTTTCACAAGGATCAGTTGATTTCAATGTACAAAATCTAGATCTATGATGATATGGTGGTAATTAAACTTGATTTTAAACTTTGTTAAATTAAATAATTGTTTGCTGCAATAACCTTCTTTTACCTCAAACAAAAAAAATCCCACATTGTAATTTGTTTGTGATTGTCACGTGTATGACCTTCTTTGCATAGTATGGAAAAGAACAAGAAATTATTAAGAAATTCTCTGTATTTACTTTCTGAATGATTGATGTCAATGTTGGCAGGTCTGGAGAGAACAGCAGTCATTTGGGAAATAATAATTCTTTTCATAAAGATTTTTTTTTAATGACTCTTCCTCAAATTTCTAATGATCTCATCTGATGTTATTTAGGGGATCACAAAGTCATTATCATAGAGATATTGGCCTTGTGCATTATTTTTTAGATCCAATAGATAAATCTGAATGAACCGTTTGGGAATTGCAATCTGATTTAAGTGTATGAAAATGGTAAAAATTTAATTTTGCAATGTATTTCGTATTTGGCAATCGCGAAGGGACTAGTTTTCTGTAGGTGGTTGCCAGAGTTATGTTTTCAGGTTGTCCATCTGTGTGTCCCATTATAACTAAATAAACATGAGATGGATCAACTTCACACTTGGTCCAATTGTGCATAAAGGAGTTCTAATGATCTAATTAGTTTTGGGCAGTATCAGTGTCAGAGTAGTAATTTATTTTTTGTTTTCTTAATTTTATCTGGTACATGTAGGTTTGCAAGTTCTTCATCCAAGCTTTGGAGAACATGAAGTACGGTTGGTTTTGGTCTTGCCCCAATGGTGAGAAATGTAAATACAGACACGCCCTTCCACCTGGGTTCGTTCTCAAGAAAGATAAGAAGAAGATGGATGAACAGGAGGAAGAGCAAAAGATATCCTTAGAAGAACTTATAGAGGAAGAGGTAAGAAAATACCAAGGAATGCGTTTATTTATCAGTGCTATTTTGTAATTGAATAATTTTCCTAGAAGAGTTCAATACAGAGCACAAGTCTGTGCCATCAACAAATGGGTCTTGTGAAAAGTCAAGCAGACAAGAGGGTATGATGGTGGTGATGGTGGTGATGATGATGATGATAATGGTGGTGATGGTGGTGGTGGTGATGATGATGATGGTGATGGTGGTGGTGGTGATGATGATGATGATGACAGTGATGATGGTGGTGATGATGATGGTAATGATGATGACAGTGATGATGGTGGTGATGGTGGTGGTGAAGATGATGACAATGATGATAGTGATGATGATGATGGTGATGATGATGACAGTGATGATAGTGATGATGATGGTAGTGATGATGATGATGACAAATCTGCGTAATGATAGTGATGATGATGGTGATGATGTTGACAGTGATGATAGTGATGGTGGTGATGGTGATAGTGGCGGTGGTAATGATGGTGGTGACGATGATGGTGACAGTTGAGAAATGGAAAAGATCTTTGTGATTGTTCGGCATCTTGGCTTCAAGCTGACAATATCCTTCAAAGAAATAATATAGGTTCATAATTAGTCATTTGTATTACCGGTAAGTTGCTTTTGAAGTAACTTTTACTGAGTTGACGTTTCTGTATTGAGTATGTACTGTAGATTAGAAATCATCGTGGCATGCTAATAATTATATCTACTTCATTGACTCCTAAATGTTCTCCTTCATTTTTGGTTTTTCTGCAGAGGAATAAATTAACAGGGGAACTAACTAAGATCAACCTTCAAACCTTCATGCAATGGAAGAAAAGGAAAATAGCAGAAAAGAGGGAAAAGCTGGAGGCAGATCAAAACAAGAAACGAAACGAACTGAAGCAAGGCAAATCACTCGGGGTAAGTAAAAGATAAATGAGAACACTCCTAACGTCACATTCAGGTTTGATTTTACATGTTTGTCTTGTTATGTGTCGTATTAGCATACCTGCTAAATGTCCATATTCAAGAGGCAAATTCCTGATCTTTGATAATAGGGGAGCTGCTTCTGTCACTGTCCCAAATTTTCTTGTGAAAACCCGTCAGTAATAACTTATTTTAAACCTTGCAATGGTTCTATATCTTCAGTCTCTGTCTTATAGTACTTGTATTGGTCATTGTCACAAAAATCTACATGTACCAGTACACTATAACATGTTATAAAATATACTTATTTTAACTACTTCCCATTTAAAATGTTCTAATAACGAGTTTAAATGTAAACAATGTAAATATTTTTGATAATGTATTGTGAACGCAGAAATAAAAAAAGAAATAGGGTTTCAATGATATTACTGAAGTACATGTATAGCCAATTTCATGTAGCTGCTCCATAAAATTGTATAGGTGTTCCACGTGTAGAGAACTAAGTGTAAATTGATATCTTGGTTAGCGGGTCTTAATTACTTGAATGACAGCATCTATGTAAACTTGATCATTTCACTGCCATAAGAAATTAATTTTTAAGAGGCATACACCTGTCTTGGGTAAAGCATTTTATTTATATTGTTATACATGCACACCTGGGCCCCGTCTTACAAGGAGTTACGATTGATCAAATCAATCGTAATTCTATGGAAATCCATCAGTGTCATAAATTTTTTTTTTCTATGAAAAATTAGCACAATGTCCTTTGAATGCAAAGAAGAGCGCAGTGAATTTCAAGAAAACAATGAATGCATGAATATACATCACAGCTATAAAATATTTTGAACAAACATGCATAATAGATGTTGACGTTGCTGGCCATCCATAGTTGATGTGATCAATTGCAACTATGGAAAGCCAGCAAAAGCAACATATAAAATGCATGTTTGTTCAAAAAAATTATAGATATGATGTATATTCATAACTTCATTGATTACTTGACAATTTGGTGTGTTCTGCTTTGTTTACAAAGGATATTTTGCAAATTATCTGTAGAAAAATTTATGTCACTGATGGATTTCCATAGAGTTACGATTGACGGGATCAATCATAACTCTTTGTAAGACGGGGCCCAGATGTATTAAATAGTATTGGAATTTGAAAAGACACATGCATGACAGCAAAATATAGGGATAGTGATTTTCTGATTACTGGTAAATCAAAATGGAAAATCTGTTTTGATTATTCAATTTTTCATGTGAAAATTCATTGCATCTAGCTTAGGAATACAGCATTCATTTTTTGGGGGCTGTGTACATTTTCTATGCCAAAACAGAATAACCATTTTAGATCAAGTTTTAAACAGGATTATAGATATTCAGAAATGGAAAAAAGACCATCTTTTGAAACGTAAAATGAACGTCCCTAAAAATGCTCCAAAAGGAGGAGAGAAGATGTAGGCAGGGTATGATGCTGAAGAGGCAGATAAGGATTTGTGTGTGAAGCACAAGAGTACATGTATACAAACAAACATATTTGTCAGATCTGTTATTTACTTTTATCTCAACAAGAGATTGTCTGTTTTCATGTATAGTTTGATACCATTCTGATATATATCACCTAGAGTAGAACAAGATTTATGACCAGCAAACGTTATGTAATGCCAATGAAAATGTTGAATTTCCAAGTCGTCTAATACCAATTCGTCCTATTGCCAACTCATCTACTATTATTTGGTCTACTATCAGTGAGTTTGTCCACTATCCACTCGGTCTTATTGCCAGTTCATCCACTCACTATTTCATCTAATAACCAGTTGGCCCAATAGCCATTTAGTCCATATACCACTTGGTCTAGTTGGACTAAGTGTTAATTGTGCAAAATGCATGAAAATGAAATATATTTTACACCAATTGGTTATGAGACGGAATGGTCATTATAGATGAAATGGTGATTTAGATGAAGGGATGATTGGTTCAAATGGTTGTTGGACGAAATGTTGGACGGATTGGCATCAGACTAAATGAAAATAGACCATGTGGTATTAGTGGACGACTTGGCAGTAGATGAATTGGCAATTTACCATGGAAATTGCCATATGGTAAAGTCTTTATCTCACTTTCCCTGGCCTGAGAGTTGCCTGAAGCCAAGCAGGCTTATCTGAAGAGTTTTTCGCTGGTACACCAAGTTTGCTTTCCCCAATACATGTAGATGCCTCTGTTAAAGGCATTTCCACTGGTTTTCACAAAGTCTGGGGGTCAGCAAATAATAATTCATCCCCATCAAACTGACACCATCCAGGGTGCTATGTAAGCACTTGCCTGATTGCCTGGGGCAAGTAAAAGTTAGAGTCGGGCAAGTGTTTTGAAGTAAAGACCAAAACTACTTGCCTGAATTGGGCAAGCAAAATTCTCACAGTAGAATGACCAAAATTAGGATTGATATATTATATTGACTCTAATTTTGGTCATGGCAGGCAAGATAAAATCACTTTGGAAAAAGAAATCCAATAATAAAGTAGATAAAATCATGTCAAAAGAGAGAAAAGGGTCAATGGCTTACCAAACCGCAAAACTTTCTTTTGGAGGGGTAAAACTTTTTTTTCAATTATTTTTTTCGGGCAAGTGAAATTGATTTTTGGGCAAGTATATTCCAACTATTTAAAAATTTACTTGCCTGACTGGGCAAGTACTTCTAAAAAGTTATGTAGCACCCTGCCATCTGACTTTAACTTACCTTGTAATTTGACAGGTTACAGGACGTGAGCTCTTCCAGTTTAAACCAGAGATGGTTGGAGAAGACGAGGATGAAGGAGACGTATTCTCTTACCAACGAGAAACGGAAGAAGAGGAGGTAAAACTGTCTTTCTTTCAATCAACATTTAATTAATGATCAGGGGCCCTTATGATTGTAAAACATTTTTCTATGATTAATTGCATTGACTACAATGTGCAATTAATCATGATAATCAAGCGTATGATTAATCACTAACCTTTGTGTAATGGGATCCTGTATTCATTCATACCTTATGTTGTTGAATGGTATAGGATTATGAAAATTATTACAATAATTCAAGTTGATATAAAGCGCATATCTGCCCATTATGGCACTCAAGTTGCATAATAAAATTGGTCAATTTAGGCAATACTAAAACTGAATAATAGAAATATAATTCATTGATTGACAAGAAAATGTACAGAAACAAGACTACCTTTTTGTACAAAGCCACATTATACAACATACAATGTATCTGTTTATCATTTTCAGGCTGAGAATGAAGTTTGATTACCTTTAAACATATTCCCTTGATTAAAATGTTATGTTCTAGTCATAAATTTTGTCTTGGTTGATATTGTATTGTTATTTTGGTAAAATAAGAGACGTTTCTTTCAATCTTTGCACAGGAGACGGGGAACGTACAGGACGTCAGTATAGAGGCGTTTGCTGCTTTAGCCATGGAGGTTGATACGTCTTCAGCCATCACCAGTAGACCTGACGCACCGCAACCTACTACCAATGGACAGGATGATGGTAAGTCCTTGTGAATTGGTGTTTTCTAGTTTGGTGCCGGTGTTGGTGTAGGATGTGGAATTGGTGTTTAGTGTTTATCTGATCATTCTGATGCACCTCAACCTACTACATGTACTTATGGTCAGGATGATTTTAAGTCCTTGCCAAATTATGTTTTCAAGTTTGTTGCTGGTGTTGGTGTAGGGTATTTAGGGTGTTGAATTGGTGTTTAGTGTTTATCTGATGTACCTCAACGGATGGTCAGGGTGATGGTGAATCCTTGTGAAATGGTGTTTTCGAGTTTGGTGCTGGTGTTGGTGTAGGGTGATGAATTGGTGTTTAGTGTTTATCTGATGCACTACCACCTACTATCAATGGTCAGGAAGAAGTTAAGTCCTTGTGAAATGGTGTTTTCTAGTTTGGTGCTGGTGTTGGTGTATGGTGTTGAATTGGTGTTTAGTGTTTATCTGATGCACCTCAATCTACTTGTGAAATGGTGTTTTTTGAATATTGATAAATATCTGTCTTTTTTTCACAGATGAATCGGGTAAACTTGATCAAGCCGCTGCCATAGTCCCTGACGAGGACCCTACGTTAGGGGCCATCGCAGCAGCAGAGGGAGCCCTAGCGAACGGTGGTGATATTGACATTGACGAAGACCTGTTTGGTGCCGAAGCCGACATCGAAAATGAATTAGATCAAATTGACCTCGACGATTAAAAAGTTGGTGAATTTTAACTCCGTGAAACAATGCCTTCTGGATATCATGAAACCAAGTGTAATGAAGATTTCAGCATCAGGGTTAGTTGCGGGTGTGAGAGAGAGAGAACATGGATTCATCCTGCCTTTGCTGTATCCTGTCAAGAAGTCATCCTTGATCCTTGTCATGGACACCTCTGCACTACAGTCTTTGGAGCAAGATCTTCAGAGACATAAAGACATCAAAAAGCGAGCTTCAGTCCCAAGCAGACAAGAACTTAACTTTATGGATTCAAAGTTTCTTCAAGAAGCCCAATCCTACAATCGGACTGACCCCTTGGAGCTTCCTCGATCAGCGTACAGACCTCTTCCGTCAAGGTCTTGTTTACTCAAAGACCTGCAATCAAATGATAGTAAAATTTTTAAGACTGATCCTGCTTGGTGGAACATTGGTGAATTGAACAATATGTGCAGCCAACTGTGTATCTGATTTGCCATTGCGAGTTTCCTGATTGATACAGATTTCAATGTTATGGAACTCAGGGCCCCGTCTTACAGAGAGTTACAATTGATCCGATCAATCTCAAGTATATGGAAATCCATCAACGTCATAATTTTTCTTTAGGAAATTTGCTCAATGTCCTTTGAAAACAAAGAGAAGCATACTGAATTGTCAAGAAAACAGTGAGTGTGTTGAATATACATAATTTCTAGAATTTTTTTGAACAAACATGTAATTTTAGATGTTGACGTTGCTGGCTTTCCATAGTTGCGATTGGTCGGATCAATTGTAACTCTTTGTAAGATGGGGGCCCAGAACTGCACTCAACCAACAAAGCTCACCCCAGCTCATCATCACAATCCGGTATTAAGGATGATTGACCGACGATGGAATGCAAGAGAATGTGGGTTTAGATCATATGTGGTCTATGTTTTAAATGTATACAGGTTGACCTTTATTCATGTGACATTTTATCCCCATTTACAAAAAGGACCTTGTGGTGTGTCACAAAGAGGTTAGTATGACTTGAAATCATGCGTCGTGCTAACGAGCTCATTCCATGCATAATCTCATTGATGAAAATGCAGTAGGGTGCACCCCTGACCATGATCTTCCCTATGTGGTGATATACACGGAACTCTCAATATTGAAGTTTGATTTTTAGTGACACATAAGTCTTTGTGAAACACCACCCTCATGTTGAATAGCTTATCCTTTCATAAATATCGTCAAATGAAATGACTGGTGTCAAAAAAAGAAAAAATCGTCACACATCAATTTTGGTGTAAGTCATTTACCACAAGAAAGGATCACCAGTCAGTCGTACACTGTAAAGTTACAAACAGCTTTATGAAATACTATTACCCACCTGATGTAAACATGACGCAAAATAACCACTTTCATAGAAAGGTAAAATATCTTAATTTACATAATATACTGTAGTTCAAGATTTCTGATTTAGAAGTTTTGTATAATAAAGACATTGATTGGCTCTATTTCATGGAACATCAACCAACTCACTAAATTGCAATGGTCAATCAGAATCATTGCATATGTGTATGAAGCTTTAATGAGATATCTACATATAGATTACACCCAGATTTAGAAGCATTTTGGAGGGATATTTATTTTTATTTTCTGTAATGTCTTGCATTGAAATCAGTAAAATCCCAAAATCCTGTTGTGACAATGAATGCATAATTATGAATGAAATAAAGACAAGTTAACAGATAAAAACAACCGTGAGGATTGGCAAATAGAGCCTATTTCACCAGTCCATTGATGATATACTAATATTGTAGATGTTTACATGGCATTGCAGTGCCATGAAGCATTAATTGATATATTTATAAAAAAAAATTGGTAAGCTTCTTTCTTGTGGTTGTCTCAAATCATGTGTGTCCTCCAAGGGGAAAACTCCTCATCCCTCGGCGCCATTCTATCATAGAGCATACATTACTTAAAATTCACAAATATTGTTTTGAAACCATTGTTTATACAGGTTTCATGCATGGATGCCTAATTGAGCGTTTGTCATTGTGAACAAAAATGGGTATGTCATTGACATGAAATATGCAATAATAATGGTTCCAAAACCCCCTTTGTGAGCCTGGGCCTATGTGTTCCCAATGGTGGTAAGCGTATGAGTGATTAAGTATTGTCGAAGCATGGTTTTAAAGCGATATTTCCCAAGTAAATTGAATGTTGGTTTAGTTGTGCATTCATTGTATCATCACTATTAGACGCCCTTAATTTCATACTCGCTTCTATGAGAGCAAATATTTTAACCGTCACACACCATTTAGGGATGGGGAATTATGGAATACGTATTACATGAAGAATGGGGCAGCTCCTTGTGTGTAATGTCAGAAAGTCATAAAGTCAAAATATCATTACTCTTATTCTTTAATGGACTTTGTGAAACCTTCACCAATAATTTTCTCTATCTTTGTTTTTACAAAAGCCAACTTATCGTCTTGGTGTACTCCACCTCTTTAAGTTTTATTCATGATTATTTGATCAAGACATAATTAGGTAATACTATATCATAGCTTGGCCAACTAATGAAAAAAAAAGATGATCAAAGAATTTTGTGAAAAAGGGTACATGTATGAGCATGATGACTGCATCCACAAGAGTTGAGATAGAGGGTGTGAGGGGCATTGCACCCCCCTAGAAAAATATATAATGAATTGATAAATACATAAATGAAATAAATAAATAGATGATAAGAGGAATAAAGAATAATTTCCATGACCAAGAAAAAAAAAGAGAAAAAGAAAGAAGAGGTATGGTGAAATATGATATAATTTTGCAAGCATTACTCGAAATCTATCCAAAGTTAGATTTCGTCATAAAAAGGTCAACATTTACATGTATGCTCACTTGCTTCTCATGCTTGTTGCTTTTTAGAAATTTTCCTCCATACGGCATGTTGTCCATCCTCAAAGTTTTTGGCTCATTTTGTCACTGACTCCAACACCTTTATGCAGAGTGCTCCTTCCTGCTTTTCTGAATTATTCTTCTGGTTTCAAAGTATATTTTTTCTTTGGTAGTATTTTCCTCATTAAAGTACAACTTAGCATGGGAATCATCCAACCCTCTGAGAGTGAAAACATCTCTCTCCTGAATGAATAGTGCTGTTTTCATGTGAAATGATTGTGAGAAATGATAATCACCAGTCTTCCTGTTTTCATTCTCTTGAACTCCTAATAGACATAGGCCCGTATTCTGAAGTTGGGTTTATCTTAAACTCGGGTTTTAAGTTGTGATTTAAGTATAGATAACCAATCGTTTCATAAATCACTAACAGTAGAGATATTATTTTTTTCAGCTCATGTGGCTCTCAAATCATTCATAACTGTGTAGGACGCATATACATGTATTATTGTCTGCATTATTGATGAGTCAGGAAAGAACACAGTCATCATGAGAAACATACAACTGATTAAAAATTTTGACACTTTTGGCTTTCCATAATTTTAGCACAGAGTTAGACCATGGTTTAAGTTAAACCTGACTTCAGAATACGGGCCATAGAGGTCTTTATTCTAAATGCAATGATTTGATTTAAACTCTGGTCTAAAGTTGTGGTTTAACTATGGATAGCCAATTGTGACAGGTATCTCTAAGAGTACAAGTTCAACTTGTCAGCTGATTTGACACTCAAATCATTCATAACTGACTGGGAGTTATTACTGAGGAAAGAGTGAAGATAGTAAAGATTGGAAACAATTTAAATGCAATTTGAGAAAGTGTTGGATTCCCATAGTTTTAACAGAGTTAAACCAGTGCTTAAGTTAAACTGGATTACAGAGCATGGGGCACTCAGTTTAGTTGCCAATTTGAAGTTATTCACTGAGGAAGCATTATTAAACAAAATAGCCTCACATTGGAATAAACAAGTCAGATTAATGAAACTAAAACCTCTGACAGACCGAAAGGGATTTGCCCACGAATTAACTATGCACGAATTCATACACATTTGTAATATATGTTGACATGATACCAAAGTAGGAAGAAAATCTATTTAAAAGTAAAAAATACTAGTGATATGAAGACAATTTGTTTGGAAATGAATTGTCAAGGTGTGTTGATCTTCAATTCGAGTCAGCTGTGAAACGTTTACTATAATTTATTGTCCATTCAAGCTTGTGCACATGTATTTGCCTCATGATGTGCCATGAAGTTGAGAAGTATGACAATTTACATTTGTGATTTTAATAATACAAGTAATAATCAATTTATCATTATTATCATTTCACTAAAAATGATTTCCGTTTCTTATTTTGCATCTATTTCTTTAATACGAATTGCAATTTTTCTTCAAAAGCAGACTTTATCTTGCTTTGAAGAAATATCCCCTCATATGAGGATATGATTTTTTTGGGGGCTGATGTTCACACTGTCGCTGCAGACTAATCATTTCCCGTGTGAGTGGCAATCATAGTAGTAGTCTGAACTGCATGCATCATGCTTGTAATACAGCCACACACACATGGTTTGACTCGTCATACGACTCATTGCGTGATTGGAATGAATACATTGCATGACGTCATCTCATGAAGGTGGTGTGTGGGATATGAATAAATACAGATATATTGACATGTAGAGAAGTCTATTTGTGATTTATTAGCATGTGTAATTGAAAAGGGATGAGAATTGTCGGGGGAGGGGGGGGGGGCTGTTAGAAGGTGGACACCTTGCTCGTCCATTGGCTTTCAAAATGGACCCTTAATAAACCTCTTTTCATCTAAGAGCGGTCTAAGACAGGCGTGGATCCATGGGGGGGCAAGGGGGCTTTGCTACCCACCTCTCAAAAAATGAGAGAGAGGGGAAGAAAGGCAAGGGAATGAGGAACGAAAATGAAGTGGAAAGGAGAGAGAAAGAATAAAAGAAGGGATGAGAGGAGAAAAGAAGAGGGAGAAAAGGGAAAGGCAAAAAAGCGAAAGGGTGTGAAAAATAAGAGAAAAGGAGATTGTATAGTAAGGAAGGGATGGAAAGGAAGGGGGAAAAGGTGAAATGAAGAGAAGGGAGATGGAAAATAAAAGGAAAAAAGGAGATAGAATTACAGAAAAAGAAAAGCAAAAGAAATGAAGGGAAGGCGGTGAGAAAATGGGTTATTAAAAAAAATTGGTTTAACAAAAAATATATATATGTTTCCCCATTAATGAATGGAAGATGAATATTACAAATCATTTTATATTAAACATGGGACACGTGGTACAAGAATATCCTTATGAACAACGAATAGTAAGTTCAATCTTATCAACACGGATGCTATTTTCAAATCTATATAGACATATTTTCGTAATCATTCAAACTTTTGTTGGTTTCTGACAGCATGTAGCATAATTATTTTCTATTTTAGTTTCTTTTATTTTGTTTAATGTGTGTTTCTGTTTATTTAAAAAAAGTGTTGATTCATCAATGATACTTTTGTTTGATAATTTGTAAAAATCGTTAATTCTATTTGATTTTAATCCTTTATGTTTGGATTCGAAATCAATAGAATAAACTTGAAACTTTTACATACTAGAAAGTAAAAGTAGGAAGTTCTTGTTTGTGAGCAAAATGCTTGTTTATAGCGACCTACTAGTAATCTGCTAAACTTTAACTACAATAATTGCATTAGGTCACATTAAGATAACTACATATATTTCATTGTTTCATGCATATTTTTAAATGCATTATATACCTCATACTTCCAGGGCTTACAGATGTAACCCTTAAGTATCTCCCTAATACAAGCTTGTGAATACCGAATATATTTTTTCATCAAAATTTTGTTTGCTTTTCGGGATTCATTAAAATAGAATTTTGCGTGGGAGGATAGGCATTCCATGAAGCAAGTTGTTCCTTTTCCCCCACACAAGAACATGATCTTATCAGCATATCAGATGCAATGATTTCAGTAGCTTATAACAGGCGCATTGTGAAAAGCTTCGCATAGGTAGGATTTGAGGCCCTCCCCGTAGCTTATAACTGGCGTATCAAGTTTCAAAATTCATTGATCAAAATCCACACATATTGGATCATTCTCAGCTTTACAAACAAACACTTTTATGGACAATAAAGTGAGACACAAAGTTGCAAATCAAGTACATAAATAAATATGAATACGAAATACAAATAGAGATATATAAATTCATTATACAAAAATATAGTGGGCCCCTTACAGGTAATATTCGAGAAACATTAAAAATACTTAGGTCCTATATTTATGGGTCATGACAAATTATGGTGAACGATTTTCCAGGTTGAACCCTAAAACATTCAAATCAATAATTGGCCTCTTTTAGCACAGGTAAAGATGTTTTTCTTTTATTTTTTCTTTTAAAAGTTTCTTTGCACTATGTTTAGGCTCAAATCTAATTAAATATAATTAAACAAAAAAGACTACCGAAGGAGGATAATTATCACGCGTGGGCGGAGTGAGAGTCTGCAGTGCACCCGGACCCCCACCCCATCCCTAAATAAAAAAAAAGGTTGCAAAGGGCAAATATTTTTCAATTTTAATATTCGGAAATGAACAGAATAGCGTAGTACTGGTTGACGTATCACGAAAAGCTCTGCATAGGCCCGGTGCATAGGTATGATTTACCACCCCCCCCCCCTTCATCAATGCAGGGGTTGGGGTCAAGTGAACATGATCGAGGGAGGGGGAAGAAATTAGAAAGAAAAATAGGGAGAAAGACACCCCCTTAGTGTGTGTGTGGGAGGGGGGTGAGTGTGTGCGAGAGAGAGAAGGGGGTAGAGAACATGTAGTCCTGAGAGAGAAGGCGAGAGAGGAGGAGAGTTAGAAAAAAGCTATTTTGTAAATAAACATTCAACGATGTGAAGGGATGAATGTCAAAAATACTGTCTTTGCCAGGAAGTTCTACATCAAGGACAAACTTTACGGATCTATGCCGATTAACACCGCATTATAGCAAAAAAAAATATATGCCATTCAATTTTCCAAGGATGTAATCTGTAACATGTCATTCGGGGACTTCCCGGAACTGAGTGTCGTATGTGTTACAAATTTTTACAGAGAGTACAGTCATTTCACTATTTTCTTTCATCCCCCCATTTTTTTTTAGCTATAGGTGTCACAACTCTCATTGATATTTCACATGTTCATGGGGGGGGGGGTGATGATCAAGTAAAATAGGGAACATGTGTGTGTGTTTTTTTTTAAGGGAAAAAAATTTCCATATCAGGCAAAATGCATGTGCAACAGTAGTCGGGAACAGTTGGTAAAATTCACTGAGTATTCGGGGTCATTTAACCCAACAAACATGATGCATGTATTTTACCCGATATTGGGTAACCTTTTAAAGGAGTAAATAAATCAGACGCTGTGAAACACAAATTCAAATTCAAATTAAAAAATTTATTGCTATAAAATCCTGACATTGAAGGATCATCATCAAAACAACAACAACAACAAAATAACGATTGCACATAAAGGAAACGGGCTATATTTTCGCTTTGTGCTCCGCCTCAACATGAGTCTGATTTCTCCATGATTCCAAATAAATATTAGCGGTTCACAAATTTCAAGTCTACTAGTGCACAATAAATTTCTATCAAATAATTAAAACAACAATATGGTCGGTCAACCCAACCACGCTACTGTATGTAATTCAGTATTTTTTTATGGCAAAACAAGACAGCAATCGACATGTAACTTGTGATATGGTAGTACAATTATGTACACGTTTTATATAACCCTGTATACATATCCCTTGATGTGGGGTTGCTCCCAAGTTAGTCCACTGGCACAGAGTAAGGCCATGTCCTAAATTAAATCGGACTTATAGAATATGGGTCCTTGCATTCAACGTTTCCTCACCATAGGTATGTGTATTGAATGATACCCTTTGGTTCATTATCACAATTATGATTATCTCAATTTTTTCTTTATTTTGAGGCACTATTTATGTAGGCCTACAGAGCATCATAGTTATGTGTTCCCCCCTTTCTCGTTGTTATTCTTTGTATACTCGTATTCTACGTATACTCTTTGTTACATATTTTACATCATATGTACATGCGTATGCACATAATTATCAGCATAACATTTTCAATGCATTCAATATGTGAAATTAAACCACAAATTTAATAATAATAATCATCATCATCATCATAATGCAGTTCTTGTATAGCACATATTACATTATGTAATAACGTCCCTATGCGCTTCCAAAGGACTTGGATATTATCACCCTGGCTTTAGCCCCGCAGCCTTTTACAGCGCGGTGGCATTTCAAGGAATAAATTCCTGCCAGGTACCCATTCACCTCACCTGGGTTTTGTGCAGCACAATGTGGATAAATTTCTTGCTGAAGGAAATTACGCCATGGCTGGGATTCTAACCCACGACCCTCTGTTTAAAAGTCAGAAGACCAATCCACTGGGCCACAACGCTCCACGTTGATTTAAAATCAAGAGGTATAGTTCTAATATGTACAACTATCACTGGATAGTCAAGGATACAAAACATGCTAAAGTTGGTGGATAATTTATTTTCCACCATGCAATACAGTATTTAAACATGAAGAAAATAATACGAAATAAGTATATAGTTTATCACTAGTTTGGATATTATTTTCATTTTTTGGTTTAAATGGATTCCACTAAGTTTGAATCTCTCAGTTCAGGAACCAACGAGATGGGATGGAAGAACAAGTCTTGGCTGCTATGTGGTTTTTAAAATTCTAATTCAAATTAAAATTCAAAATACACGGCTATCAATAAGACTGGACCGCATATTCATGTTAAAATTACCACGTTGGTCAGTTCCAACCATCACCATTAACTTCACTGACCACTCGTATCAGGGTACACCGTCGTCAAGACCGCTTTGACCCACACCACCATCGATCAACACGGAGGTATCTTCGAAGGATTTTACGAAATTGAAGATTGGTGGCAGCGTATATGAACGGATTTATGGTCGAGTTGCACCATCCCAGCACTTCAGTCACCTCCCAAGCGGTATCCGACACGCAATCCATACACATGGCGTAGATCACTGTTGTTGTTATGTAAGGCAACCAGGACACCACGAAGACTCCCGTCAAGATACTGAGAACGATAGCCGCTTTCTTGTGTCGGGCAAGGGTTATCCGTTCCTTTTCTGCAACGTCTTCACCCTTTTCGAGGGTGTTGAGTGTAGTTGCTTCTGCAGCCTCGATCTCTTCCGTGTTACCTGACAAGCGTTCAGTCGTCAATGTCATGTTTGATGAGACGCTAGGTGACCCGTTGGCCTTGCCGTCGAGTTTTGTAGTAGTATATTTCACTTTATCTTTTCCTATGTGACTCAATCTAACCTTAGACCTTTGATAGATGTTAGCGTACACATATGAATTCAGAATGACTACACATACGAGCAATATCCCAAACGGGATCATGTTAATAGCCAGAGGCGCGTAGCCCAGAACTATGAATTCCATGGTGCACATTCTGTCATAATCTATGTTGGACTCTCCTGATATTGGACTCCAAGCAAACGCGATCAAAGTGACAAGAAGAAGAACGACAGTCCAAGCGACGGCGAGGATCAGTCCCACCCGCTTCTTCGTCTGGTATGTCTTGTACTTGAGACCCATACTGACCAAGCAGTAACGGTCCCAACTGATGAGGACCAGCGTGATCATAGACATCCAACATATGGTGTAATCCAGGACCAGCCAGAGCTTACAGATGACTTCACCCAGTGGCCAAAAGCCTCTCAACAGCCATACAAAGTTAAAAGTCAAACTGAATACACCGACCATGAAGTCCGTGACTGCGAGATTCAAGATGAGCAGATTGCCGACTTTGTCCCGTATCTGGGAGACGCGGCTGTAGGCTAAAATCACCAAGAAGTTGGCGACGATTGTGACAGCGATGATGACCCCCATGATCAGGGATATGATGGCGAGAGAAGCAGATGAATACGGTTGTTCTCCCTCCTCAGAAGGAACATTAGCAGGAGTAGTCGTATTCGCCATGGTCGTCGTCCATGTGAGGTTCGTTACTTAAAATCTGATTCAAGTTGAGGAAACTGAACAGCCTTATATAAAAATACGTCCTCGGTGGTTCGAAACGAATAGAGATTTTTCTGTGCTATAACATAATCATATATCTTCGGAACTTTTCCTGGTAATATTACATTACCGTAACTGCTTCCCTTCTTAAACGTAAACTATAAATGATACTTAACAGTTGGTTATATTCTGGAAGCTTACATCCTGAGTAAAAACACACGAAACCCGGTTTTTCCCTAATTTCATGAAAAGTAAACCGCCAGTTCACGTTGACCTTCTCTCAGCATATTTTCTTTGTGCTTGTTAGCAATGTCAACATTTCTAATGTTCTTTTTTTTTCACGCGAGCTTGTTCTCAATTTCCTTGTTGTGAACAATGATTTTGTTGATCCAATCAACAAACTCAACTGAGAAAGTTGAATGATATTTTGACTATATAGGTGAGTGTGTAATTACTGATTTTTTTTCCACCCACGTCAATGCAGGATGGCGTACAGGTTGGGGTTTGGGGCGCTTGCCCCCCCTCCAAAGATAAAAATACCAAGACCAAGAAAAATAGAGAAATGGGAAGAGGGAAGGGTGAAATATGGCATCATCTTCTGAATATTATTTCAAGATCAGCCACAAAATTATTTTTTGTTATAAGAATATCCGAATTTTTGCTCACTTCGCTCGCTCGTAACTTTTTATAAATTTTGCCCGACGCGCCATACTTCGCCCCTTCAAAATTGTTGGCTCATTACGCCACTGGTTTGCATGATCGGGGTTCCTATAGACAAAATCACACTTTACGCACTCACTCCTAAATCAGGGGTGTGCTACTGGGGCAGGGGTCTGTGAACGATTTTGATGCGGGGATGCTAGTTTTGAATAAAAAAAATGACAAGCAAAAATAAAAAGGTGGTTCGCTACAAAATGGAGGTGATTTTAGCATACCAACTTGATTTCCAGGGGGTGCCACTTATGCTTATGGTGTTTAATATTTACAGTATCCCGCCCAGAAAAATCTTCGGTTCGAGGGGAGGGGTGCTTCAGCCCTATTAGGGGCGTTACAGGGAGGTGACTAGCTACCCCGATGGGGTTTTTTTTTCAAGAAGTGGAAAGAAAGGGGAGAAAAATATAGAAAATAAGGGGAGGGAAGTGAAATAGAAGCATGAAAATAGAGGTATGGGTTATGTAACTCTATGTTACCCATGTAAATCTAAATTGCGTGAAAAGAGGTTATTCCCCCCCCCCCCAACCCAATCCCGCAATGCCTATGAAAATGTCATAAGTACTGCCCCTGCTTCTGTTCATGAATGTAAGAAGATACTAATGAACTTACGTTTGAATTATACATGATTGTATCTTAACACCATCCGTGCCTTGAAACATGTAGCTTATAACAACCGCATGGATCGAATGAATGAATAAAGTGAGGGAAATTAAATGTAGTACAAGAGAAATTAACTTTATGAAGTAAACTGAAACATACAATAAACCAAAGTTTGCAGTAGACTCTTTATTATTATAGACAGATCAATAAGAGCTATTTCAAACAAACGTTTCGAGTTATGGAGGTCGTTACGGACAAACGATGGTTTAAATGGGATAAAACATTTGAAGGGAAAACAAAATCATAATCTGAGATCCATCTGCTGACACATTGATAATTTTCCATAAGAAAGAAAAATAGGGAACACGGAAAAGGAGAAAATACATTTTTTATTTTGTTTTTGTATTAAGTAGTTTTTTATAATGATGAATGTCAGAATCGATTTACAAGCATGTAGCATTACCTATGTAACATCAATATCAGTAGCATAATGAGTCTTTAAAATTGAAGGGTCAGACATGATGTATGGGCAAATTTAAAAAAGGGACCTTTTTAATAGGAAACTTGCGGTAGATTTGACATAAAATTAAAAGAAATATCACATTTCACCCATTTCCTTTTGTTTTTCCTATTTCTTTCTCTTAGCCCTGATTTTTTTATTCTATTTTATTTTATTGTTATTTTGTTGGGGGGGGGGAATCCATGGCCCCTCCCCCATTATGTATACGCGCTAGTGAACAACATCATGGGTAATAATCACCTCGCATAAGTGTTTCAGTTACCTTTTTCCGTCTGGGAGGGGTTTGTTTTCCATTGTGCTCCATCTTTTTAGAGAGGTCAATCCCAACGCGAGTCACTTGTAATAGAAGCGATTGCTCTTGGTGTTTTTATTCATCACAAAATTAAGGCCATTTTCAATGTTATTCATTCATGTATGCCTACCCATAATCATCTTAACATACGTCTTGATCTAAATCGCTTTGGGTGTTTTTATTCATTACGAAATTACGGCTATATTTTATATTATCCTTCATTCATCTAATACCATATCATGTTAACAAACTTAGGTCTTAGGCAAAATTTAATCCCTCTTTCATCATCATGCATAACAATTCCTTAAGGGGGTAATTTTCCTTTCGGTTCCGGCCACGAGGGGGTTACATGCGAACATTAAACTTGAAATACCCCTTCATTAAAGCTAGGGGTACTCCGGGCTGAAAATATCTAAATAAAGTAGAGTAAAAGTCATTAAGTAGAACGCTGAAAATTTAATCAAAATTGGATCGCAAATAACGAAGTCATTGAAATTTGATATTTAGCAATACTTTGTGAAAAGATTTATTTACAAGTCATATTGAATATTCATTAGGTATATAGGCTGATGATGTATGTCCCGACTATTCCTTATAAAAATGTTATTACATGAAATCATAATTATTTCATCATTTTCATACATGTGCGTACGATATTCATTTCCCTTATAGTAAATGAAGTTGCAGCAACGAATATCTTATGCATCAAATCAGTTGTCAATCAACTTTATTAAATTATTATTCTTTGAGGACAAACTTTGAATAAAAAATAAATAAAATAGTGAAAAAAAAATAATGGGGCTTTTACTTATATGACAATACTTAAATTGATAAAAAAATGCATTACTTTTACTTTTTATTCCCCCTTCCCCCGGTGGATGCCTCTGAGGAAAGACCACGAATTTGAACAGTGATTGCAAAATTGCAAATACCACAATGTACTATGACTTGATTGATTTGATTATTTTCCATACATCGTTTGAAAATCACAATTTAGAAAATGATTTTTCATCAGAATTCCCATTGACTTCCCATTTGACATCAGATAATCGAGTTTACAATGAAGATACATTTTTCAGGGGAGCGTTTTATCAACATTTTTTTTTCACCTTTAAATCACATGATTATGATTTAAGTTTTAAGACAACTGACAACTTTCCTTGATTTTTTCCCCCTTCCACATGGTTCTTTATTTTCAAAAAGCATAGTTACACTATATAAACATTTACAATTTTTCAAACAAGCAGTAAATAATCATGGTATAGACATAATATAGTCAAACTGACTTATTATACAATCAAGTTGCCGCAGCCAGAGCAAATTTGGCAAGTAACGATACATATATCTATGAAATAAACACTGATAATAATTATGTTTGTCAATGTGACAGTTTGCCAGCTTGTTCGAAAAAGTTTCTGAAATGAAACCATTTCTTTCTAAACTTATTTGCTCTGAAATTTGTTTCACAAATATAATTTTCCATTTCATAATAAAGTTTTAAAGCCGACATAATTGAGGATTATCAATTTCCTTGATTTTGATTGGCTAAGAAGGATTCTAGGACATCTACCCCCTGGACATCTACCCCCCGGACATCCACCCCCCGGACATCTACCCCCGGACATCTACCCCCTTAGGACAAGTACCCCCTAGGACAAGTACCCTCTAGGACATCCACCCCCGGACATCCACCCCCCGGACATCCACCCCCCGGACATCTACCCCCCGGACATCTACCCCCCGGACATCTACCCCCCGGACATCCACCCCCCGGACATCTACCCCCCGGACATCCACCCCCCGGACATCCACCCCCCGGACATCTACCCCCTGGACATCCACCCCCTTAGGACAAGTACCCCCTAGGACAAGTACCCTCTAGGACTTCTACCCCCCGGACATCTACCCCCTCATCTTTAAATTGATTTTGAATTGATAAGATATATATTTTTGCTCGTCTGTGAGCGATCATAACGAACGAGAAATTTGACCAAAAAATGACAGGGGGTAGATGTCCGGGGGGTGGATGTCTGGGGGGTAGATGTCCAGGGGGTAGATGTCCTAGAGGGTACTTGTCCTAAGGGGGTGGATGTCCGGGGGGTAGAAGTCCGGGGGGTGGATGTCCAGGGGGTAGATGTCCGGGGGGGTAGATGTCCGGGGGGTGGATGTCCGGGGGGTGGATGTCCGGGGGTGGATGTCCGGGGGGTGGATGTCCGGGGGTAGATGTCCGGGGGGTGGATGTCCGGGGGGTAGATGTCCGGGGGGTGGATGTCCGGGGGGTAGATGTCCGGGGGGTGGATGTCCGGGGGGTAGATGTCCGGGGGGTGGATGTCCGGGGGGTAGATGTCCTAGAGGGTACTTGTCCTAGGGGGTACTTGTCCTAAGGGGGTGGATGTCCGGGGGGTGGAAGTCCGGGGGGTGGATGTCCGGGGGGTAGATGTCCAGGGGGTAGATTTCCGTGATACTGATTGGCTAAGAAGCACTGTTACTATGGTAACTGTCTGATAAAACAAGACTTGTCGGATGAAACGTCCTACAAGTCCGTTTATGAAACGCTCCCCCATGTTTATACAAAAGTAGAAAGTAGAAGCTCAACCAAAGAAAATACATAAATATACATACAAAAGAAAATGAGAGATTAAAGTCGATTCCACAAGCAAAAAAATATGCTCTGTATAAAAATTTCTTGTAAAATTTACCAGGGTCCATATTGTTCATAAAAACTAATTATGTATGGCTCATGTATTACAAGACTGGCTTTTCCAAATTTTATTTATGGGACCTGAATTTTAATAGAACCCCAAGATTTAATATTTTTAGACTAGTTTCCAAGTAATGAATTGAATTAACGCCCTCTATTGACTCCCTAAACACAGGAAGATTCTTTTGATTTTATAAATGAGGTCGAGCTCTAATATTTTGTAACACCTTAATTTGTGTACATGCGCCATGCGGTTCCAACACCAGGGGCCTGTTGCACAAAACATTTGCCTTAAAAAAACTTTCTTTTAAGCAACAGGCCCCAGGTGGGATTGCGGGCTAATTATGATACTAATCATGCGTTTGACATTGTATCATCCCCAGATTGAGACAGTTAAAAACATTGAACAATCAAGTTTCCGTTCAGGAGCAAATAGCGTAGTTTAGCATCCATTTCGCAGACACTTTTTGAAACGTTAGAATTTTACTGAAAATGCCCGTCAAAACACAATGGACAGATCAGAGGTCGTTGTCGAAAGGTTGGTTTACCGGGACAGCACATCGTCTTCAGATTCCGACCGGACAAACAATTGCAAATAAACTCTGTCCTTTGTCCAGAGTCGATGTCGACACTGCTTTTCGACAAAGACTACTTTGTTAGGACGAGCTTTCGAAAAAAAAGAGATCATCAGCATTATGATAAAAAGCGTCGGTGAAGTGTTGCTAAATTGCCCTAATTTACGCGTCACGATCTTTTCTGACCTAATTAACATAGTCACGATATCCATCAATTAGAATTCATATTCAAGGGAAATGATAATTGCAAAAAAAAAAAACAGAATGTGTTGTCAAAACAAGTCTGTGATAGAACGAGGTCCCGACACTCCCGAAAAATACTTAATAAACAAAACCTTGAAATAAGACATACTCTTGGAAATATTCATCATTTTTTATGTTGGAAATTTCCGTACAATAAACGCCCACGGAATATTGTAAACGAAGTATTCATAATTGAATAATGACTTGGCAACTTAACAATTCATGAAACCACATATTATCAAAACATTGCTCATTTTCTACATCGATTTTAGTCGTCCTTTGGATGACTTTAGTCCAATGCAGTGACCTTTTAAGATTAAAATACCATCTTTTTAAAAGGGGACAAGTCATAATTTGACACTTTTTGTATCATAATTTTCCCTATACACACGTATGCCTTATCGCTCATGAAATTGTTGAAATCAAAAATTTCTTTCGTAATGAAAAGTAAAGAAATCCTCAATACTTAATGAGAAAAAACGAGAAATCTTCATGTTTTATTGTTTATGTTTTAAGGTTAAAATACCACGTTTTCAATAATGGCCCAGTCAGAATTAACACTTTTGTATCGTAATTTTTTACCTTTACTCGTATGTCTAATTGCTCCAGAAATTATGAAAATTGAAAAAAATATCGTAATGAAAAGTAAAGAAAACCTCAATACTTTATTATAAAAACGAGAAATCCTCACGTTGTTATTGTTTATGTTTGGAACGTGGCAAGGTTATTGACTATGACTATAAACCGCATGAAATCTGTGATATTTTGACAGGAGCGGCACAAGTGTAATTTGATAAATGAGGGAAGGGGACAAGCCCCCCAAATGACGTCATTGCCTTTAAACTTTGTATAAATTACAGTATCGCAAAGCAGTCCTCAATTAAAGAATGCCGTAGTTTTACAATAAAGACATCCGATCGACCCAATGTTTCGCTCCAAATTATAATACGGAATTTCAAGCGCTACAAAAAATGAAAATTTTGAATGTTTTGATACATTTTTTGGTCAAGTTTAATAGTTTTATAATGCTTTTATAAACGTATTTGAATATTTTCAAGTTGTCAAAGTTACTTGGAGAGGCAAATCGATATGTTTGCTCTTCCCAATATTCTCGACGCAATCACCCCCCCCCCCCCCCACGATCGACGCATCTTTTCTATTTCCTATTCTTCTTTCCGTTTTTCCTTCTTTTATTTCTTTTCTCATAGTTAAACTGTTTATCATTAATTTTGAAGAAAAAATCAAAGAGGGGGTGGTCTTTTCCCCCGCCCCTCCCATTGGCTCCGCCCTATTCCCTTCGTCATCCAAATATCACAAAACAAGGTATAAACAATTTCAGTGATATGATCTTTTTCACTCTTATATTTATTTATACGTGTTGCGGTTTTTCATAGTACAGGAGGTTATTGCGGTGCGTGCATAACCCATATTTCCTATTAAAAAAATGTTAAAATCATTGGATCGAAAAATCGGAAGCTATTGCTCATTTCACACGCCGATCACTGAGACTTGGATTGCTTCTGGTTTTTAATCCATCTTTGTTCATGATCGATTAGAAGATTAACTGTGACTCAGCAACTCGGTCGGTTAGATTTGGTTTTCTTTAAAGATAATTTAGGAATTGGATTCATCTTTTGATATTGACATTCTACTTTGCAGGTGAGAAACTAACATTTTACGTCATTTACAGGAAATGATTAATCATCTATCATAATTGATCATCGATCAATGTTATTAAGCTTTTTTTGTATACCTTTAACTTGGGGTATAATATCATGTTGGCGCTGCAATTTCTTTTTGCAAGTAATCGAAGTTGCTATTATTGATATAGTATTGCATGTTGCATATCCTCTTCACCGAATATCTTATTTTTAAAAATTGAATTCTGTACCGATGCGTAACCGACTGAAAATTAAAGGGATGCACAGGGCTGAAAATGCTTATATGTAAATAAATAGAGTAAAATTCACAGAGCAAAAATTGTAAAAAAAATTCATCAAAAGCTGATAACAAATAACGAAGTCGTATTGAATATGACGTGAAAACAGTTATATGCATGTCGTCATGAATATTAAGTAGAACGGTTGATCATGTCACATCCCCACTTTCCTTTTTGTTATGTTATCATAATTATATGAAATCATATATTTTTCATATTTACGTACATGTGTGAATAATAAGTCTCCCTTATAATGAAATAAGTTGCAGCAATGAATATCTTATGCACTTATTGTCATTTCATACCGATTTTATTTTTGTATATTTGTAATAATAATAATAATAATATAGGATATTTATATTGCGCACATTTCCACCTTGTTAGGTGCTCAAGGCGCTCCTATATTACCCGGCTAAGCTAGGCGTTCATAGCGCACACAGCTTCTTAAGGAATCACTTCCTACCGGTACCCATTTACCTCACCTGGGTCGAGTGCAGCACATCGTGGATCAGTTTCTTTGTAAACCCCGACTAGTGAGGAGAGCTTCATAACAGAAACTGGTTTTTCTTTTAGTCATCTTCAGGCACTGTGAGTGGCAATTTCTCCTCTTGTACATATTCTTGTTGCCTTTTGCCTAGAAATAAAATCCCTGAAGACATGCCTAGAACTGTTTCACCGGAATAATGCAAATCTTTAAGATGCCATTACTTTGTTATTCCCTGTCCGATTTTGATCAAATTTTCACTGTTTTGTTTGTCAGATTTTTCTTAATGCATGTTCAAATAAAATTATCCTCAGATTGGAGTATCCCTTCAACAAAACACAAACATTTGCATAGAAAAGAACTGACAGCATTTTACTTTCATATCATCACGAAAGACTTTTTGCTATTCCATGTCAGTTTGCACTCATCTACAAATTGTAACAGTCGTTTTTCATTTTGATTTTCACAGATAATTTTTTTTTTTTGATAGACAATTACAGCAGTATAGAAAACGGCATGCTAATTGGGGGATATCACAATTGCCTAACTGAAAGAGATTAATAAAACATCAACGATGATATTATCCATGATACTTCTGTTACTGTTTGTGTCATATTAATTGTTGAAAGTGATCTTTAAAATTTCATTCTTGGCCTGCTTTTCTCTGCAGTATACCTATATACACGATCTTTATCCCTTTTAACATTTTTGTTTACAACAACACCCGAGCTCGGCACTAGAGAAGGCGTTTTAGTTGATTTATTAAATTTGACTGTCAAGGTCTTTCAGAGGATACTGGTTTAACCATCAACGATATTATAGTGAGATTTAAACACTCGATGGACCAGTTGACCTTCTTGTGAGCACGTGGCAAAGGTCAAAGTTCATGATCTTGGCCGTCGATCCTGGGCAAGTGAAGTGATTCATTAAATCATCAAACCTGTCGTCAATTTGTTTGCATTGCGGTTCAGAGTACTTTATCACATACTGGTCGCTTCATCTGGTTTCTATTTCAATTGTACGTAAAAATGGGTGAAAAAATAGGCGCGTAAAAACTTTTTTTCTGTAATGGAGATAAATAAGGGAAAACGCCTTATTTGGTTTACCATGCAAGCTTTCTACATTTATTTGTTTTCTTTTTCATGATGCAATTTTGCAACGTTCATTTACAAGTCAATTCGAGTAAACATTTTTTTCTTTCTTTAGATAAAAAGTATACAAATTGATAATAAAAGTACAAATTATAATGAATATGAGTACAGCGTTTATTTATTTAGCAAGGATTATAGCCTCATCGATATTTTCTCCTTCATCGATACTGAATCATATTTTGTAGTAAATTATCTATTTTTCTGTCTAAAATTTAGCTTGGTTTTCTGTAAATATATATGTAATCTATTTGATATTTTGTTCTATTTTCCCCATATCGTTCTTTAATCCTTTGTTCCGTCGAACTTTAAGAAAATTTATCCCCCTTCCCACCGTTTTCTTTTGTTCTGACGACTTAGATCATTTAAATATCTATTACGTCAGAACCTAGTTGTTATACCGTTTTGAAGATGAAAAAAACAACAAAAAACTAAAACTTTGAAGAAAATTAAAGAAAAAACATCTGCCCCCCTTATTTTAGTAAGTTTAATTAAGAATATTGATGATCTTTCTTTCGCCCACACCACACCAGTCCCCACCTCTCTCTCTCTTTTTCTCTATCTCTCTTGCTTGCTTACTCGACAGGAAAAACTGACCATGAATTCAAAAATGGTATATTTATCTTACATTTACAGAAAAAAATCACCCGCATGGACTGACACCCTGTCGTTAGCAATATTTATATAGCAATCATGATACGACTGCGATGGTCGGTCAATGAAAAGAGGGCCAGCTATTACAATACCCAGGCGAACACACCAGGAATATAGAATAAAGTGCCTCGTGGTATTTTATTCAATTCATATTTTTGTCTCAGATTTCATCATCACTCATAAATACATGGTCTGTGCAAAGGATTAACCAGGCTTTAATATGATGCTATATTTGGTACAGATCGTGCTATTTTTCGGCTTCCATCGGCGAGGGTCGGGTCACCCGAAGAAGAGGAACTCTTGAAGCAAGTCACAGGGATTCTGGTTGTAGAAGGGCGGGAAACGGAAGAGGAAGGAAGGTAAGTCAAGCTCAGTTCACCTGTAAAGAAAGTAGATTTAAACCAAAGAAGTATAGGTAACAGTCACACCCAACGAGGTCGACTCCTAATCGAACGATGGTATATGTCATTCGAAATAACGTAAGAGCTTTGATCGGTCTGGTGTCGGTTTCGTTGATGTAACCGAACAAGTACAGGAGAAGAAGATTATGATCAAAATGAACTTGTGAACTACGAGTCACTTTAAAAAAATATATTTACGCCTGAATTTATTTCACTGATGCGCCTGTTAATGACACCAAGCCCCCCCCCCCCCCATTTGTAAACCATGTAACTACACTCTAAAAAATATTGGGTAAAAATCCTCCATGAGGGTAAGTATGTGTCCATCCAACATTGGGCATTTCTTTTGGGTATGTTTATTTATCCAGTGTGATGAAAATTTTGCCAATTCTAAAGTAATTGCAGCATATTTTTTAACCATACTGGACAATATGCTTCCAATATTGGGTAAAATACTGCCCCAAATTGGTTTGAACCATAATTACCCTCGTGCTGGTTAAAACTTTACCCAATATTTTTACAGCATGTACAGTGTAGTGATATCTCCTCATCTCCTTGATTCATGATAAAGTTGAAATAAGAGGAGAATTTGTGTCAAATAGTTTTCTAAATAATGCAGAATCTTATTTTGCAATGCAGTGCATCATGGATGAATTAAAAAAAAAACCCAGCTGGATAATCATGATTCATATCAATGGATACTTATTTTCTTGAAATCGGTGACGAGGTATTTGCACACATCACTATGCAGGACACGCTTCTCTGGTAAGTTTTTTATTGTGTGTCAAGAACACAATTTCTCTTTAAGAAAATATGCATTAAGTTTGTATATGTTGGAAAATATGCTTAGAAAATTAATGATGTCAATGAAAAAAAATTACATAAGGATGCTGGCTTTCTTTATTTGTTTGTATATCCATATTTAAAAAAAAGACAAAAATACTCACATGTGCTACATAGATAATATTGTGGAAAGATAATTCTAGAGGCACTATAATACAATGTTTGACCTGCGAAAATAAGTAAAATTATGAAATATCATATTTTTTCTTTTTTACATTGGATTTCGATGAAATTTAAGCGTTATGTTAATTTGATATTTTTTCTCTTTTTTCAAATCAAGTTTTAGATGGGGTGTTTTGTCCCAGGGGTTTTGTCTTTGAGTTATAGGGCTCGATGTACCTATAACACAACCGTCACCAGATCATTCCAAATTACAAAATTGCATTGAAAAATCATAATTATCAGTGTGTGATGGTGTGTGGGAGTGTTTATTTCAAATGCATTAATTAGAATATTGATTTTTTTTCAAATGATTGAATAAATGAATTGAAATGAATTGAAAGAATTCAGTCTCGGAAAGCTTGTCTTATTAGGGAACAAGGTCTTGATATTTTAAAGAGTCTTTTAATTTCCGTATAACGATGATCTTCCCACTTGTAGTGAATTTCGTATTGTCTGAGCCAATGTATTACCTGTACTTTTATATGATACGTCTCCATGCAAATATCATTATATACTGTTCGTATTGCACTTTCCATTTCCCGTCAAAACCATTTTTGCCTTTCTAAGCAGAATTCGCAAACGGTTGGGATTTCCGGCAAAGGGAATGTAATTGGCATGGATATTGACAAATGTTTGGTTTAAACATGGACCTAGTAGTAGGTCCATAGTTTAAACTTATTTTTTTTTATGATCACAATTTTCCTGTCAGTTTTTGTCTGCGACTCCATGATATCGATTTACCAAGTTCTACAGACTTTCTGATTATGCTGATTACGCCGTGGTCAAACCAACCAGACTAGAGTACGCGTAAAGGTACGGGGTTCAATTCCAACAGTGTTTTTTTTTAATCCTACATTGAAATAAAAGGAAATACTTAAGGTATCATTGGTAATTATATGTACACATGTTTGGATAAAAAAAACTCTGTTTGTGGTAACTCCCGTAGGAACTCGGCAGGACAACATTTTTTGCTGGTAAACGCCAAGCTGGTATATAACTAATTACCTTGGAAACATTTTACGTCTAGGTTAATCAGCCATAATGGCTGACATAATAGACAACAGATATCATTCTTGGGCCTTTTTATTAAAGTGGAGACAATGGCAGAGTTGAAATTCGAACTCACAACCTTGCGATTATGAGTCCAATGCTCAAACCACTGGACCACACGACCCGTACTCGTCATTTTTCACTCTCCCCGCTTAGTTTTGATAATCATAATTCTTACCTTTATATCCTGTTCGTATATATTGCACTTTCCATTTCCCTTCAAAAAACATTTTTGAAAATAGAAATAGATCACAAGTTGATATCTTGATAATGTATTTCATTTTAAAATGTCAATGAACAAAGTATCAAGACAAACTATTCATTTTCCCTATTCTATTCCCTTTCAAGTTCTTTCCTCTTAAAATCAGAAAATGATATAACTTTTACTTTCTGTTATCTGGTCTGACTTTGGTAAAATCTAATGACATTCCATTGATTAATATATATTGTGATATTAATTTATTTTTTATTATAAAAATCAAATCTTGTACAGCCTATCGTCCCTCCCATCAAATAACGTTAGGATTTTATGCCGCATATTATCAAGTCGAACATGTAATGTTGATGAAACATAATTTAATCAAATTAAAGATAATTCATGAAAAGTCGTAGTTATAATCGATACGTAGCATGGAAATAAACATACTAAACTTGTCTATTTTCTTTCCCTATATAGGAATGTACATTTTGAACATTAAGGGGTAAAATTGCACGCTGTTATCATCATCAATCACACGACACGATTATTTAGATTTAAGTTAATCCATTATTTTGTTTGACTTCTAGAGTAATTTCAGTTGGAAGGAAATGATGTTTGCTACTGGAAACGGAGGAATTCAAAATAATTCATGTAAAGATGTAGTTTTGTAGATAGAACTCAAGTAAAATTGAAAAAAAACTACGATGTAAGATTATTTCTATCTCAATCCTCCCTATACATTTTGAACATTAAGGTTAACAAACAAAGAAACGGTGTTATTCCAAATGTCATCATCAATCACGAGCTTACCCAGATTTATGGTTGATCCATTATTTTGTTTGACTTCTAAAGTAAGTTCAGTCGGAAGGAAATGATGTTTGCTACCATAGGATTTAAGTTTTGAGGAGAGAACACACGTGTGTGACGAATGTGAATGAATAAGGTCTGACATGAAGATGAAATTCCTCGACCCTGTAAAGTTAAAAAGTGTAACGCAGAGGAAATAAAGAGACCATAGCATTAAAAATAATGTACTCCATCAATGAATAATGCTTACCGTACAAACAACTGGAGTCAAATCAATTATTAAGCCCGAGACAGAATTCTTGCTCAAAGGAGTATAGATTGAAGTCCCAATTTCACTTTCCAGACTAGTTTTGAGTTGTGATCCAAAGCACTGGCCTGACGTATTCGTGATGGGGGGTGTGCTGCCCCCAAATTTGTTGCGTTTTTCAAAATTGTGATTTTCATTTAGAGACTGCCAAGGCTTTGAGCTTTTTCTAAGGAATGGAAATGTGAATATTGGAGTAACTTATTTCAGAAAAGTATATAATGACGCCATCTTTGATTAATTGTGAAAATTTTATTTCAATATTATAACTTATTATGCGCCCTCCTTCGATTTTCCTTTTTTACTTTCAAAATGGCCATTCGGACACTAAATCTTACCAATTTAGTCATTAAACATAGATTATTTCTTGATATTTTCTGTCCATTAGATGCCTGAGACGTGGTTTATACTGTATAGGCCTACCAAGACAAAAAATAAAACGTCCACTTAAATGTAATCCAATATCCCAGGTGTAGGGCATCCACATACACTGGAATAATGACTAATAAGGGGGTTTAAGCCTGAGAGAGAAAATATCTGGCCATTTTGAATTCTATGCAGTACAAAACTAATGGTCAAATTCAAGTTACTCGACTCTCACTTCAAATGCTTGCAGATTTTCTAGAACATGTAGAATAGCTCACGACATAAAAAATCAGCCCCCCTATAATTTTGACTCGCTTCGCCAATGTTAAAAAGTGCGCAAAACAACATTAGTAAATGCGGCAAACATGGCAAAAGGCTGGTAAAATCATGGAGCTATTAGCTCCATGCTAAAATATACTCTGTTCAACTTTTTAAGTGCCGCGTATTGCTGGTTTGTTGTTATTCCTTTCCTTAATCCTAACAAAGTGGGAGAAAATTGAAAGCTTGTCTCTTGAAAAGGAGATTTAATGATGCAGAGCGGAAGAATAGTGAAAAGCGCAACGCCAATTGGGGAAGGGTTTTGTATTCATTATATTTTTCTAGACCAAACAAAACATGTATCGATTAGGTTCTATAGTTTGTATACTGAGAGAAAGAATGGTGGTCAATCGCTAATGCATTAAGCTTCTTAAAGCGGAAACTCGATGATCTGTTGGTCTTTTTTAAGTCAATACGCTTGTTTGGGCAAATGGATTTTATGTCTTCTGACATTTGTATCAATAGACCATTTTCCTCCTTTCTCTAAATATTTTGGCAAGAGTTAAAATATTCGGCTGTGGCGACACATTTTCTTTATTTGTTTAATGGGCAGTGATTTATCAGTGCAAAGTAGGCCAAATTGCAGAGTAAAACAGCATCCCGCAAGGATGGGCGTTAACCTATTTTATGATACATTTTTCTTTTTCTGTTTACACTGCTTTAAATATATGGCAATCAAAATATATATCATATCAGTCACATGTGTTTAAATAGTGTTCGCAGGTACAGCCAAACAGCGTGTGATTCCAAAACCAATGATAAAAAAGCCTGAAATTGATATGTTTTTGTACACGGTTTGGTAAAAAAAAAATGAGGCTGAAGTACCCCAGCCTGACCCCAGCCCCCCCCCCCTCCCCCATTTCCCGGTTCCGCGGCCCATGTACAGAGTTATTACAGTATGAAGGTAATTTGATCATGCATGTAAAATGTTTGGAATCAAAAGTTTTAATTTGAGAATCATTAGAGTGACAAACGAAAACATGTGAATAGCGTGTTTGTTCAATCCCAATTAGCATTTGTAAGAAAAATAAAAAGAACTTGAACTCCAATGAAATAATGTTTGTTGTTCTTCCAGACGAGAGAGCAAACTCCGCGCGTGTCGCCTTTTTTGCTTGACGATTGTGTGCGTGCGTCTCGCGGGTTATCAATTTGCCTTTAAGTTTGTTGTGCACTTCAAATCAACAGGAGTTCGAGTCATTAGACTGAATTAATGATAAGGAGATGTAATCCTCTCCGCTGCCTTGAGAGAGTCTTGGATTTACATATTACAATTGGATTCATATTTCTGGTGCGTATTGATATCTAGAGTCTTGTACTTATCGTATCCGAGTTGAGTGATTTCCCGTATAACCTGATACAAAAAAATGCGAGTCAGTGTGATCTTATTGATAATGATAGCAGAGAGGAAGAGGATGACGATCAATGAAAATGATTGTCCAACCGAATTTTTACATAATCAATGAAATTTTATCATGATATCTCAGATTCAATAGGCCTGCACGCAATAAGTATGAAACATTTGAATATATATTCATTTTGAATCCCGCTTGTTCTTTTATAAAACTATCAATGTTGGATTTAATATACTTTATTCATTATAGAGTCGGCATAAGGGGGGGGGGTACTCTACACCTGGGGAGGGGGGTGGGATCGAGGGAGAACTTTACTGTATTTTTAATCCTTGCTTTTGTTAATATATCCTTTTGTAATTTTTGAAACGCACAATTGTCAGTTTTAATTTCTGGCGGCATCTTTTGAGTTTGATGTTTATTTGTATAATTATATGGGATATGGATTTATTGTATAATTCATAATCATGTTTCAAATAATTTGTACAACTTATTCATGAAATGTAATTGTGTATTTTGATTTGAGAGAATACAATAAAAACATCCTTAAATATATATACAGGGAAGTGCATTAAATTTACACAACAGGTCCTATTCTAATTATAGAAATTACTAAAATCACTCTAACTTTTACTGTACCATGACTACCAACCGTCGATTGAATATCATCATTTTGTTTGACTTGAAATATTTATAATAGTTATCAAAACAGAATATGTCATGTGCCACCCACTAGCGTACCTACGTTATAGAGTCGCCACAACCCATACAAAGGACGTATCCCTGCCCCCCCCCCGACGAGCTTGAAAACCTTTTTTGCCCCCCTGACGAGCTTGAATACCTATTTTGCCCCCCCCCCTGACGAGCTTGTATACCTATCGTGCCCCCCCCCTGTGGAAAATCCTAGGTACGCTACTGGTGCCACCCATATAACCTTTCAGTAGATTGTTTTAGTGGAACTATGTATAGAGATCAGTATGGGGATATATGGATTTATGAAAAAAGAGCAAGAGATAGAAGGGGGTGGATGAAGACAAGTCGGGGGGGGGGGGGAGCATGTAGCTGGGATTGATGTGAAATCGTTCATCATCACATTAACTGTGATCAAACCTACTTTCCCCTTTCATCACCCAATTAGATTTGCCAGATAGATGAACTGTAATATCAAGCAGGTTCTTTGAAACGTTTTACTGGGTTTCGTTTTCTGGCTTTATCAGTTGTTTCCTTTAATGTTGGTTCTGTGCATTTCCTATATGAACACCATTCATGTAAAAGAGGTCAAAATTGCACCCACTTAATCTACTTCCGCCATGCACTGTTGAGGATATTCAATTTCAATTATTCAATCGATCCACCTTCGAACTTATAACCATCTCCAATGAGTTTTTTAAATATAATGTCAAGAACTGTTTCGGGCCCTTTAACGGTTTAATTTGCTGTAATTCATAAGAGAAGTATCTCCCTTGCAAAAATAACAAAATTTGTAATAAAAAGAATGATTGGCATATGTTTTCAATAGGACATTGTATTCGTACACAGTTATGACTTTTAAGTCACACTACATGGGTATTCTACAGGATAGGCTTGTAATGTGTCATGCAGTGTTGCATTTCTGAGGGGTATAGTTATTGTTTGCATCGGGTATTGTTTTTTGTGATAATTTTTGAATGATTCGCTTTTGAAAATCATCTTAAAAAGTAACTATAACGATGCAAAACACGACTTTTATCGCATAGAATTTGACTTTTTATTTTTGTTTCATTAGGTAAAATTATTATGTCAATCACGATATCATAGCCAAGAATTAAATGTGTTTCCAGGTATAACCTTATTATTTCATTACATGCAGGATCGCAATGACATTACATCCAATCAAAAGGAGCTGCCTAACAATTGTTGTTAAATGTAGATTCTGTATTTTTTGTTTATGTGCTGTTGAGATTCGCTTACCGTCACTAACCTCACTTCAAATATACATTACTGTTCAGCATTATGATATTTTAAGTTAAACAAACAATCAAGAATCTGCAATCACTCAAATATCTAATCTTATCTCCTTTTAGTGGCATTTAGATTGGTTAATTACTTATATCTCGTCCTAAAACTCGAAGATATATATATTATATCTGCACTTGATTCCAAAGTCTGATTCTAAACTCGCAACGCCTAATGAGTCTTGCTCTTAATGACTTAAATCTTATTTTACGGCATTGTTTTGTCAATAAAATCATGGTCACAGAGACTGAACGCAGTTATAAACTTACATACATAGCAGAAGAAACTAACAAAAAGAATGGCACATCTTCAAGTCTTGGTTGTTACATAAATAGATACGATTGATATTTACGATCGATTGTTACTGTTTTGGAGACGGTTTGCCAATGAAGCGCTTTTACGCTTGATTGAAATTGATTGTATGTTTTATATTACCATGGTTACATGGCAAATGTTAAGTTACTCTAACCTTACCATAGATTGTAACTTTGTTATCCATAGTAACGATCACACATGTAAATTGTTGAGTATGATTTACTCGTGATGGAAGTAGCTTATTGAGGTTGAGTTTACCAACAGAGGTCTTCATTTCACGTATAACAGGGCCCAGATATTGTTTTTACTACAAAAACCATGTTTGATTTTCACTTAAACTATACGTCTGCAAATTTGTGTGGACGCGCTGCTAAGCTTGAACACGCACTGTGTACTAAATTTAAATCATAATGAAGGCCCCTGTTATTTTTTTTTGAGGGGGGGAATGGGGTGGGGCTTTACAAACATGAATTTTTGCAATATATGATTTAAAATGATTTCTTGAATATCATAATTCAAATGGTAAACGGCATCTGGTCACCTTATCATCAGTGTCAGTGGGTTGAGTTCAAGTACCAATTATAGTGATTTTTTTATCAGAATGAAAAAAACAGATAGCGAGACTATTTAGTCATTTCATTTTATTTGTTTTCCAGTTTTAATAAAATTCAGCAGTTCGTGCTTTATATTGCATATCATAAAATTATAATCTTTGGAAATGATTTTATAATTGCGGCCGATTGAGGACAAGATTGGTTGGTGCAAGTTGACTGCTGAAAGGGCGATCTTTTATATTACACCCCCCCCCGTTTTTTCTTTCTTTCTTTCTTTCTTTCTTTCCTTCTTTCTTTCTTTCTTTCTTCCTTTCTTTCTTTCTTTTTTCTTCTTCTTCTTCTTCTTCTTCCAGAGAGTATCAATGGTGAATTCATAACTAAAATTTACTGAACACCAATCGCGTCCTTGTCCCATGTCATCAATAATCAAATTGTGGGTTGTATAGAAGGGGTATCGTGATAGTAGAGTTTGAAATGGCTGATATGCCCTCGGTAGCTTCCAACATTAAATGCACGGCTTAATGTATTTATTTATTTTTATTTGTTTTATTTTATTTCCAGGCAAAAGACAACAAGAATATGTACAAGAAGAATAAATTACCACCGACTAGTGCCTGAGGATGAATAAAAGAAAAACTAGTTTCTGTTATGAAGCTCTCCTCACTAGTCGGGGAGATAATGATAATTTATGAAATTATTTTTATTCATTAATTTTATAGAGCATAATATGCAGAATTTCTCTTGGGAACCTGTACGTATCACCCAATGGTATGCCCTGAACTGAAACTGAAAAAAAGCTACAAAATACTAAACCCACCCCGTCACCTCGAGAGTGATCACAGAGATATTGAAATAATCTTTATTTCCTTTCGTTCATTCACGCACAATCATTGCATCTTTGCGCGTGACATAGTTTCTTTGTTTGGGGTTCATTGTAACATGACTGATGTCATAGTTATATGGATAAAGACACGCAAGGATAAAACAAATTACTGATTCACAACAAGTGTAAACGGTAAATCACTTACCATCTTCACCTTAACGCGAATTCCATCTGCATCCCTCATTATACGTGGATTGAATGGGCGAGATGTGGGGGCTTCATCGCAAGCGTTGATTTCGAAGTTCAATGTGATTTTTTTTAAAGGGAACAGTGATTAAAAAATATGAATTGTGATCCTGCATTTTATGGAGGGTTGACCCATCCTTTCGAGAACATGATTATGACCCCAAACACTTGAAAAACCTTTTCCTTTTTTTTTCGCACCCCTCCCTCAACCTGTGTATTTTTTCGTCAGTACTTCCGTCGGTGACACAAGAGGGCGCGCTATCAGGGGAGGTGAAATTGCCCCACCCCGCTTTTCTCCACTCCTATTTTCTTATGTCTATCTATCCCTGTGTCATCATAAAATTTTCTTCATTTTCTTTTTTTTTTCAATTGTTCTTGTCTTTGCTGTGTCGATGTAATCATCTCAATATTTTGTTTTGCTTAGTCAAAACAAAGCATGTTTTGCTTAGTCAAAACGACGCATGTTTTGATTCCTGATTCTTATGTGCATAAAGATATTGGTGTCTTGAATGACGTACTTAATACAATGCGGAATGAACAGGAAATGCAGCAGCTATGTATTACATCAAGATTGTAGTAACACAGGATCGCATTCACCAAGGCGTGAAAGGGACAAATAAAGTGAAATGGAACATTTTCGCTACCTGTTGTAATCCATTAATTTCAATTTGATGCCATTTTGGCAGAGACGCTGACTGATGTAGAGTAGCGATGGCAGTTGATTTGTTCTCAAACAGAAAAAAAGAGAAATGTATTCATGCAGCCAAACCAGTCGTTGTGCATTATATTCTCGTTCTAATTTGATAACCCTATCATAGCCATCGCCCAATCGATGTAATTACACTTCAGACTATTACGAAACACTAACACACAATTATTGAAAGGATGCATCATTTCAAATTACGCTATAGCTGTATTGGTAAAGTACAATTGCCATTCATCCGACATTCATCTCCAAACGGCATGCGTTGCAGTCACACCACCAAAACCTATTTGAGACCGATACAAATTGTTACGTTATTTTCAATTACAAACGATCGGTTGGTTTGTAGTTGGTATCAGTGGTGTGACCGGTATCATGTCATGCATGTGGGCAGTGTGACATTTCATTAGGGTACGCCCTGGAATCAAATTGAATTATATTGTGCAAGTAAATGGAATAAGAGACAATTTACTCATCAGTGACCATCATTTCTTAAAATTGTGTGATATTTGGGAAGTGAGACTTCTCACAAGACTAGCACATACTAACTTTCTATTTCAATTAGGCTGTTGAATAATTGATTTGAAAAGGGAGTTCAGCATGGTTTCAGTATTGGCTATTTTGAATAAAGGAAATCGAAATATGAATATAATTATGTCTATCTTCTTTTTTTCTTCATCTTCACTTTATCTTTTACCACAGTAACTGGGGGAAAAACTGGTTTCTTTTACTGAAATTAACATATTGTTTCCTCCTCCTTCTTTATTCCTTTTGATTTTAATTTCAAACACGGGCATGCAGATGAGGGAGGGGCTAGGAGTTTGGCGCCCAAAAAGTTCCACGACTATAAAAAAAAGGGAGAAAAATAAATTATGCAAAATATGAAATACGGTATTATTTGTTGAAAATCAATATCGGTCACAGGATTAGAACTTTGTTTTGAAAAGGCAAATATTTTGCAGCTCGCTTTGTTCTTATACACCACGTTGCACCCCGCAAAGTCTATATAGGCTCATTACGCCATCGATTTCAAATTAATAATTTTGTTGTTTTTAAACCCCGTCATGCCTATCGTCTATAGTTTGTTAACCCGGTCGTTTGATTTCGCTCTGCTGCCAGCCCCCATCTCCCACTCTCTCTCTCTCTCTGCCCCCCCCCCCCCTCTTTCATTGTCGTACTCGTCTTGCGTTGTTTTGATTCATTTCTATTCCCCGAATCTCTCGTGTAATGAAACGGTTTTTTTTTTTACTAAACAAGCAAAAACACAACCAACAAATAAAAGACAAATGTTTCCGATTCGTTTCTGCGATTGTTGAGTGCCCATGGAAAGTCCTTCATAATTATGACTGACGCCAGTCCAGTAATCTTTTCAAACCAAGTCTGTTTTCAAATTTAAAAAATATGAATTCGACCACCAAGAGCGTTTATCCTACCCTTTTTCTTACCCTAGTAAAAAAGAGATCAAGTACTATAGGGGCTCGACCAGTCGACCTTAAACTGCTCTTAACAACGTCACCCAACGTATGGTAATAATATCTCGAAGCACACTTCCCTTTCATCTTTTATAATGCCATTTTCATTGGTTTTGATTTTTAAGGCTTATGAATTGATGTTCTGAATTAGTGTGAAATTTGTCTGTAGAATCATGAAGAATGAAGATACCTTTTTTTCTCAAAGGCGTGCGAATGGTAAAATTGCAAACATTTACTATTGATATAATTTCAGCAGTTTGGGTTGAGGTATATATTCCGTCATGGAATTGACAATTTTCATGTCGAAATAACTGTCACAGTCATCTCAATTTAAAAAAAAATGATTTGATTATTATGGAGACCAATTAGCCACTGACGTACAGATGGGGGCTTGGGGGAGGACTCTGCACCCCTTCCCCCAAAAAAATTCCACGATCAAGAAAAAGGAAATGAAAAGAAAGAGGAAGAGACATAAAAGGAAAAGGAAAGGAAATGGAAAGGATGAAATATGATTATTTGTTGAATGTTACGTCAAAATCCATCACAATATAATATTTTCATTTTCAAAAGGCCCTTATTTCGCTTGCTCGCAACTTTTTAAAGTTTTCTTACAATAGCCATTTTGATGATGATGATCCAGAGCATTTACATTACGCCATATTTCTGTCCAAAGACATCCACAGGCAATCTGAGCTAGAAGGTCACACTTGTCACCTGTGTTTGTGATATGTTACAAAAATGAAGCCCAGAAAAAATTGCGTTCGAAAATAATTATTTAGTGCTTCAAAAATTGAAATATAAAGTGACCGGAAACACCATCTTAATTTCATCCCATACACTTATGTGTACTATTCTATTTACAAAATCGGGGTTTGCCTTGTAGTTTTAGCTTTTCATTCTCAATAATGGTTGTTTTCAGGGTTTATTAGTTCTAATACATGCACTTGTACACATGTTTCATCTTGGTTTGAGAATTTTTTTAAATTGGCTGCTCACAAAGTTAAACAATACTAAAGTTAATTACAACACATCTGCTGAAATAAGTGAGTTTTGAGGAACGATTTGAAGACTTGTCAATTTCACGCCGGGAGTGAAGATGGGAGGAAGTTCAATTTTTCAATTTTTTGCTTTCATTTTCATTTCAAAGACAAGAAAAATATATTTCTTACAAATATAAGTAAATGTGATTTAATTCATTATGCACATGATTTCGTTTATATACCCCGTTGATTGTAATTTCATGTGTCCGGAGTGACCTCTACGAAAATGGACTTGAATATTATGAAAAGCAAATTGTGGGAATCGATGGAAGCATGTTTATCATGAACTCCTCGGAGTCAAACGACCCTCCTTGATCACCCCCCAAAATCGAGAAATTGAAAAGTGATTATTTCGATGAAAGACTGGACTAATATTTTTGTAAGAAAAGAAAACGGTCCGAGGGCCCATTTTCTTTATTCTCGCAGACAGACTCTTGACAAATTCAGAACACATGAAATCACTTAAACAAGTCCATTTTGGACAGCCCTCCTTGGTGTCGAGACGCACTTAACTCGTAGTCTAAGTAACTAGACATTTTTTCCTCGAATCCAGTGATTTAATAAAAAGGTGTCACGGGGTATCGATGGAAAGAAGGAAAGGTGATATTAAATAAATGTGATTTTTTTTTCTTCAAATGTATTTTTCCAGAATGATATAATAGGAACACTTGTTCCAAAGAAAAAGGGATGTCATCAGAACATTAACCATGTTAACAGACTGAACATTTTGAGTAAACTAGAAAAGAAATGGGGCATTTATCAAAAGTAAATGCGGACATATTTAAAAAGGGCATTTAAGTAGAAGTACAAAGAGATGAATATCACTATCACAAGAAAAAGAAGTAGCAACGGGGAGCAAATCATATTTTGAAACGGAATATGCGATTAAAGGATGCACTTGTAGAAAGAAGTAGAACGCTGGAAAGAAACCGGGCGCCCACATGCAAAAGAGTGGCTTTTAACAGGCACCTATGAGAAGGGAACGAGGCACTCGTTAACGCATAAAACGGGTCCTTCTCAGGTGAAAGGGGCACAAAACACGTTCGTGAGGGGCACTTTTATTGGGTAAAAAGGGGCACTGATACGAGAAAGGGCACATGATTTTTAATAAGGCAAATGGGCACTTGCTAAGGGCATGAAACGGGTCCTTCTCAGGTATGAAAGGGGCACAGAACACGTTCGTGTGGGGGTACTTTTCTCGAGTAAAAGAGGGCACTGATTAATTCGAAAATCCAATTTCCCGGGGTTGAGGAAAATATGAGCAGTGTGAAAAGCAAAGAAGGCAAAGGGGCACCTGCCCACAAATAAAACGGATCGTTCTCAGGTGAAAGGGGCACAGAACACGTTCGACAGGGGGCATTTTTTGTTAAATGGGCACTGATACGAGAAAGGGCACTTGCTAACACATAAAACGGGTCCTTCTCAGGTGAAAGGGGCACAGAACACGTTCGAGAGGGGGGCATTTTCGGTAAAAAAATTGGCACTTATAAGCGAAATGGTACTTGGTCACACCAGAAACGGGTCCTACTCATGCAGGTGAAATGGGCACATACGCGTTCGTGAGGGGGCATTTTTCTTGCGTTCAAGTGTATTTTTTCAGTGCTTCAAAAAGAGGGGCCCCCCCCGGATCACCGCCCCTGATATGACAGGTCCTTAATTGCTTTGGGTCTCTTGGCGGAGAATATTTTTGAGAAGAGGTCTGCATTGTGAGTAACAAGACTAACATGACATTTCGATTAAATGTGTTAGCATGTGTATATTAGGTTTTAACCGAGATTTTGGCGGGGAAACCGGAGGTTATTTTAGTTGAGTATCAGACGACATTCGAGTCCATCAAAAAGATGTTGACATTCGGGTTTATTAGTTAAATCGCGTGTGACTTGGAGCCAATATTAAACTTTTCATTAAACTTTTTCTAAACTCCTCAGATCCATTGCCCTGGGAACAATTTCTTCTGACTGGGGCGCTGATGTAAATTTATAAAGAATAATAAAAGAAAAGGTTTGGACTACAAAATGGATATGAAAATGGTCCCGAAAATTTGAAAAGGAAAAAAAAAGAAGAAAATTTTTCGATACAAAATTGAGGTATAATTATTGTTCCCTAAAATTTTGAAAAGAAAAAAGAAGAAAAGCTTTCATTACAAAATGAAGGTCATATTGGTTAGATTTTTCAATTTCTGCACATCTTTCAGAATAACCGGGGGTGCTGCCTATGGAAAATGATATACGCAGTACCCCAAGTAAAATTTTGGGGGTGCTTCACATGGCCATGCTCAGAACACGTTTGTAAATCTGATTGCGGGTGTTTTTCAAAATTTCTCAGTACAAATCAATTCATGCTTGCTACCATTCAAAAGATTAATGAAAGCATTATCTTCAGCATATTTTGTTACCTTACAGAAGCCAATACGTATAATAAATAAATATATATTCAAATTGTTGGATAAGGTTTTGAATAATAAAGAACATTGAATATCAGGTTTTTGTCAGAACAACTGAGATTTTTAAAATTATTTTTAGGGAGTTCATTTGGTCTCGTTTTACTGGATATAATGAATAGAAAGCATGGGTTCAAATCTTGTTATCTCGATATCTCGTTCGATCACCGTTGACCTCTCTTATAAAATGCTTGATAATTTTATCGACAAACTTTCATTTTGCACATGATAATAGGCATACATATTAAGCTAAAATGTAATTCTGATAACATATTTCGTCCCCTTTGTTATTGTCTTTAAGTCAAGTCGTCATAATCATCACAAGGAAACGTTTGAGACGTCTCAGAAAATGGAAATTGTACATATATGTGTTAAGAAAGAAAGTAAACGTGACTGTGTTCAAGAAAAAGATTTGTTCACGATAAAAGGTGTTAAAAAAGCTGGTGTAGATAATCATTTGCAATACTGATGGGTTATTGAACCTAACAAACTTTACCAACAAACATGACAAAAAGACATTTTACAGGCTTCAATTAAAGAGGTGTTTTCAATAACAAAAGTATTGTAAAGCCCTCCCCCCAAAAAATTGTTTTCCTCTCGCTTTTTAGAGATAATTGTCACACCTTTGCAAATCATCTTTTATTTCTCAAAACGTTTAGTGAATGAATTAACCGTTGTTTCCACAAAACCGGTTTACCTCAGACTCAAACCCGATCTTTCCATTCTACCTTTTCAACATCCTGTCAACTTCAATGAGAATATTCCTGTGTATAATCCCCGTTTAATTGCATTTCTTTCGTACCGTTCTATTTAATGGTATTCTCGTAATTGCTGTATTTTGCGATCAAATAATTTTCAACTGATAATACTCAACGTCGACACTATTTTATTGAATAGGTGTTAAAAAACACCGGTAATAGTTTTCGAAAGTGCTCTTGGGTGGGAGGAGTTAACATAACAATCACGAATGAGTTCGTTTAAATACGATAATTACCATTTTGGATTATACAGAAGAGTTGTCAATGAATGTGATGATTAAGATCGTTTGGTTGCGGTTCAAGACTTTAAAGCGGGATACAAGAAAGGTATAATTTGACCGGTAGCATACAGCCCTTACCAGTAGCGTACCTAGGATTTTCCACTGGAGGGGGGGGGGTGGCGAAATCGTCCTCCCAAAAATTTGAAAAGCAAAAGAAAGCACAAATAAAGGATTTCGTACCAGAAAAAAAATCGACAAGCAAAAGGTCCTCAACAGGATATGAAGGACATTTCGCACCAGAAAAAAATTGACAAGCAAAAAAAAAAGTCTTCAACTTCAAAGAAGGGGGTCACTGGTGGCTCGTCATGGATCAGTTGTGACTCGTCAGGGGGGGGTATACGTCCCTTGCATGGGTTGTGACTCGTTAGGTGGGCAGTCTGCCCCCCCCCCCGCCTCCCACATAGGTACGCTAGTGGCCCTTACATATAAAAAACATCAAGACACGAAATAAGTATAGGCCTTCACTTGTCAAACTGCCAACTGCGGAATCTATACTCTAGAACCTTAACATTAGAATTTCTTGGGAATAATTAACTTGCTCTGGAACCTGGGAACTCAAAAGCTGCATGAAGTAAATTCAGTCCCAAATCCGTTTCACAATATAAATTCAACTTTACACGACTATCAATGGTACGATTACAGGTGCAACTTTGCGCCTTATATCTGTCATGAAAAGGTGCAAAATTGCACCAGTAGGGTACTCAAACATTATACGGTGCACAGTAGCGTTGTACATGTAAACGTTAAATGCTTGAAGTCTGAAATTGACAAGTAAAGATTTACCATTTTTTCTGAGAGTGATAGTGATCATAATTATACATCTTTATTTGTCGAGAGCCAATTTCACCAAATAACTCCAGATGCACCCACCAGCCCAGGGGGATGCGTCATTCTGAAAAGGTGAAGTTAAGTTTATTTCAGACTCACCTTTCTTCCCTACCTGCGAGAGACCGAGTTCTTTATAACGAGAGGTCAGTGACAAAAACAACACGTGCATAAAAGTTAATTTCCTTTAGGATGAGAGGCGGGCGTCCCATTTACGTTAAGTTTATTGGACACCCCTGGAGAAAAGTACACATTTAGACGACATTTTGTTGTTTCATGAAGAAAAAGAGGAAGAGAAAGTTGGAACTGGTATTATTTAGAGCAAGGCCTCAGGAATTGATCTACCACTTGTCTATGTACAGTGTTTTGTTCTTGAACGGTGACGCTGGATGTCACCATTTTTTTTCAGAATGTATAATTCAGCCCCCCACCCTGACGCATTTATTTAACGTAATTTGGCAAAGAAGAAAATTCTTTACCAGGGCATTTTCCATGATCTGGGGCCCGTTGCAGAAAGAGTTGCAATCAATCGCAACTCTAAAAATCATGCGAAGCTTGATTTTCAACCAATCAACAGCGCGCATTTGGGACTTGCAATTGATTTTTTGACTTGCGTTTAAACGCAACTCTTTCTGCAACGGGCCCCTGGTGTTCACGATGATATTGATTTTTAATTCGGTATTTTCGTTTTGAGTCGTTCAGACGACTCATCTCATTTTCATTTTGTCTTGGCCGTTGAACTCTGGCGGGGAGGAGGGGGGGGGGGGGCACCCCCACCTATAACGCCAGTTTACAACAATAACGGCTCACATTAAAAGTACGGTGTGGCCGGGTTTTGAGTCTCACCGTATTAATTCTGATCGCTGAATCAAAATGAAATCTCGTTAAAGCTCCTCTTTAAAGATGAACTAAAGAGGTTTAAGGAAATCGATGGATGTGTAATGAGGGTACTATGTAGTCTAATCAATAAATGAATTGATGTTTAAAAAAAAACTGGAGGTCAGATATCTCTGTGGTTGAAATGCATCACATTGTAAACTTTGGTGATGAGGCCACACCTGATATTTTATTCCGGTGTTAAATTATGGTGTTAGTTCAACGCAAATCTCATTACAACTCCTTTTTTTTTACACTTTTTTAATCTGTACAATTTTACGGGCAATTTTAACACCTCAGAGTGTGTCCATCTAGAGACACCAATTGGCGTCAGTTTTAACACCCCAGAAGCAAGATACAAATTTTCATTTTCCTCGCCTGTCACCCGGATGTATAATTTTATATTTAAGCATACACCCTTTCCGTGCTTGCCTGAAATTGAGAACTAGGCAGAATCTTAAAATATTAAAGGACAAGTCCACCCCAACAAAAACTTGATTTGAATAAAAAGAGAAAAATTCAACAATCATAACACTAAAAATTTCATCAAAATCGGATGTAAAATTAAGAAAGTTATGGCATTTTAAAGTTTCGCTTATTTTCAACAAAATAGTTATATGAACGAGCCAGTTATATCCAAATGAGAGGGTTGATGACATCATTCACTCACTATTTCTTTTGTATTTCATTATATGAAATATGAAATATTTTTATTTTCTCATCATTGTCATGTGAAATGAAGTTTCATTCCTCCCTGAACATGTGGAATTCCATTATTTTAACTTTTTGTGCTTCAGGCAAGGAGGTCCTAATCGTCAAATTCGTAAAAATTGAAATATTGCATAATTCAAACAATAAAAATCAAAAGAAATAGTGAGTGAGTGACATCATCGACTATCTCATTTGGATGTAACTGGCTCGTTCATGTAACTATTTTGTTGAAAATAAGCAAAACTTTGAAATGTCATAACTTTTTTCTTTTACATCCGATTTTTGATGAAATTTTCAGCATTGCGCTTGTCTGATTTTTCTCTATTGATTCAGATCAACATTTTTCTGAGGTGGACTTGACCTTTAAGTAGGAAACACAACATGCAATGCATCACGGGCTTAGTCCTTTATTCTTTGCTTACTGAATTATTCCAATCAGTGCATTATATTTCACTATAAAGTTATTTCACAAGAAAAAACCCCCACAAAATTGTTGGAGAATAACAGGCCAATAAAAAAGGACTATCGTGCAGAAGGAGTGATTGATATTTATGCTAAATAGGATCTTGGATAACAGCGCGTTCTCCAGATCATCTTCTGCTTGGAAATGTTAAATGTGATAGTCTTTCTTTGCTTTATTGATTTTAAAAGCTTATTACTAACTGGCATGACTTATTTTGGGCTTTCTTTTCTGGTTTTCCTCCTGTGTTCGGCTATTTCACTTAAGTGTACCACCCACCGAGTCAGACAAGTAGTATTGATTTAAGAAGCATAATCCTCCCTGGTTCCCTAACAGTTTCCCTGAGGAAATAAAGTGGTTCGAAACGACACTAATTATCTGCAGTTCTTCTGTACGTGCACAAATTGGTTTTAAACAGTTAATAAGAAGATTGGTCGGAGATTTATTTTTGATATGAAATTTTAAGGTAACTTTTTGTTTGTTTGAATGTGTGTGTGTGGGGGGGGTGGGTGTGAGTGTGTGCTGTGCGTTGAGAGAGAAAGTGACATGGAGATAAACAGAGCGAGAAAGAAATGGAGAGAGTGAGAGGGAAGAAATAAATAAAGAAAGAAAGAGAAAGAAAGAAAGAAAGGAAGAAAGAAAGAAAGAAAGAAAGAAAGAAAAAAGAAAGAAAAAAAAAAGAAAGAAAGAAAGAAAGAAAGAAAAAAGAAAGATAGAAAGAAAGAAGGAAAGAAAAAAGAAAGAAAGAAATAGAGAGAGAGGGGGAGAGAGACATGCAATAACCTTCCATCTCATATATGTATGGATTTTTTTTTAAATAACTTCAGAGCTGCTCCTGGAAAGACGCGTTCTCATGCGTGTTCCGCTTGTATATAAAAAAAGAGGCGGTTAACTTCATGAAAAGGGATTTCACGCCAACAATGGGTACATTATTGGATTCCTGTGTGGGGTAATACTGTTTGCTATATCAATATTGGGAGTCACTCAAGGGATGAATGAAATGGGGACAGATCCATGCACTCATTTTCCCCCTCTCAAAATCCCCGGTCAAAATCTCAAAAGATATTAAGACGTGCGCGGTCTCAAAACGGATTCCTAGCTAGGCGGTGATCGGATGGAGAAGATAGCCGAATGCAGAGTTTGACTCGGTGAAGGTGCATGACTCCGGAATAAAGTCCACCTCAAATGCGATATCTTGTTTGTTTTGTGTTATCAGTGATCACACATCAATCTTGAAATCTACTTCGATCGAGCCTTCTCTTCGTGGTAAACAAAAAGAAAGACATAATATCAGGTGAAATCGCTACAACAAGCAGAATCACAGAAGTGGAAACTAATCGCAGCTTCGGCGTCGACCATTGCCGTTGTTACGAGCCCTGTTTTAAGTGTCGTTCTTTGAAGATCTTCAAGCCTTTTTTTCCGGAATATGAATTATCATTTTACAGGATTTTGTTCGGTAACATAATAATTCGTGGAGAAGTTGAGATAGCATCGAGATCCTTATTTTGATTTGTAAAAATCAGTGTGTCCGTTTTCTGGTGTGAGTCTCTTCAATGCAACTTTATCTAGGGGTTATCATTGTTTGAACTGACATTTCAACGTCGACCCTTCTTAAGGTTTGAAAACGAGAGATCTGATCAGCCGCCGAAGAATATACTAAGTTGCTCATGATCTCTTGTGC